>NC_050478.2:132546635-132855385 GCF_012460135.2 Molothrus ater
ATCTGCACTCCCCTGTGAGCACTGCTGGATCAGCTTTCACTCTTCCAGCATGAGCTGGAGAAGGGGATGCTTGGGCCAGCCACCTCCAAGTCATTAGGGGCACAGAGACAGCCTTTATCTGTCCTTCAGCAGAATGGTCCAAGTATTTTCTCCTGTGATATACTATAATTAGCCAGCAAGCCTTGCTGGAACCAGAAGACTTAACAATTCAAGTAAACTTGCATAATGTTGAAGCTGATTTATGTTCATGTAAGCTGCTTGTTTTTACACTTTCTCATTGAAACAGTAACAAAAAGGTACCAACTTCATAAGGAAATTTATAAAAGGACTATATTCAGAGAAAAATGTGAAGAGCCAGAAATTAGGGAATAGAATAACTGAAGCTACTGTGGAAATTTATTTGGCCCCTTTGTGTGCATAACATTCTGATGCAATTTTCTTTTTTCAGGTGACAATATTCTCCCTAATCCATAGTCAAAATGCTTCCTTCCCTGCACAGGGTGGATAGTGTTTGCTGAACTGGTGGTTATTCAATATTTTGTTTTCCCCATCAGTCAATGCATGACCTCAGGCTTTATTTACCAAACACCATCCAAGCTCTGCACTTAATACAGAATTATTAATTTCCTCCTGGGCTGTTCTTTTACTCTCCTCATCAACAGTGCTTCACAATGGTTAATGGAGTTCTATATTTGGCCTGTGGCATAGGACTTTCAGTTTTTCTCAAATTGAGTGTGTGATATCCTTTCCTTTCCTGATATTTATTACCTTTCCATAATGGCACAGATGTGCAGAGGTCTGATCATAAATTGGTTTCATCTCCTGTGCGGAACCCCAAAGGCCCTGAAGTCCTGGAAGTGAAGCTCTGGCTCCTCCCCAGTGCTTCAGGGTGGGCAGGGCAGAGCCTAGAGGGGAGCTCCATCAGCCTCCCCCTGGTCCCAGCCCCTCTGCTCCTGCTTGGTGCTGTAAAGAGGATGAACTGCACTGTTCCCTTGTAATCTGTCTGGATGATTTGTGTTGTCATAGCTTGTACACTGTGGAAAATGCATTCAAATATAATACATAAGCTGTCAGAAAGCTACCAGTCTAAGACAAATAATGTACAAGGAAAAGGCACTTGACAGAGCAGAGATGACTTAAAGACTTAAAAAAAGTCAAAACCTCAAAATATTTTGTGACATTGAGGTTTTTTTTTAATTCTTTTTTGGTTGTTGTTGTTATCAGTTTTTAGAGCAAAATTAATTTGTTTATGACCATTTAGGGACACCCCAAGTTTTCTCTTCTGGAGGTTAAATAGAAGCTTTTGGCTGAGCCAAAGGTGGGAGGTAATTTTCAGCTAAGTTTCTTTTGAAGGAAGACAGTCATCAGAGTCATCAAGTCAGGTAAACACAGGCAAAGCAGAGAAGCCCTACACTGCTGCAAATCAGCACAGCTCAAGGAGCTCTGGACTTGGGTTTCTACCCAGCAGAGAAGAGATTTGATGTTTTCACCTGGCATCACAGCCCTTTTGTGTCCACTCCAGGCCCAGCCCTGATTAAAGCTGGTTCATTACAGTGGTAACCAACCACGGCATCCCAAGGTGCTCCCTACCACCTGTGAAATCCAGAATATCTTGTGTAAGACAGACACACACACAGACATTGCAGGGATAAGCTAATGTTGCCTTAGAGCTGGTTATTTTGTGAGATAATATTATGGGATAGTGATTGCCTGGTAGATAATTGTGTGTGAAAGGGTATTTTGTCATAGTTGTTTTGCTTTTTTCCTTGAGTAGGCTGAAAGCTGGAATGTATTGAATTTCCAAAATAGAAAGAGCTGGATTCTAAAGTGACTCCACAAAAAAAAAAAAAACAACCAACCAACCAACCAAACAAAAAACCCCATAAATTTCAGCTTTTGCATGAGAAAGGATGCAAAGGAAATTCTGCAATCACCAAGGTATATTCCACTTTACTGAGTGAAGGGGAAAATAAAGCTTTGTTTTGTGGTTCCAGGATGCTTTTAACATTATCTATATATATTTACCAATTGACAGGAGGAAGAGTGTTGTAGATTATACAGCCAAGGTATGATTGAAGACATGTAGGCAAGGGGCAACTTGGGAAGCATTGATCACAATCTCATTAGATCTGAGATTGCAGCAAAAATGAATGCTAAATGAGGAGAAGGAGAACAAAAAGATGCTGGAGTCAGACTTGTGTTTCTCCAGAGGAATAGCTGCATGGTCATAAAAATCAAACTGGCTGAGGAGTGGGGCTGAGGGAACAGAAAACCCCAAGAACTATAGAATAGAGACAGAAAAGTATTTAGCATGCTCCTCTGCCAGCAAGGAGTGTACCAAAAGACCAATGAGGCTAAATAAGGAGTTTCATGCCATGCAGGGGGTGGGGGGGAAGGGAACAATCTGATGGACAAGTTAGAAAGGAGAAACCGTGTGGTCCAAATAGCTACATGCTAAGTCAGAAGAGAGAAAAAAAAACAAAGAAAGTGTGCTAAGTAACAATAGCCAAAGAAATCAAGTTAATTAGTATGAAGCAAACAAGCTTGACAGACTGGCTGAGGCCAGACAGAGGCTGGAGAGGGGAGGGCAGGTAAGAGGTCAAACGAGCTCTTTGCTCTAGTATTCATTTAACAAGATGAAGGTCACATCTCAGAAAGTGTGATAGATTTTTCTGGATGGGGAGAGTGAAATGTCATCAAGAATTATGGTTATGTCATAGCAGCACTCTCATAATCTTGACAAGTCTCCAATCCTCGCTTAATTAGCAGGCTTCATGTTTCTAAAGGGGCAAATATAATAAGAAAAGCTAGCTGAAAATATTTAGCAATTCTGAGGAGACACATGACATTTTCCTCATTGTATTTTCCCATTTTCTGTGCATCAGTCACAAAATTTTAAATTGTCTGCAAAAGAAGGAGCTTGGTGGAAGATGAGAGGTTTATACATTTAATCTACATCATCTAATGCCTCAATGCCTGCCTGTTGTGAAAATTCCACAACAGACTTATGATACATACTTTCTTCTGGGCATACCAATAGCTCTACTGAAGTTGATAGAATTACTCTAGTGTCTAAAATCAAGCATTTTCTCCAAGGTTGTATTAAAGCAAATGCAAAATGCTAGCATAATCAGTCAAAGTGATACACTTTATTTTGCTATGAAAGACATGCCAGACCTGTAGCAGAGGTTGAGCTAGGGACACTCCAGTCACAGAAAATGCACCCACAAAGTCTCTAATGGACACTTGTCCTCCCCTGGGAAAAGAATTATCTTGTTCTCAGGGTCATAATTTTTGCACTTAGCACAATTGGACAAAAGCTCTTCTAATGCCTTACCCATGCTGGGGTGATATGACCAAGCTGATGAAGAGGAATACAGTTCTCTACAGTTATTCAAATAAATTGAAACTTAAATAAAACAAGGCTGATGGCCAGGAAATGCTCTCAATCTCCTCCTTTACACCCTGTGTAGAAGATGTTCCAAACTGTTTAATATGGACAAGGAAGAACAAGTGGATTGAAGCATTCTTGTAGAAATATTTATGTGTATATTATATTTTTCATTATTTACTTTAGAAATGTAGAAAAATAGTACATCTTCCAACAAAAGAGAAAATTTTTGAGGGATGTTACAAACTCCAAACACAAACCAGATGAATGTTTTTTCTCATTTTCTGGTGCTAGATCAGAAGTCTTGCTATTTTGTATAGAAAAAGAAAGAAAGAAAGAGATAGGAGTTGATTGAGGCTTGAAAAATCTTGAATGACCTGTCAAGAGCTCTTACTGATGAAAGTTAAAGGCAACACTTGTAAAGATGAATTGCATGACCTATTTTTTATACTGCACACTGTTTAATAGTGGACTTCAATCTATTTTATGAGACAAATACCTTAACACAGATGATTTGCAAAAAGAATGCAATATTTACCCAAATAAGAATAACATCCTCAGCTACATTTACTGCTAATTTAAAATGACAAGGGCTATCAATCCTCAAAGTCCTCAGTATAACCTAATCACCAGCTGGGGTCAGGCCAACATTTGCTTTCTAGCAAAGTATTGTAGAAATAGATGAATTGCCCTGCTCTCCAGAGCATTCAGTATTGGCTGCTTCTGAAATCAGAAAACCAGCCTTGAGGAAGCATCACAATATCTTGTGCCTTTTTCATTTTTAGTTTTTATTATGTCCTTAGCTGCTAATATTTTGCCACTTTTCAAGTTCTGTTACTTTCTTATATGCATACTAGTTTAGAATCTGTCATTTACTGCTGTAACCTTGAAAAGACTCTGGAAAGTAAAATCTGCCTCTCTGAGGTCTTCTTACCTTAGATATATAAATTTGAAGAAAATTAAGAGGCTGAAGTTAATTGCCAGAACAAATAAGAAATTTGGAAAGACTTTTGCTTTTAGAAAACTAAAGGAAAATTACCTAAGCCAAAAGGCAAATATTGAGTGTGGAAATAGAATATCCTGATGATGGAAAAAATCTGTTTATAATCGTTGTGGTAGAGTTTAGCTTTTTTTTTTTCCAAGTGGATACAAACTTCATATCTTTGGTACAGCCTTCTCTGATTTTATGTCTTTCTACTTAAACTTAATAATAATAGTGTAGCTCAGTATAAATTAGTTTGATTTTTCAATTTCTTCATAAAAAATGTTTTGCTGAAGAGGCAACAGCACGAAACTGTCCTCAATTTTCTGGATTTTGGGTCCTACACATTGAAAGAGGTCTGATTTGGATCTCTTACATGAAAGGGTTTGCTTTTGAGAAGACAGATACCCAAATCTGAGGGAAAGATAAGTAACTTTTTAAGAAGTTTTTCCCCCTGGACATTTAATTTGTCATTTTTAAAAATGCGCATTTAGAAATATAAGTGTACTGAGTAGTTCTGTGGGTTTGTTTGGTTTTTTGTTTGTTTTGGTTTATGTTTGGGGTTTTTTTTTGCCACTAGCTAGAAAACAGCAAAATTATTTTACCTTGTCATAAATAAATGGACTTCTGAGTGGTTCACTGGGAGGTGATGGATGAGAGTTCATCATTCTACCACATTCTCACAAGCTCTTGTAACACAATACCACAGCATGGGATTTTTTGTATAGCACACAAATATCTATACATGTAATAATATCTGTCAACTCCTGCCTAAAATCTTACCAAGGAAATTTGCAGGACATCTTCAGCATGGTAGTGCCTCCATATTACAGCATGCAAATTAAAAAGCCTGCAATAGCACCTTTGAATCTCAAATTTTTTTTCCTCCTAACTGCAGACACTTGACTTTAAAAAGTGCTGATATTTTATTATCATGACTACCTTTATCCTGTTCCTAGTTCCCTCTGTCCCATCACTCCTAGGCATTGGAAGAGTATGGAAAGATCTGTATACAGCCAGAATTGGAATACTGCAGGATAAGACACTTCTACTATCCCTTACCTCATTCAGTAAAAAAATTGTGCAGCATGTTATGATTGCTGTCTTAGGCATTAGGCCAAAAAAAATAAAGAAATTTTCAAATGGAGCAATTTTACTCACCTTCCTGCTCCAAAAAATGTAGCTCCCAATTTTCTCTATTTCTCTCACCAATGACTAGAGTTGTGAATTGAAGAAATGATGTCTTAAAAGTGGACATTCCTTAATCAACTTCTTATCAGCCCTAACTTTGACTGCTAAAGGTTGTGATGTGAATCACAATTTACCATGTTCTAGAGTGTCATAATTTAGGTCTTTAAGTTATTCTCAGGTGATGTCTTGGAAATGAATAAATTTATCTGCTGTGATGGTGCTCTTCCTTTTCCAGATCTTTATTAAAGCAGAGCCACAAAATTTAGTTGTTTAAAAGCTTACCTGGAGGGACGATGAAGACACCCTGAGTCATATTCCTCTGGTGTTGCTGGGTCTGCATGCACTGCACTTGTCTTCATCACATTGGAGGTTTGGATCTTTGCAATGGGTCCAGATTGGACAATACAGTCTGAGGAGCTCTTAAACAGATGGTATTTTCTGCAATGTGGTTTAGAAATTTCTAAGAAAGGAATTTTTATGTTGTGGGTTTTGGGGTTTTTCTTCTGTTTTTTTCCCGTATCATTTGCCTCTGTCACCTCTCTGCAGAACTCTCTCTAACAAGAGAAATGAAAACATATTCATTTGTCCTTTAGGCAGCTGCTGGAAGCTGTGAGCCATTCAAATAAACAACCCAGGACATCACTAAGGGTATGATGAGTTATTGTCAACACCTTATGAGCTATCAGGTTCTTTTTGCCCTGATATCAGTAATGAAACTCATTCTATAGCTGACTCATTTGAAAAATCCCTGGGTCAGGCTGTTTCTGGGCTCCTGTTTTGAAGATGGCATACAGTGTTCAACCACAGAAAACATCATCCCTCATGCTTTTTTCATTAGGTAGTAACAATTTGTAAGCATAACACTAAAGCAGAGCAAAACTCATAAAAATATTTATACAAACAAGACTGATCTGATCCTGCAGAAGCCTTCTACACCTGTATTCATCTCAACTGTGTGGAAGCTGGCATCAAAGTGAAAAATCTTAGCAATTCACCAACATGACCACATTCACATTGCAGAAATATATCTTCTGAAAACATTGAAAACTCGAGACTTGTGGTTCTTGCAGTACTCATATGGTGTACCTGTGCAGTGTCTATCACATTCACTTCTTTTTAGGTTCCCTGATATGAGAGGTAAAGTGCTTCTAAGGGCCTTTCCATTGCTGCAGAAGCTCCTTTACTTGATTGAATCTTCTCCTAGTGGATGCTTTACTTTGACCATTTTATCCAAGTGTTTTTTCTCCTGTGGTTTTGTTTTCCTTCAAGGTTGTAGAAGGTGAAGTTATCCTCTGTTGTACCCAAAGTCCACTGCTGAAGGGAAATGTCCATCAACAAGTGGTGCAACAGGAGACATCATAGTCTGCCTGTTTCAGGTTGCAAAACTAAAGCTTTTGGGACATTTAGGGTTGGCAATTCTGCATATGACTTTTCCTTAGAACTGCCTGCCTGGGAATGATAACCACTGTGGGATCTACCAGTGGCCCCTAGTATACAGGTCAACTTCTCAGAAATAGAATTTTGCTCCCAGCAATGAGGACTATTGGCAACAAAAAGTCCAAGATTGTATCAACTATCTTTTCTAGATCACAAGACTCCACATTATCCTTATCACACTGATGCATTTCTTGTCTCTTTCCTCTGCTCCCAGAAAAACTGAGGCTGACTGTGCATTATCCCTGCCACCTTCCAAGGATGAGGCCATTTTTTCCTAAGTACTAAATGCAAAAGACAATATTGAAGGCTTCTGTATTTTCAGGACTTGATGAAAGAATCATCCAATCCCTCTACATTTCTTTAGAGAGCTGCTCTGTTATCTCAGGATTTCTCTTCACCATCCTCTGGCTAGAATGGCAAGACAGCCCCAAACAATGAGGCCAGAATGAATTCAACTCACAGTCTTAGGCAGTATTTAAACAGATTCTTGATTATCACACAAGAATAAAAGTATAAATGTCTTGATTTCCTGGAAAAGCAGACCTACACTGTGATAAAGGCCTCTGTTTAAAAAGAAAAGTTTTGCCATCTTTTCACTCTAGGAGCTAAAAAGACTGGGAATCCCTTGCAGCCTCTCTCTTTGACAAGTATATATTTTTTCAGATGCAAAAAGTGAAAATATATCTGTTTCACAGAGACTATGACACTTTTTTTTGTTCTTTTATATCTCTTTTTGCCACTTTCTTTTAAATGAACAGGGTTTTGGTTTTTTGTTGTTGTTGTTGTTTTTCTAAGGGTTTTTTTGGTTGGTTGGTTGCTTGCTTGCTTTTTTGGTTTGTTTTTATTTTTTTCTGAGACTCATTCTGTCTGTCCCATTTTTGCACCTAGTAAAATAGTGGGGAAGGGTAAAACCTGTAATGGAGAAGGATATATCTCCTCCACAGTCCTCCACTGCTGTGTAGAAGATAGCCACTTGCCAGTCCCAGTAGCTCCTGATGTACTCAAAGTAAAGGCTGGATTGGACAAAGGATCTGGAGGATGAGCTGACTTTCCCCTATTAAATCATGCCAGGTCAGTCGAAAGATTTAAGCCTTCTGTAAGCTGTTACTGCTCCCAGTAGCTGGTCTGCACTGGAGCCAGCCTGGTTGGGAAGGCGCTGTAAAACTCTGGAACAGACTGCCCGGGGAGGTGGTGGAATCACCAGCACTGAAGATGTTCAAGAAAAGACTGGACATGTCACTTGGTGCTGTTGTCTATCTGACAAGGTGGTGGTCACTCAAAGGTTGGACTTGATGATCTCAGAGGCCTTTTCCAAAGTAAATTATTCTGTAATTTTTTGATTCTGTGAATTTTCCCTGGCTCTTGGAGCCCTGAGGAAGTGCAGGGAAGATGAGAGAAAAGCACATTGAGCCCTGCATATGTGAGGCTCCAGACGGCGAACATCCTCTGTGCCTGGGATCTGGAAATGCAGTCTGTTTAAAAAAGGCTTGGAAAAATCACTAAAGCTTTTCAGTGGCCTCAAATCACTCGTGTTTCTTTTTTGATAATGGCAATATGCTGTTGTCTCATGGGTAACCAGTGTGACAGGGCATTCCCTGGGGTCAGGCTGGCAGCTCTGCCAGGTCAGCCTTGGCCAGTGCACATCAAGCCCTGGGCACACAGATGGGGCACTTTGAGGTGCTCACACAGCACACACTGTGCAGCTTAGCAGGGCTCCTGCATTGTCTGTGCCGTCAGCATTGCACCTTCCCCAAGCACTATATACTTTCAGTACAGGATTATAAAAAAGAAATTAAACTGGAACCCATTAAGCATGTTTACTCTCTGCAGCAAATATTTTTACCACATAGTTTTGTGCGCAGGAAGTGCTGTAAACTTCAGCATTGCTGCTGGCTCCTTTGTAATCACTCTGCTGATTATGAATTGGTGCCTTTTGGCAGTTGCTGCTCACACGGTTATGATTCCTGCTGGTGGGAGGGTAATAGAGGGGAAAAAATGGGAAAAAAATGTTCAGACCAAGGAGACCTCAGAACAATTAATGTCCTTCAGCAAAGTGGAGCAGGGTGCAAGATAAACTACCCAAATCCAGGCTTGTGGCAACTCTATTTCTATCTTCTCCCTCCTGCAAAGTCTTTATCTAAAAAGATATATGTGAAGAAACTAGACCTACCAGTTGGGACTTGATCACAGTATATCAGAAGAAACTACGTAGCCTGAGAGCTGGATTACAGACATCACGACAAAAGTCTGTTCAAAAAAATAAGTGAAAAACATTAAGCTGTAAGATAAACTAAAAATCATCCCTTTCCTCTGTATGCAAAACAGTGATCTGAGTTAAAAAACAAGAACAAATCCCCATGGTTATACAATAGCTGATGTGTATTATTTATTTTTATGAGATAATCTGAAGCTTTATACAGTAAATGTGAATATTATAGGATTTGGTGTGCTATTATTTTCATTATGAACTCATATTTTTCAGAAGTTTATAACCTTGATGTTAGAACTGGTGTGGGGGTTTGGACCTTGCTGTAGCTTAGCTCAGCCTAGGGCACTGACCCTCTCTGGTCTCCATGAAACTGGGCACTTACCAGTCTGGCACTGGTGTGGTGAGGCCCAGGATGCTGTGGAACTAATAGGAATCTGTCACTTGGAGAGGGAGAATGGACCTCATTGATTTATTTTGGATGAGCTCATTATGTGGGGGAGAGCAGGGCATGTACATATGGAAAACTTTATCCAGTGAATTTCACACCCATCATGGAGTTGAGCAAGTCAGTTCTTTGTTAGACTGCTGACAGCAGACGGGTAACTGAAGGCATTGCTCAGTAATATGGTATATTTATCTTTTTTTTTTTTTGCTGTTTGGTTCTGCCTCAGGCTGGACATCTAGGAAAACCCAAGTAGGTTGGTTTGGAATTTCCAGGTACCCTTCAGATTGTTGTTCCTGACCTTCCCCCTTCATTTTCCTTCTTGGAAGATCAAAATTCTCTATAGACTGATTTCATGACACATTCTCTCTTTAGCTACTTTCTGTCTTTTCTTCAAGGTAGAAAATCTGCCAGTTTCCAACTCATGTTTGTATCCTCTTCATCTATTTTGTATCTTCTTTTCATCTCACCCTATTCTTTTTCTTTTTTCCTTGTTTAGCCCAGTGTTGGAAGAGGGCCATTAATGATTCTTGTGAAAATAGCATTTCTGCTTGCATGAAAGTGCTGCCAGACTGATCATATTTGCTCACAATAATGTGTCTCACTAAATTGTAACGGGGCATCTGATGAGATTAGATTCAAATTCCTAGACTTCACACCTGCCCTTGCACAGTCTCTTAATATTTTTTTCCCTAAGAAGATGATTCCCTTTAGTGCCTTGGCTTCCATAAACTTCTTTGTGCCTACTCCTTGATCTGCTGTGCTAACTGAAATTCTTGTGGGTGATGCTTCAAGCTCTCAGTTGTGCACATAGTCTCAGTGAAGCCAATGTGCTATGGAGTGAGCACTAGTAGCCAACATGTTGGCGTGGATGATCAGAGTGGGTCCTGTTAGAAATAAACTTGGTATGATGAGATCCAAACTTTGCTTCTTTTAAAGTAGGAAATCCAAGATTATATCTTACTGCCATCCTTGTCTCAGCACTTTTTTGAAGGGTCAGGTTAAAAAGCAAATTTTGCTCACAGAGCTGCTTTTAATTGCCTATTCACATTCTCCAGTCTCAGTTCTTGAGGAGAATATGTCTGAGCAGATGGCTTTGACTATAGCATGGGCTGTGTACCACATAAGAGTACTCTGGCAAATATAGTTAGGTGTCTGTCTGATATGGATGACAAGAGACAGTGAAATATGTGAGAGTGTGAAGCTGAAGTGTGGTTACTTCTAAATGCTGAATTAGCTCTGGTTCCATTTTTGTTTCAACAGTTGTTACTTTCTGTAGGAGCATTATAGCAAGCTGAACTCAACTTTTCATTTCACCATGCTAGCAGAATGAGTGACCTTCAGAGCAGAAAGAGTGAGAGGTGTAGGGGACAGTCTGACAGAGTACAGGAGTCAGAATTCCGGGAGTAGGAGAATCCAATGATAAAATGCAGTGCTAAGTGATTTTTGTGACTGGGAAACCAATTAATCTCAATGGTACCTGGGTACAATAGTTAAGCCAGGTTTATTATCTCTGGTTTCTCCTGAAGGAGAAACAAAAGTGGGGTGCTGACATGATACCGTGAATAATTGTTGTCATCTTGGTGTCAGGATGGGAAATTATGCCTACAGGCCCCTGTTGGTTTATTCTCTCCATCAGGCTGGGTGCCATACAATAGGTGAAGAGGTAATTAATACGCTGAGATAGTCAAAGTGCTTGGGCTACCATTTGGGAATCATCAACAAAAGTCTTTTCCTTTGTAATCTTTTCTTAATTCCTCAGAGTCCTGTTTATGTTTTCTTGGTGTATGAGGTGTTCTTTGGGAAAAGGCTTCTTGGTGTTCTTTGGGAAAAGGCTCATATGGAGAAATAGGTTTATGCTACACCTGGAGGACACTGAGGCTTTTCAGTCTGATATCCTCTAGAAACAAGACCCAAAGCAAGAACAATTGGCCAGGTTGCAAGAAGTTATGTGGCTGCCCATTTCTCAGCTCTAGAGAAAACTGGGAAGCTTAAAATGATATCATTTGCCTAAAAGTGTGATTTAAACCATTGTGTAGCTCTACAACCACATCCTTAAATTTGTTTTAGTAATCCTGGGAAGATACTGAAAAGAGAAAATGAAGATTTGGCAAAGCTAAATACTCATAGTCATGTGAGAGAAAGAGGTTTTTGATGTTCATTTGTCACTATTTGTCATTACATAGTTTATTTTCAACAGGTTTAGTGGCATAGACCCTGAAAAATAGTGAATGGCTAAAGTGAAGTGTGAAGTGTCTCTGCAGCTGGATATGGTTTCTCTAGATGATGAATGACCAATACATCTTTGAGAACTGGAATGGACTCATGAATTTACATAAAGACAGTAGATGACATTTGTCAGCTTCTACTGTCTGGTTGCTAAAACATTTAGTTTTGGAAGCAATTATCTTTTTTTGTCTCCCATTTTCCCTTGCAATAGGGAAGGAATTCCCTTTACACATCTCAGTGTCTTCTCTTTACTCTTCTTCATGTCCATACTCAAAATACCTTTTTTGATGTTTGCAGAATGCCCTCAAGACTTCAGAGAGCTAAAACTCTGGCTTACCAAGATGGTCAACATTGTCCCTCCCCCCCACTTTTTAGTTCCCTTCTCTTTGCAGTTATCTGTCATCTCCCAGTTTATGCTGAGATTAGCAACTCTTAAGGACAAAGACTGCAGGTCCATGAGTAGGGCTCATAAAATGGCAATTATAGTAATTGAGAACTAATTCTGAGGTAATCGAGTCATCTCTAGACACCTTTCTTTAAAAGCAAAGGTATATTCTCTTTCCATCAACGTTCCTCTTGCAAACTCCACGATCTTGTTTCCAACATAAAAGCAATTCTCAGTGTATGTTTGTGTGTGTACTTTATAACAGAAATATTTTCTCAGGGAACTATAATGTTTCAGTTGCCACTGCAAACATGTCAGAGGAGTATGTGAGACTGAGCTGACACAGTGCAGAAGCTTTATTGGCAATTACTCCTGAGACACGCACAGCGGACGTTTAATTACTAACAAAGCCACGTATATTGTGGACTTGGAGGTTGTAGATTTCCCCACGATTCCTTAGACAAATGCTTTGACCTTTTTTCTAATTACGACAGTGATATTCCCCCCAAGGAAGGCTATGTGGCTGCCTTCATGGAAGTCCTGCCTTGCTTCCTGGTCCCCATAGCCCAGGTGAGAACCAGGGTGGGAAAGGGAACAGGAGAGGGGGACAGGAGCAGGCTGGGCAGTGTGAGCAGACACTGCTCCCTGCACCAGGGCATCCACTGCCCTGATGGGGCCATTCTCATCCTGCAGCAGAGCCAGTAAGTGCCACAGGATCGACAGTATTACAGAGCAGGGATAAGACATTGTCCTTGTGTGGGCTGCGCTTCCCTTCTACTGATCCCGCAGTTTGCCAACAGACAGAGAAGTCCGTCCCCAGCACAGTAGGATCCTTGGAGAGCTGCTTCTTCCAATAAGGTTCTTGATCTAGATTTTGCCATGCAAAGGATAATTCCCCCCTCCAGGTAAGTACAGGACTCACTACATTTATAAAGCAACTCCTGTGCTTGAGGAATGACTCCCGCCACTATTTTGGCAGGAGGAGATTTAAGCTGTGAAGGCATAATGAAAATCGATGTGTGCTCTGTGCAGTGTCAAACTGTTTAATTTTGAGAAGCTGAAGTCACTAGCCTGTTGTTTCATGTTTCTGTCTAATTGAAATGTTAAAGAACTGATCTTTCTGCTGTGTATTTAGTCTGGACATTCCAGCCTTTGAACTCTCACCAGCACTGTGAGTAATGTTATCCACACACATTCACTCTATTGTTACAGCAAAATCTCTACATCTGATTTTATAAAAAAAAATCAAAGGGCCAGCATGATGTATACATAAAACATTGAAAACACCCTTTTGGAGGTAAAAAAAAAAAGGGATGGAAAAAAAGAAATAAGGAAAGAAAGAGAGAGAGAGAGAGAGAAAGAAAGAAAGAAAGAAAGAAAGAAAGAAAGAAAGAAAGAAAGAAAGAAAGAAAGAAAGAAAGAAAGAAAGAAAGAGAAAGAAAGAAAGAAAGAAAGAAAGAAAGAAAGAAAGAAAGAAAGAAAGAAAGAAAGAAAGAAAGAAAGAAAGAAAGAAAGAAAGAAAGAAAGAAAGAAAAAGAAAGAAAAAGAAAGAAAGAAAGAAAGAAAGAAAGAAAGAAAGAAAGAAAGAAAGAAAGAAAGAAAGAAAGAAAGAAAGAAAGAAAGAAAGAAAGAAAGAAAGAAAGAAAGAAAGAAAGAAAGAAAGAAAGAAAGAAAGAAAGAAAGAAAGAAAGGAGGAAAAAGAAAAGGAAGAAAAAAAGAAAAGGCAGAAATCTCAGTCCATTACACCAGCTCTTGGGAAGGAGGGAGGAAGCTTTCATTAGACTTACCATCATTTTCAGTTTTAATCACCTCTCTTCTTTTCAAATTAAAAAAGAAATTTTGATCAAGGGCCTAGAAGACCCAGAAGTGCCTTCTGGGGTTATCTGAACCAGTCACCTGTTTGGAAGAGACAGCCTTTCACCATCAGACGGATATGCATTTTCAATAATTAACTATTTTTAGCGTGGCATAAGTGAAAAATTAATAAGCCCCAGCAGCAAATAAGCATTGCAGTGTGGGTAGAGAAGAAAATACAGGCCACAGCTCAACCTCCCTCTTTGAAAGTTCAGCTCCCTTCCTTCCCCCCCTCCCCTGCTGCAGTCCCCAAAGGGTGACTTCCCTCTCTAATAGACCCACATTTACAGCGAGAGGTTGCCATTTCCCAGCTAGTCCAACATTAACATTCATCATCTCATTTCAGCACCTCCTGTGAGTAATTGCAGCCCTGAGAAATGGTCTTTCCCTTGGCTTTTTTTCTACCCAGCCAAGGGCTGCCCACAAACTCTGGGCACTCCCCCAGGGAGTTTGCTATTCCTGTGGTGCTCCTGACAGTCATTTGTTCATTCCCTTTGCTGTGGCCAGCAGTGAGTGGGAGGGCTGAGCAAGGGATGAGGTCCGTCAGAATTGCCCTAAGCAAAGGCACATTGCAGCTGAGGTGCCAGAGGAGGAAGGACAGGGTATCTACAGAGCGTCTTCTCACTGGTCATGGAGCCAAGAGCACCGAGAGCAGCCCTGGCACCCCTCTGGGCAATAATCAGGTCTGTGCCCAGCTTCCCACCTCTGCAGTAAAGACACAAGGCTTGTTCAAGGGCTCACTCATGACCACGTCGCTGTCAAGGTGACAAGCACAGGATGTGGGGAGACAGAGTGGCACCTGGGCCATTTAGTTTCACATTATGCCCTCCTTTGACACCACCATCTTCAAGGTCACATTTCTACATTCTGCAGCATGATCAGCATGGATTGCTCTCTTTGAATTTTAGCCTAATTTTCAAACTTAAACTGTGAGAGTTCTGGGCAAATGGTGGAGAGAGGTCTGCAGTGCCTCTGCAATGTTTGGCATACAAAATTACTCTAATGAGCCCTTGGTGATGATTCACTCAAACTGAAAGGGACTGAAGACTCTGGGACCTGCAGAATACCATTGTGTGAAGTGGGGTGAAACCAGAGCAAAATGATCTGCACCATTATATAGGCAGCTGCACATCCCTTTGCAAGAGTTTGCACAGCCTGCCTTGAGCACAGTCTGCGGATGTGTCTTAAATATTGGGCAGGTTTTAAATAAATGACTGATAATTTTGCTGTTCTTTAAATTAAATTTAAAACTCGAAATTTGAACATTTAAATTGAATTAAGAAAACTGCTGTCTAATTTCTGTTGGCATCATCACTTTAAAAGGTCCAGTGATCATGAGGGCCTCAGTAACTAGGGAAGAGCAATGGAGAGAAGCACTAGCACTTGAAACTGAAGCACAGAGTTAAAGTATTGTGTGAATAATGAAATGAAATTTTGCTCAAGGAAGGGTCTCATGGATTAGAGAAGCTGTAATGCAAACTGTGGGCCCCTCTATACAAAAAAGAGAACATGTACAGATTACCACAGAAGGCATTATTTAAGTTATCACTCAAATTGAAGACTAATGAATTATTATAAGTGGAGTTGATGGATTATACAGTAACAAAGGCTTGAATATCTCTAATAAATCTGTTTTTAAAAGAAGAAATTTAATGACCATATCTTAGTTTATAGATAGAAAATGATCTAAAGATTTAATTTGATGGGGCAACTGTCCCATACTTGACTGGGAAGGTTTTTACATGCAAAGGTTGGGACAAAATATTAAGGCAGGTGGAATTCCCTACCTGACAGATGTCAGCTGCAGAGGGTCTCAGGGGTATCAGTGAAGGAATATTTGAGATTATATGTCTAAACCATTTCCATTTTCCTTTCAATTTTTAGAGTTGCCCAAACTTTTCTTTCCCCTGTAGACAATGCCATACTTTTTGTTTTGCAAAGATAAATTAATTAATTGTTTAACAGTGGTTTTACTGAGAAATGTAGCTAGATTGCTGGAATGGGTTCAGGATAATGCCAGGTTTTAAAACATTTTGAAAATGTCAGTTTTTTTTGGTTTTTTTTTTTTAGTACCTTAATGAATAAGTTGAAACAGCAATTGTTATTTATAGATTTGGATTCTTGGTCACAAGTGGGAAAATACACACTAGAAAGTATTAAAGTATTATATGAGTGAGAGAAAAAGGATTTTACACTGAAGCTGTGGATGCTTGAGATCTATATTTTCAATTAAAAAGGATAAAGCTAAGTACAGAGCATGTCAAGTGAAACTTTAAGTGAAGTATGAATTATTTGTAAAACATTATGTAGATATGCCTGGCAATAGATAAGTACATCTTTGTGCAATATTTTCTGAGTGGAACAGTTATATTTTTCTGGAGAAGTAGGAGATGCCATTGTCTATGTCCTGTTTGAAAATGTATTTATGGTCAGACCCTGGAGTACTTGAAACCACTGATGTGAGATGCTGACACTACAGATCAATGCTTCTTCCTGGCTGAGCTGACCTTTTTGGTACCAAGAAATGAAATCCTTATGGGACAAAAACTTTAGTCCCTGGCTGCTTATAGTTGGATTCAATTACCCAAGAGGTGAGCTGAAATAAAGGTACAGAAGTTGGAATATTTTTCAGACTGATCTAGACAGGTAGAAGACAGATCACATGCCCATTGATAATATAATATTCTTTGTATGAATTTTGAATGTAGATACAAACCTGCAGTGTTGATTTCACTTCAGCATATGTAACCTAGAGTGCAGATTTGTAATTAATAATAAATATGGGCAAACAAACTTTGCACAGCATCTCCCTTCGCCGTTACGAGGTACAAAATCAAAACACAAGCCAAGTATCACATTCCTTTAGAGGATCATACTCGGGAAAAATCCCATCAAAGGCCGCCCCCTGAGTTCACCCCACACTAAAAATAACATCCCCCAGAAAGCTGCCTTCCCAACAGCAGGTCCCTTCCCCACAAGCCGTTTGGTTCTCTGTGGCACAGCTAGATGTAGAGCAGCAACATGCAGAGCTCACATCAGCTCAGCAAACATTCCCCCTTGTGCTGGGAAATTGGATGCACCATTGTCATTGCCAGAAGAGAGCTGCGATACTGACACATGAAAGTGCCTCTGACAGCCTGGGGAAATTGCTTTATTTTTTCTTGCAAAAGAAGATTTGCAATCCAGGCTAACAAATAATTCTTTTATCTAGTTGTTTGCGTTATGGGACCCCAATCCAGGATCAGGGCTCCTCCGTGGTGCACACTGTGAAGACATGCAAGGAAGAGAGCAGTTGGCACCCCAGAGAGCTCACAATCTGCATAACAGGCAGGAGCTACCGAGTGGAAGGCAGCTGGGCTGAGAGAATACAATAACGATAAAATGGGTATGCATAGCATCCCTCTCATTAAAAGATGGTGGCAATTTGAGGGCATCGTGGTGAAGGTAGCTTGAAGGAAGAATTTCAATGAGGTTAAGAAGCCAGCTATACAACAGGGATATTTTGCAGTCATGGTTTGGGCTGGGAGGCATCCAGGAGGTGCTTGAGGGAGAGGGGAAAGCAGGCACTGAGGAAGTGGCAGGAAGGCTGATGCCAGGTGAGAACCGTCTGCTAAACATAGGCTTCATTAGCACATCTCATGCCACTGTAAAATTTCATTTGTCATCATGGTGGGGTAGTCTAGGCCACACTTCAAGTTTTGAATGGAATTTCAAGTGTTCCTAAAATAGTTCCTGGAAGATAAGCAATAATGTGGGCACTTATGCTCCTGGGGTAGACGAGCATACCTTTAGATGATTCTTCCTGATTTATAGAAGAATTTATTTATCATCAAGTAAATACGGTGTTGTTTTTAATATGTTGCATGTCCCAGGATCCTCAAGTTCCCAATGGATAGCCACTTCTTGAGGACAGGCAGGGGGAAAGGACATGGGCTAACACATACAGCTTCTCTGCAGATCAACGGTTACAGACTTTATGGCAAAACAAGGTCTGAGGACTGACCCCGAGTGTAGTCTGGGATAGATGAGAGCTCTGTTTCAAATCTTCAACTTCTGACTAGATTTCCGTACATCTAGAGACTCACTTAATGGTGCTATTGATCCTGCATTTATCAAACTAAGAAGAGTGATTTTTTTTCCCACTGGCTTTACTAGGTGCTGTTCATGGACCGACATTTATAGACTATTTTGTGACGCTGAATCGTGTGGGCAGGTATTGTAACATGGAACTTAAACAGCAGGCCTGTAATTTCATAGAAGGACTTCAGGAATGTGCAGTCACTGTAATCTTAGAGGGAATGATTTGCAGTATGAAACCATATACTAAAATATGAGTGGACTGGTTAATGGGTATTTGTAACTTGGACCACAGTTTGTGACCAGTCAGTAGAGGTTGAAATCTGCTCTGCATTTCACTATGGCTATGCACCTGAAGTAGATGCAATGCAGTTAACACAGAAACTGAATTTGTAGGAAAGCAAAATTTAACTCTAGAGATGCACCTGTGTGGCCAGAATAGTGCCACATGAAGTTCTTAAAACCTCTCTACAGCTTTGAAACCTTAGCTCCTATTTCAGAAGTGGCTTAGGTGCTTAGCTGAGAGATATTTTCCAAAGCATCTAAGTAGATTAAAGACTTAACCTCCTTCAGAAGTCAGTGGCAGCCAACTATGCTGCTAGATAGCTAGATAATACAGCTTAGGCACCTTTTTTTTTTTTAAAAAAAATATATATATGCACTGAAAGTGAGCAAAATTAGTCTTCTAGAGACCAGCACCACTTTCTGGGATAGGTTTGTGTTTTGTAGTAAATGAGTGTATTTTAAAATATAACTCAGACCTGAGAATTTGCTTATCCCAGGGGAGAACATGACAGATGTTATCTTTGTATTTGTACTGCCCTTCATGTGACCAGGGAGCTGTACCTTGGCATGTCCTTTCCTGTTGCAAGATGGCCTTTGTGGGCAGCCTTAGCCTGTGCTATGGCATTACAGACACTCAGAGCTGGCCTGGGACCTGCTGGGGCATCACATTGCTCCCCAGCTCAGATCTCAAGGCAGAGCAGGCCTTACAGTTGGTGTGTCTGGGTTTTGCCTGCTGCCTGCCATAGAAGCTTTCTGCTACCTCTGGTTGTACAGCAGAATGATACAGCTGTATTGTGAGGGAATGGGAAATGTGGGAAACCACTGGGTTGTTGGGTTTTCCCTTCATCCATGCGGGTGGGTGAGTCCCAGTTGCAGAGAACCTGCCAGTGTTAATATCAGTGTGCAGCATTGCTCCTTCCATTTCTGGAATCAAAGATATGTGTGGGCACTAGTCCAGTGATGAAGAGATGCTTGGTGTAGCAACCAGGGGAAGGAGCAGAGTTATGTACAGAGGAGACACACCAGTCAACACTCATCTTCCTAAAATACTTTTTATCTGGTGCCAGAAAGCAGCGTGTGAAGGGCGTGTGACCGTGTGTGTCGACTGTGGGTGGGGGAATGGGACTGGAGGTTTGTTTACTACAGTTTTACTTCATTAATATTTTAGTCTCAGGTGCAGAACTTGAAGAGTCTCACTGAAATCACAAACAGCACTGATTGTGGTGTTTGTGACAGTGCCATGGGGCATTTGCATTATTTATCCCAGGCTGCACTACCCATACAGCTTTCAGGGAATATTTTCAGACAGAATCGCTAATTAGCACATATGTGGAATCTTCTCAAAGCAGTTGGGAACTCTCCTCATTACTTTTTAATTTTTTCTATTTGCTGAACGTATGTCATAGATGAAAATTCAGAATGATGGTTTGAAGGAATTTTGCATATTAAATACTCCAAATGAAAAGAGCAGGATCTTCTCTCTGGACTTTGTGAGTGTCTCTGGTCTGGCAGGTTCAAGCAGCATCACCTTTGGGCTGCCACTTGGTTACCCAAAGTCACTGAGGACAGCTAAGTCCTTTGCTCATTATCCTGAAACCTAACAGGCCATTACTGGATGGCACTTAATAATCAACCACCTTCACCTTGGATGTTGCTGCTGATTAGTTCTCTGTAAGCAGATGATAGAATATGCTGCTATCTCCCATCTTCAGATAAAAGAGAGTTTATATATGTGCATATCCAGTTTTAATAAAACTAAATTTTTTGTATATAAGGAAAATGACCTGTTATTACAGCACTAAAAATGTGTTAAAAAATGGTTTTCAAAATGTTTAAAAAATGCTTTAAAATGCTTTAAAATCCCTCCATCACTGCTATGTTTTCAGATAGCTCCCGACTAATTTTGCTAAATTTTACTCTTTATTTTCTTATCACACATTTTGTGTGTTCTTTAAATGATTTATCAGAATTTACAGGAGTGGTAGTGAGAGCAAACTGTTTCTTGTACATTTGTGCATTGCAAAAGACTGATTTAAGGAACAGCTTTTCTAAGTTACAGCTCAATTTAGCAGCAACATTAATGTTTAAATGTTATTTATTATGGGTTTAAATACAACACAAAAAAGCCTCAGTCTGATAGCCTGGGCACCCTTTCCTGGAAATTAAAACCACAGCACTAAAATGATGAAAACCCAAAACATTAGCACACCTATCATGTACAGTCAGCTGGAACACATAGTGCAAAGCTGAAAATGCTGTGCCTTTTGTTCTTACCTACAGAAAACAAAAGACAAATCCTCTGTTCCCTGTCACAATTGCTCCATCCTCCCAAATGACTGCTCAGGTTTTCCAGCTTATGAGTAAGAACACAGAGGAGAAAATGCAGGAAAACCAGTGTCAAAAATGAAGGCTTAGGGCTGGTTAAAATATGGAGAGGCTTTTGCTGAGGAAAATTCTTCAGCAGAAAGCTTAATGATGCAATTTCAAACCTCAGAAAGATCCCAGTGTCCTGTGCTATGTTTGTAACTCAGTCCTTCATCTATTTTGAGGTCTTGACTTTCTGAGCAGGCCACACCATAGCTTCTCTTTGTCTTGAGCCAGGGCAGAACTGCCTGGGGACGGCTCTGGCAGTGGTGCAGCATGGAAAGCCTGATCTTGTTAAGGAAGCCAGTCCACGCAGGTCAGTAAGGTCACGAAGTGTGTCTGACCAGGAATCAGGTATCACACCAGCATTTCTGTATCAAAACTACTTTGATTCTGATTTATATTGTTCCTAAGATTAAAAAAAAAAAAGTAAAAAAAAAAACAACCCTTGGAAATTGAAGTATACAGTCTTTCAATGAAAACTTCAAATAACTGGGGGCAAAAAAACTCCACATACGCCTTTAACAAAAATATTGATTTCTGTAAAAAAATCAATTTTCTGCCCAAAAGCAGCTTTACTGGAGAATTTTGGCAATTCTACAAGGGATCACTAATTGTGAGAATTACTGGTGGCTCTCTGTCTCTTCAACTCTGACAGATCTGGCTTATACATCTCTTCCTGTGTCAACTAAAACAGGTTGGCACACGGCTGTGTCAGAGCCATTCCTCTCACAGTAAGAGCCTTGCAGAACAAAAGAACTGCTGCTGTCTGTTGTTGTGATCTTTAATATGTCCTCAAGAGATGGCCTCAAGTGGTGGGCAGGTAGTCGGTCAGGACCAGTGTTAGTCAAGAAGTCAAAACATAGGAAAGGAGAGAATAATAATATTTTAGTTAAATTGTTTAATTTCAAATGTAGATTCCCACACCTCTTGAAATGAAGTTGAGCCAATTCAGGTGAAATTAATCAGGAAAAAGAAGTAAGTGTCAAAGATCATTTAGTTTATCAGCAAAATACTTGTCATTGGCACTTGTGAATGACTCAGTGATGGTTACGTTCAGCCCTGGTGAACGCAGGCTGCAATATCCCCAGTGTGTTTTTTTGGAAGGATGGAGATATTGTGACTAAAGGTGAAAGCCTGTTTTATTTTTTCACCCTTGTCATCTACTCTCTGTGCTGCCAACCTCCACTTCAGTTGCCACAGTGCATAAATTACAGTTTAGATCACACAACCATCCATCATCAAATCACCCCATGAAAGTGCTACTAAAGTATGTTGCCAGTTCTCCCGGTTGACACTCTTTTTGTGATTGACACATATCTAACTTACACCATCACTTGTGTCACTGCTGAATTTGGCCATGAAACTTCCTCGGGAGCTGTGCACATTAAGTCAATCTGAAAGTTTCATGTAAATTATCTCCCTTTTGTTGTTCTCTGAGCTTTCTGTTTCTTTTATTTACAGTTCCCCCTAATTATTAGGGCAGTTTATTGGCTTCTTTCTAGCTCATGCACCTCTTACATAGGCAAGGTAGTAAATGGGTTAGATACCTCAATTTTTGTCTAATTATTATTATAAATATTTATTTACTATCACTGCAGTACCTGAAAGGTAACAAATATATAAAATGAACATACCTTGATGACATGCCTTGGTAGCAAATACATAAAATGAACATACCTTTATGACATGCCTTGGTAGCAAGTCAGTGTCCACAATGCATAAGCATATGAATAATTTTTGTATTATCTGTATATTTGCTACATGATCCATGAAGAGTCTACATGAATATATATGTAAAATCACCAGATTGCTCTTTTGGCTTACAGTTGATGAGTCTGAATGAATAATCATGAGAGCTTTTGATGGGCACATGGTTATGTCTTTTCCACATGCAAGTGCACCTAAGCCATGTTAAAACCTGACTTTGAATAGTCTGCATTTGGATATTTTTTTTACCAGTGTGCTGCTGAGATGCAATACAAAATAATAATTTGAAGAATGTGTTTTGATACATATATATATAGAAGTAAAACCTATCATGAATGAAAGGCTCAAACAAAATGAAAATGGAATAAAATTATTGATTTTTCCTAAATGGTGTGAGTCAGGTGTGCTGTGTTTGAAATGATGTACATTATGTCTGCCTTTCTCTTTCAGACCCAGAGATGCTGTAAACTAACTGCTAGGTAAGGTCTGCTAAGTGTGAATCATTTGATTGCCGTTGTTTGTGCAGCATCTGTTCCAAAGCATGTTTAATTATTTTTCTGTGTTAAATTCATGTAGGTTACTTGAGAATTGCTTAACTAAGTCTTAAAATTGCAGCTATTGCAGAATTCATTATCTTGATTATCATTAGAGATGGGCAGAGGAGATTCCTCTTCATACTTTATTCTGAAACCCTAAAGTGCAGCTCAAAATTACATTACCAATCATATATGCACCTTCTGTTCTTTTGCCAAGCTCCTCTTTGTAGCTGACCTCAGCTTGAGAGACTGCAGACCTTTCCTGAGTCCAGGTAAAGTTCTCTGAGTTCACCTGAGCAGGACTGGAAGAACTGCGATTAATTTTTTTCTGCTGGTGTTAGAGTATTTCAGATGTGTCCAGTGAACCAAACAGTAAAGAAAAATCCCAAAAAAGACCACATTTAGCTGCACAGTGATAAGGTGGGCTGGCACCTGACTATAATGTGTGTATTAACTTGATGCCAGATGTAGTTCTACATTTTAAGATGATATTTAAAAAAAACAGAAAATACCAGGCAAGAGTCCTTTGCCTAACAAAAAACCCAAAACAACATAAAGCATTTTCACTTAAGAGAAATAAACTAGTAGGGCTGATAGTTTACTTATCTTTGTACTCAGGCTGATGATCTACCCTTTGCTAAGCTGCAGTGGAGTCTAACTTTTATTAGCCTGTGCCTTTAGGCAAGCGAACTGTACTAGCCAGTGCTATCCTTGGTACATCAGGAACTTAATTTGAATGGGGCTTCCCTATTTTATTTCAGTTTTTTGATGACTTTGAAGCTGCTCTTGGGAGCTCTTTTCAGCTTTTTACTACTGTAAGAGCTAGAAATAATCTTTTAGTTAGAATCAGAGCTTTTAACATAAAAAAAAATCACCTGATTCCAGCAAGTGGGAGCTCTTGGTACAGCATAAAAGTGCAGAGCTCACAGTAAGAGCTGGCAGTGCTGCTCAGGGCCCTTATCACTGGCCTTTGATGCTGTGAGCATGGGATAGAGCTGGCAGTGCATCTCGGCAATTTATGCAAGCAGCTCACGCCTTCATAGCACTTACTTGTCCTTAATGGGATTGTGTTATAAGATAATGGATATCTTATTTCCTAAGGAGATATTTAAAACAGTATCTGCATTTGGAAAACCCTTCAAAACTGGAACTGAAGGAAAATGCGCGCAATACAAATACTCCTTATCCTGCAAATGCTTTATCATGTGCAGATTTCAGGATATGGACTTAAGTGAAAAGCTTAGCTGCGTTTTTAAGAGAGAAATTTCTGAACTCTGCTTGGGATTTGAATTGCTACTCTACTGTCAAAATCAATGAACAGGATAGCTAGAACTCTGCTCAGTTCTTGCAAAATGCACTAAGTAATTGCTAAGTGATTCTTGGTTGTCTTGAAATACAATTACATTGGAAAGTCAGGTTCAAAACATAGTATGAGATTTCCAATAGACTGGTTGACTCACTTTAATTAACAATTCTTTAATTATAGACATTCATTAATATCATAAAGTTCTTCTAGTTGGCATCAATTGGTATCGGGCATGTAACTAAAGTCTCATTTCCCTGAGGGTGTACATGGCTAGTTTAATTTGCCTGAGGGCTTTTGACTGTAAAATCTCAACCAACATTAAGCAAGTAAAGCTAAGGTACATTGGTGAAATCCCAAATCAGGACAGATGTTTCTTCACAATGATGCGCCAGCCCCGATATTCCCATGGAAACAGTTCTGAATTGAACATTTTCATGTAATGATTTCAACTACATAACCAAAGTTATATAATGTGTGCATGTTCACATGCACATGTGGCTGTGGCTGTATGTTAACAGGCTTGGGCACTTATTCTCATAGCAAGGTTGCCTATGTTGTTATGTGCACATGTGTCTATTTATATACAGATTAATGTACCTATTTAATACTGTAAGTACGTGATAAAGTATTGATATTTCTCTTCTGTTCTTTCATCTGTTTTATTCCTTGAGAAAGTAGAAAAGGCAAACCCCTATCTCAATGACAAATTGCCAAAATAATGTTGAAGTCTTTGAAGACAGTCTTTGGATTTTTCCAGGTGTCAAAACCAAAGCCAGAAGCAGAGACATGAACCAGTGCTGGTGGAAAGCTGGTGCATTGGTGTTCAGCACTGTGCACACACATTATGGCTGGGTAAGCATTCCTGGGAAAGACCTCTGCTCTGTTATACTCCAGTTTCCTTCTTTTTTCACAGTCCCCCTGCTTTACAGTGAAAGTAATTTTCATTTCCCATGTACATATTATCTTTCATTTTCCATGCCAAAAATGATTCCAGTAATTTATGTCAGCATTTCTAATTTGCACAGGATGATTTTTAATATTTCTCTCTCTTTAATGATGTTTGCTTCTCAGTCATAATCTACTCTCCAGATTTCATTTGTAGAGAGTGAAACCTTGCAGTGAAAATGAGAGACAGTAATTGGACTTTAGAAGCTGGAAATCCAGAGTAACCAAGGCTTTTTGAGAATGGAGAAGGGAGCTGCTGATGTTAAAAGCTAAAATGCTTTTAACAGCCAAAACTAAAGAATGATACACCTTGTGAGAATGTTTCTCTAAGTATGACTGTAAGAATTATTTCATTTTATTGATTTCCTTACAGCTAGATGTCATAATCTAAGATAAACCCTTCTATGCTTGAAATCAGAGCCTACCTGTTGCACTCCTCTTAAACCAAAAGCAATACTACTAAATCAAAGGCCTTTTGAAGAATCATATGTCCTGCACAAAGTAAAATCAGCTGGCACCATATTCCAGAATGCAGGAGAGCCACTATGCACATTTCATCTGGTCCTAGTGCTGCAGAATACTGGGCTCTGGCAGGCCCCTTGACTGATCCCTCTGTGCTGCAGGTTATAATAGATGATGCACAGACACAATCTTTAGTCAAAAATGTGTTGAAATTGATTAGATTAGGGGAGGAAGATACTGGAGATTGAATTCAACAGACATCTTTATTTTTTCCATAAGGCTGGAAATAATGAAGATTCAGTATTTAATCTTTGAGTTTATCACTCCAAATCCTGCCACCTCTTCAGACTTAGATGTGACTTTGACAGCCCAGCCAGACCAATGTTACAACATGGGTGTAGGACATCACTCAAAACCTGTCACTTGATGATTTATCATGTTAGGCACCCACTCATGATTTTCACAGAATAAAGAAGATTGCCAAGGCTTTGCAGTGGAAGAAGTGACCTCGCTTTTGTTGCATTTTAGCCTTTTGCTCTCAGCACAAAATTACCTGCTATATCTGCTTTGCCAGCACTGGAAGGAAAAAGAACTGAAGTTAACAATATTGTTCAAAACCAGCCCACAACAACTGTGAAAGTAAAACAGAAAGGCAGTATGTGAAAAATAGGTGCTTTTCTTTAGAAATGTGCACATAGAGTATCAGGAACTGCAAGTACCCGCTGTTTGCAGGTATCATTGGATATGCTTGCGCAATTTAGGGATCCACCTTTAGTGGGCAGCCAGGAAGGAAGTTCAAGTTTCTCTAGGCTCTAGGTACAAGCAAAGAAATTAGGCTGCCTTAGGGCCTTAGGCATTTCTCTATTTTTTTCCCTCCACTTGGCACTTAGACATTTCTGTGCATACCTGGGAGATTGAGTGCAGGCATTTGAGGCATTCTCTGGAAGTTTCAGGAATCTCCATCTTTATGAAAGTACACGATGTTCAATTTATTTCATTTTAACTAAGGGCTCTATATAGTTTTATTCTGTAGTTTGTTTATTAATTCTCCTCAGCAGTATTTATTTACTTGTCTAAAAATTTCTATTATTTCCCCCAGCTTACTTATAAAAATATTGAACCACATCATCACCCTCACCATCTTTAGGATGCCACTGTAGACCCTCTAGATTGGATAGAAAAGGCCATTTGTGGCATTTTTCTGAATGCTCTCATATGGTGAATTTTGAATCCATTTGAAATAATGATACTGTATGATGATAATTTTTAATTAGGATATTGTTAAGGTACTAAGGTGAAATGATTCAGTCTAAATATTAAGCCATTGCAGAGACTTTTACCACTGTATATAGTAATTTAATAAAAATATGAATAAATGAATTTGACAAGATGTATTTTTCATGAAACCATATTGATTGACATGATTATTTATTATCATCATTTAAATCTGTATTGATTGAACCCCTCATTTTCTGGTCCATTAGTTTGCCTGAGTTTTGATGTCACTCTAACCAGATTATTTCACTATTGCTCTAAGATGAGGTTTCCAGGAGTCCTCAGCAATCTTTACAGTGTTGCATACAAAAAAATGACAGCAAATACCTTTATTTTCTTGGCCAAACAATTGAAAACACATATTATCTGGATGTGGTGAATTAAGAGATTTTATTTTTTAAATAGTGTTTCACATATTTCTACCTATTCTTTTCAATGCAATAAGCTTTTCAGCATTATACATTGCCTTTGATTTTCCACTTAAAATCCCAAAAGCGAGCTGAATTCAGTAAGAAGTTAGGGAAATGATTCCTACATGGTCATCAGAGAGATGTCTGAAGTGCAGCAAGAAGCTCCAGGCAGCCAACAGTCTTCCATCTCACATCTCCAAACCCATGTCTTCCATTCTTAAACTCTCACATAAAAATTTGATCTTGGTTCCCAAATTTTTGAAGGACCTCCTCTTGTTCTTTCATTTCAAAAGACAAACATTATCCTCCTAAAATCATGGGACATGACAAAGCATGTATTACCGGGCTGTAAATGCACTCTGCACTTTGGCTCTGTGCCTCACAGTGCCCCAGAGACTTGCATTGATGGCCCAGTGATAGGACACACCCCATCGTGTCTTATTGCTTAATTGGACTCCAGACAAATTCAGTTAAACCACATATGCTGCCTTTTATGACTACTGCTGTACAGCTTGTATTTCCTCAGTTCTTGGGTGCTTTTCGAGGAGTTTGTGTTATTTCAAATGTATCTCTTGAAACCACAGATTGTAGAGGCAGAGGTTAAGCTCTACCCCTGGCCCTTTTCCATCCTTGTGACCAATGAGGATGTGCTCTGTGACAGACAAAATACAAACCTTGAGATGCACACCTGGGAAACCTGTAGCAGAAAAGTAGAAGAAGGCATCACAATTCTATCTGTTCTGCTGGCCACAAAACTCACCTTTAACAGCATGTCAGTTGTGAATGTTATGTGGCTCGTATTCATTTGGCATCCATGGTACCCTCATATCAGAAAAAGCACCCCTAGATCATCAGTAATGTTTGAGAGGTTTATCCTGTATAGCTCTCTAATCAGGAGGACTGCATCCTATAGCTGGAACAATAATGAAATGTCCTAATAGACCTTTCCTTTCCCTGTGCTACAGATCAGTATCGATGTGAGGAATGCTCACAGTCATTGAGATAATTGCAAATAATAAACCTCAGTCAGGCTGTGATATACCTCAGCATTTCACATCACATTCCCTGAATTTGGGAAACTGAGGCCAAAAGGACACCTACCTCTGACAAGAGAAAAACAGGAGGCACTGAGTGATACCAAACAGCTTCCACCAACTTTTGGCTGACTGGTCCTGGTCAAGGGAGAGTATGGAATAGAAGGATGTGATATTTTTTAGATATAATGTACTGTTCTGTGTACAGTAAAGTTAATGTTTGTCTGATCAGAGTAAATTTCTGGTGTACATAGTTACTTCTTGTATAGGGCTGAAGTAGATGACTGCGAAGTTTCATAGCACCTTCATGTGATCCTAGACTATGAATCATCTTTGAATGTTGTGGGACCTCAGGTAATTTCCGACACCATTGCTCCTGCTTGGTGTTAGATTGAACTGTGGATTAATTTCAGTTTTGAGAAATCATGAGTGTCATATGCTCTGTATACCATGGATGACAAAGTGCTAAAGCACACTGCTCAAGTATTTAAAGCATAAATCTTGAAATTAGTGAATTAATCAAAACTCTTAAAACCTTAATTTCAGAATAAAATTCTCAAGTGATTATGATTTGTATAAATTGCTTTTAGACCATGGACACAGTTTGAGTGGTTATGTTAATAAAAGAGCATCATCATGCTCTTTAGAGAAGAATATCACAATGAAATATGCTTTAGGAAATTATCAACTATATCTATATATCTAACTGTCTATAAGGAACCTGGGGGAAATGCAGGGGGTTTAACATTAACCTAAATTAATCCTGATGACACCACAACCAAGGCAAAGGCAGCAAAGAAGCCTATCTTTGCTCAGTATGACTCCAGCATTTAATACTTTGATTAATATAAAGAATGAACTACATCCCCTACTGACTAATAATTTGTCATTCCTGCTGTCTTCATGAACTGGCACCACTGCAACCATCTCAGGAATGTAGCAAGGCCTAAAAGAGTCTTGCCAGCTGTTGGCCACAGTGCCTGTTAATAAAAACTACTATTTTTATGGGTAATATTGTAAGTCCCTTATTGTAAGGATGCAAAAGGGGCTGCCTGTTGTCATTTATGCTTAAAATGTGGATTTTTATCTGTCCCAGACACAATGAGTTTTTGGGCAGTGTGGTTTGCACTGAATTAATGTTCATAATTTCTGCGGTATTGAAGACCTTCCTTTTGTGTGTTTCTAAAGCACTGCAATTACTTTGGTGTATTATTTTTGAAAGAAATGATGTGTAGTGACAATTTGAGATGAGCTGAAAAAATAATTTAAAAAATAATTAGACACTTGAAGATTTTAGAAAATCAAATACATATTTACACAGAATTTAGAAATTATTGCCTGCCTTAAATTACAATCTAGGATAGTCTTAAAAGCAAGAGGCATTCTGAGGCTTTCAATGATCTGGATGGATTTGTATTTTTAATTTCTCTCTCTCTAATTGGTGCTTCAGCATGGTGGGTCAGTGTGAGGCTGCTCCCCAGCTGATGGTCTTTGGGAGCAGCAAGAGCTGGTTCAGAACAGCAAAGTTTACTCTTCCACCAAGACTTTTATGCTGGTTCATGGAAAGGAGAAAAACAAACAAAACAACTTTGGCAGCCCAAAAGTGAGTTCCAAGGAGGTAACATCATATTCAAGGAGACTGCTCTACTCGTGTGTGAAGCAGTGTTTCAATTTAAAAAAAACCAACATAAATTCTTAAATGAGGTTTATTTATATGAATGTATTTTAACTGCATTTCTCCTAAACCAACAACACTGTACAAATATAGTGTAAAATTATAAGTCAGATTTTGTTCACATTGCAGTTTTAGGAGACCTCAGAATAACTCAGAGCCTCCTTTATCGTGTGGTTTTGGTATAGGAGCATGTTTCTTGTGTCAGGTATATAATGCCATTCTCCATTTAAAGTTCAGCGACAGGGAGAGTGAGGTGAGACATTATTATGAGCAGTCACAACCTAAAGAAAAGAAAACCAGCTAAACCAGTGAGCATTGTCCCAGAAATACAGTATTCCTCTGGAGGGAGGCTTCCATTTCTAGTCTAGACCTTTATCTGTGAAACATTTTAGGTGCTTTACCACATTGAGGTCTCCAGACCGAAGGTCCCATTAGATCTTGAGGGGTGTCTGCACAGATAGCACCTCATGGTGGCCTTACTTGAGCCTTTAGTCTGACCACCTCTCCAAAAGGTGCAGAGTATCTTGGACTTGGTATTTGCCTACACCTTCAAGGGGGCCTTGTGGAAATGAAGTGCAGTGTGTGTTCCTCTCAGAGGCTTAGCCACAAGCTCCTTCTACCGCCTATGAAGAGAGCATTTTGTTGAAGGATTAAGTTTTGACCCTTCCTCAGAGAAGGTATTTTAAAGTGTGTAAAGGTATTTTAAAGTGTGCAAGACCAGCTTGGATGGGGCTTTGAGCAACCTGGTCTACTGAAAGGGTGTCCCTGCTCATGGCAGGGGGGTGGAATCTACACAACCTCTAAGGTCTGCCTACCAACCCAAACCATCCGGTGATTGAGTGATTGTGATGCTGAGTGTGGCACATAAGACACAGCCACCTGCCTGGTATACATTTTTCTCCATTTCTGTAGATTTGTCCTGTCATATGTGCTGGCTGGTCACTGTGCCCTGAACTAGGATATCCTCCTTCATACCCTGCCATGCCAGGCTGTCTGACAGCCTCATCTCGTGCTTTATTGGGAAGCAGCATGCTGTGGTGCTCAGAGCACAGGCTGGGGAGCAGAGCACATGGGATCTCTTCCCAGTGCTTCCCATAGCCACAGGCTCATCCCTAAATTATACCAATCTTCACAGCTACAGCAGAAGGACAGCGATATTTATTTACACAACTTCTAAGCATGTGCAGTAGGCTTGGCAAGACCGTGCAAATTAATTCCTGCTAATGAAACTTTGGGTTTTTTAATATTTCCCTTATGCTGTGACTGTGCCCTTCCTGTCATCACTTCTTATGCACATGAATTTGCCATTATGCCAGCAGCAACTCTGGGTCTTCACTGCTGCTGGCTGGTTATTTGTGCTGTGGTAATGACCAGAGGAATTCAGGCTTCACTGTGTCATACTCTCAGAATGGGAATTATCTCTACAATATGTAATCACTGCCCAAATGGAAAGATGTTTTAGAGAAGAATTTAAAACATAAGGCCTTTATTCTGCAAAGTGCACCGGACTAGTTTGACGGATGAGAGCAGCTTCTGACTTATGAAAACAAAATAAATGAGTATTTATTTTCCGAATCTGATAGCAGTGGACAAGAACATGGTTTGAAAGATGGAGGCCAAGTAATAAAATGCATAGAGATTTTCTGCTCCAAAGTTCATTAGTTTAAGCTGTGGTCCAGTGAAACCAAGTCTTTCTGTAGAGAGTCATATTAACATATGTGCTATAATTTTTGAGGGTTGCACTCAAGAGCCAGAATCTTCTGCTTTACCCTACCATAAGGCATATGCAGCTTGGGACACACAGCCCTGAAAGATAGCACAGTTAAAGAAAGGTGATGTATTTCTCTGTGGTGGAAAATCCTATTGTTTAATAGCTCTTGTTCGCTTAAGAAGCACCAGATGGATTAGCAGTAACAAAGATGAAAGGTTTAACTAGCCAGGCAGGAACCATGGAGAACCATAGCCCATGGTACTGAGGTTACTGGATGGATAAACAGTTACATGGCTAATCACAGAGGATGGTAGAAAAACCATTGATTACATGTTTTTTCATGGGAAAATGTTTCTTTTTTGCTGAATCAAGGGTGTTTTTGCAGACTCAGAAGAAATACAGACTGAGTTCTGGCATATCCATGCATCCTGGCAATCCTGACCAGTCTCCAGGATATTTATTTCCCTCCTCAAAAACCCAAAAAGTTTGACAGCTCACATTTTCATTCTGATGTGACCAAAATCACACTCTGAAACTTGAAAGTTTTTCACAAAATGGGTTTGTTTACCAGACAGCCCTATAAATAATATTTCTCAAAGCTGTGTTTGACAAGCATGATATTGTTAATATGGCTCCCGCTGGTGTGTCATCCATGGCCAGGTTTTCAGAGAAATGTCTGCACAGCAGAGCTATCAAAAGGCTCTGCATATGAGCTGCAGATACCATTTCTTTTGGAAAACTGTCTGCTTGCAGGGCAGTTAAGAATAGTGCCAAGTCAATGTTAAATCATCATATGGGAAATGGTTAACAAGACAGCTTTCCTTTCTACCTCCCATCTAATCTCTGCCAAATCAATCCACCACCCAAGACTGGAAGTTGAAAATGTAATAAACAGGTCCACGGTGAAGGATTGCACTATACCTGTGCCTGGAGCGCTTCTCTCTTCATCTCTGTTCACCAGCAGCATGCCCTCCTATTACCCAAGGGAAAAAATTAAATATTCAGATTGTTATTATTTATTTAGAGGATACCAAAAAAATCAAACCAAGTCAATATTTATCCATCTGAAAAAAACCCCAGTATATGACAGATGCTTTATTTGGGCTAAATTAGTAGACACATGTCTCAGAGAAATGTTGTTGTTGATTTTTTCTTTTGTCCTTCTTTCAGTTAAGCTTTCCTCAGGTGTTTTTCAAACCGCAGAGCTTCTAAAGCTTCTGCAAAAAGTCTATTTTTTACTAAATTGCATTAGCTCTTTAAAATATACAGGAAAGATGAACTCATCTAATAACAACCTCGGAAAATAACTGCAGCTGAATATAAATAAAATTAAATTTTCACAGAGGAAAAAGCCATTTCAAACTATTTTTTCCATATAATCCATACCACAGATACTCAATAATTCAGTGAGCTTTCAGGCAATATAAGTCAATGTTGACTCATTAAATGCATTAGCTATAAAATGCATCTCTAGTAGGAAGGATGAGAAATGATTTGCGTTCTTCTCTTTTCATCATTATTCCTTAGTGGTTTTAGTTTTAGGTTTTGTTTTATTCTTTTGGTTTTTTTTTTTCACATTTCACGCTTTATAAAGAATGCTTTACAGCAACTTCAGGAGCTCTAGTACATCACTAAAAAATAAAAAACCATTTTCTTCTTTACCAGAAACCTGACCATGAGCAAAATTGTCCTGGTTTTACTTAATACAAATGCTGACAGACATTAAATTAATGCTTAATTAATCCTTCAGAGATGGCCAGCCAAACAAAAATGTGGAAAACTAAACTGGTAGGGCCAGGAGTGAAGAACTCTTCCAGCCTGGCAGGGCCCAGTTGTGCTGGACTTTGACAGGCATGTGAGACAAAGAACACAAAATCTTAATAAATAAAAAGTATCAATTACATTAATTTGAAAATTCCCCTCATCTGTGAAGGAGTTGTGATTTGCAGGAATTTTGTGGCATCAGAGTGCCAAGTTTTCAGTCTGTTAACTGGATTTCTGGCATTGACCAGCTATATCTTGTTAGGATGTTCAAAATTAATGGATTGCAGCTTCTGTATGTGGAAAACTGAACATCAACCCCTAATATGACAGTTGTGATTCATATGTGTAGTTTCAGGTGGGATGATATAAGAGAACACAGACATCAAAAGTTAGACGATGTAGGAAATTATGTAAGTTGCGACTATTCAATAAGTAAATAATTAAATAAATAAAAGCAAAACAACCCTAAGGCAATACATATGGGTCTTGGCATATAACTCAGCAAAAGAAAACTGGGTAAGACCAGCCCCAAATGAACTGATTTTTTTGGTTATCCACATGTTTCTCTTTAGTGCCACATATGGAACAAATAAATAATATAATTTTGTCTGGTTAAGTTAGGTGAGTTGGCTAAACTAAGAATCTGGAATGCTATTACAAGTGCATTAGGTTGGTTAGCCACTCAAAAAGGATTTAAAAAAATCAGCCTCCTAATGCCCCTTTGTTTGCTCCCCTGCTCCAAGAAGCCATTCATTTCTCCCTCTAATGCCTAAAGAATTATTTTCACATTCTCGTCGATTATTACTTCAGTGTGAAACCATTGTCTGCAATATGAGTTCAGCTGTTATCTACTCCCTAAAAAAAAATTATTTCCACATTTGCTATGTAGCAGCCTGACAAACAAATAACACCTGCAGAGGATCATGCTCAATAAAGAAAGGGAAGAAAAATAGGTGGAAAGCATGAGAATTCCACTAATGCTCAGTGATTGATCTTGTCAGTACGCATTGCCTGCCAGAGCAAATTGCCCCAGCACAAGCACACAGCACTGAAGAACCAGCAGCACGGGAAAGAAATGCATTTCTGTATAGATCACAGCCAGACACCCTCCCCCAGCTTTCTGAGCAGAGCTTGATTGTCAGCATTATACACACGCTCAGACAATGCTTTCAATAGACGCCTTTTTGGAAGACAATTGCAGAAAGCATGATAACGGGATTTGTCACCCTGATGTGGCTGCTGTTTCAGCAGGCATTATAATAATGAAAGGAAGTTTTACTAATTGAAAATGTGAATGAAATTCAGCTGTCTTTTTATTTTAATTCTTTTGGATGAAAGCCAATTAAGATCATCTGTCTAATGCATCTATTCACCCCTACTTCAACAATGTGTCAATTATAATGGATGTCTAATAAACTCAGACTTCCCAGGACAGAGAGCTGAGCATACAAAACAACTCGTGGGAAATATTAACACATACCTGTAAAGTATTTTGTAAGGATTGACCAAACCCTTCAAATGGCTGAGTTTATTTTCCACAGCATGCCTAAGAGGAATTAACCTGCACATGCTCAGCGGGGAGTGGTTTGGGCACATCTGTGTTCTTCCACAGCTATTCTGCACTAGTGGTCCTAAGCACATCATGGGACCTCAATATTCAAGGCTATTAGATATCTATTAATTTAAACAGTACACAGTATCTTCAAGGAAAATAAGTCTGAGTGCAACATCACCTGTGTGTTTCATCTCATTTCATCTCTTTACTCATGTGTTTCTGCCCCCCCCCCCCCGAGGCATCTGACTCTTGGGCTCTTCGCACTCACTAACAAGTGTGGCTCAGAGGGGGAGGTCTTGTGGAGGGAAATTGATCACACTCAGCCTGTGTCCATTGTATTCGTCTTTCAGGTGTTTTGCCCTAGATTAGTCTGGTTGTGTGGGCTGAAAGCCTATTAGTGGCATTAAATGCTCTTCTAGAGCTCATCTTACAGCTTGGTTTAATGCATAAATAAGCCAACTCACATCATTTAAGACAGTGCTGCAATGCAAAGAAAATGTACAGTACATGAAGGCAACGTGCTTCAAAAGGACACACACAATATGGATTAAAGTGTAACAGCAGACACAAAGATGCTCAGAAGAGAACCAGCATGCAGAGAGAGAAGTTTAAATAATCCTAGTGAAATAAGTGTAAAAATGCATCTTATCACTGATTAAATATAGTGTTAGCAATAGGTATGGTACGCAAAAATGAAAGTTCAATATTTAAACCTCTGATATTATTAGGACCCTTACAGAAGTGGATGTTGTACAAACATTGCGAATGTTCATGTAAAAACACTGTCTCTATAAGATGCACTTTTTCACTATGTAAAAAGCCACTTAAAAATGTCTGTGTTAAACATTAAAGCTTGTCTGTTGCTGTCACCAGTTCTCCTTCTGTGTCCATCTCTGCCGCCACTTTTTCTGCTTCTGCTGTAGCAGTGTAACACTGGTTACAGTATCAGGAACCTGATTAAACCATCTTTTAAGGGTGTAGAGTAATAAATGCAGTATTTTTTTTAAACTTTTTAAAAAACAACTTCACTGCAATTCTTCTGTATTTATTTTTCTGCAGATACTCTTGGCTGCGATTTTAGTGGAAGAAAATCTTGCCTAAAAAAGACAATTTGAGTAAAGGCTCAAAGCATATGTTTCACATAAACTTCTAATTCATCCATGGCAAGAGTTTGATTAAAGTAGGGCAGGAAAAGCCTACTCAAAGGTTAAAATCATTCACCTAGGCAACAGAAACCCTTCTCACTTCTTTCCCCTCAACTAGAACAGACCAGATACAAAAGAATTAAAATCTTGCTCTTGAGTACAGAGAAATCAGCTCCGAGCTGAGCATTAATTTAAAGTTACTATCTCACAAACCCCTTCACATAGCAAGAACGTTCAAGAGCCTCATAGATCATTTATAGACGGTACAGAAACAGAAATAGGACGCAATTAATTGAATCTACTATAGTGAAATTATATGACCAGCTGTGGGTCCACCAGAAAGCCCTTTTGGCTGCAAACACCACCTATGAGAGCAGAAGGTTCTTTGGGAGTGATAAGCTCAGAGAGATCAACAAAAAGGCCAATACTAGTCACAGGACATCTAGGTTCATTGCCTGACTTGTTAGGGAGGTTTTTACCTCAGCCCTTTGTGTTATTATTAGCCTTACAAGAGTAATCTGGGATTAAATATTTCTCCATTCTATACCTCTGCATATACTCTCATTGATCTTTCTGTTCTGAACTCCAATTTAAATTAATTCTTTATTAAAACCACTATAAAAATGAAATATATGGCTCCACAGATTAAATTCATATTTGCTGATGTGGTGAAAAACTTACTTTGGAAGTCACCATCTACGTCCAGCCTCACCTGAATTGTTAGGCATCTATATTTTTATGCCTTTGCAAGACTTAGAACATCAGACACTTCCCAAATTGTTGAGCCCTATGGTAACCCAGAGAAGTACTTAGATTTTTCTGTTAAAACTGTTTGACCTGCATGACCCTACCAAATACTCATTTGGTCCTATAACAAAGTTTAAATTCTTACAGAAGAAAAGTTAGTTGACCTTGATTATCTCAGGCAAAAACTTTGACCCTGGGTCTTCTGTATCCTAAGTTTATTGACTGTGCTTTTTGGTTCAAAGAAAATAAACTACCCCCAGCTCTTCTTTTGGTTTATCTTTTTGATGGTCATAGCAGTTCAGGCTTTGCAGGTCTGAGCACCCCAATGGACTCTGGTATAAGGCACACCCACTCTACTCAGCTCTGCTGTTATAATACATAGTTTGTATATACCCAGTGGGGGAGACTTTTCCCAGACACCTGTGGAATAGATTTATGGAGCAAACTCAAAGTTCTGGGCAATCCAGATCTTCTAGGATTAATAAACAATTTTTAAGGATTCACATTTTCCATTTCAGTCCTTAAAAAAGTAATGAAGGCCTTTAACTTGTGAATTTAGACCCAGGACCTTCTAAGTAAGGATTTATTTGGTAGAAGCATTTTAGGGCAAGATTTTGAAGGAGAAAAATGTGCGTATATAGTATGTACCAGAGAGGTAACGCTCACCTTCCTCTGCATCACAAAAACTCAACATCTCTGACATCATAAAAGTTTTGGAGGATCCTGTTTGAAATTCTGGTAAGTGTACAGTGCAGACTGGCATTACTTGAGATCAGAAGGGGAGATGCAGAGAGTGAGATGATGTTTTTGGAGCAGTGGGGTGAAAATATAATCTTGCAGAAGCATTTTGACTTTGTCTAGTATTAATATAGCGCTATATTTCTCAAGTGCAGTGAAAGTACCAAAAGCTTTATCATGGTTTGTTAGGATTGCTAGAGCTCTGTCTGAAGGATGTTCTACAGGGAGACTCTGTAGCCTTTAAATATAGCCCAGATGTTCATGTCTGGAAGAAAGCTGAGCCAAACACTGGATTATGCATGGAATAGACAGAAGGCTGCGTGTAGTAAACCCCATAAGTTTGGGAAAGGCACCATGGAGAATATGAACAATAGGAATGCTGAAACAGTGAAAGAAAATTCCAATTTCCCTGTCCTCCGCCCTTAACCTATCTCTGTAACCCTATAAGGCAATGTCATGTTAACCCCTTACCCATTGGTCAAGCTTGGATCTTTTCCAACCCTATAAAAGAAGCATACTGTACCCCATTAGGGGAGAAAGAAGAAGAGCAGAGACCCTTCACGGACCTTCCCAAATAAAGTCATCTCCGTGGAACAGCCTGCACCTTCTCCTTCTCCTCTCTCTCCGTCTGCTGCAGCCTCAAGCCCAGGGCACCACTACCTAGCAAGCAGAGCTGAAATCCTGAGAGCTTGCAATCACTATAGAGCTGATAATCACCATGCTTGCTAGATGGTAGCCCTGCGGCATTGGCATGAGTGAGCCAGCTTCGGGCACCCGGTCCCTACCCAGGGACTGAGCTCCTGAGCCCTAGTGCTCTGCTTTATAATAAGGCCAAAGAGGCTTTATTAGCTGTGAGGAGGACTTGGGACAAGGGAAATTATAACCTATGTTTTACCTTCTTTGATTATGACTCCTCTCAAGGATGCATCACAGAAACAGTCAGACCTATAATTTGCACAGATGGTTGGAGCTCTGAATAGAAAGGCAAAGAAAGAGAAGTGAGTTTAGAGAAAAAAGAGAAGGAAAGGTGGCCTGAGTGTGACTCATCACTTGCCTCTGCTGCTTTGAAACCTGGAAAGAAGATAACACAGAGTTTCTAAAGAGTATGTTGTATGAACAGAGATGAGGACATTAAGAAAGAAAATATTTTAGTATCTTTAAGGCCACCAGGTATAAATCTTCACTATCTCTGCTAGCAGGCCTTACCAGCTCAGGTGCCACTGAACTAAAGAACAACACATGGTTTCAGGAAATTTCTGTGAGGACATACTATTCTGGAAAAGTTTTCATTCACAAAGGTGTGACAAAGAGGGTGAGAGTTGTTTGGAAATGTTGTTGAAGATTTTCACTGGGAGCAGTTCACCAAGACCAGATGGTATAAGCCAGTGAAGAGAAATTACTTTGACAGTGGAGGAGAGGCTCTCTGAAGAGCAGTAGCACGTAGTGCATCAAATAAGTTTAGAGATGAAAAAATGGACTAGTGGTGAAGGAGGAAAATGTGGGTGGTTTTAGCAAAAGAGAGAAAAATAATATTATCCCATAAACATGCAAGATGGAAGAGACCAAAGAGGCACCAGATGGAAAGTTTAAGTTCTCACAAGAAAATGAAGGATATGATGGACAGCATATGTAATGGAGAGCAGGTTAGGAGAGGCTGTTATTGCATTAAGTAGAAGGTTTGAAGGAGAACTGTAGGTAAAATGAGAGCCTCCATATACTGTCAAAGGAAAAGAAGAGGAAGAAAGTAGAGAGGAGGTATCACTTGTGAGATTTCCCCCATTAAAAACTGATGCAGTACAATGTAGAAGGAGGGTGTGCAGTACAATGTATAGCTGCAGTGAAGTGCTGGGGTGGCTTTAGGCACAGTCAAGTGAATTGGGATGGAGCTACAAAGGTAGAAGAGCTGAAGAAGTAGACCAATGAATTTGCAAATATCAATAAGTAGATATAGGACTTAAACCAACAAATTTTAACATTCATGTTATCACTGAAAACTCTCATACTTATCCTCCCTCAAAATGAAGATTTCAAGCTGTGTAACCGAGTGCTAAGCACAGCTTTCTCAGGCTAAAAACATGCCTGACTATGGCAACAATTGCTCAGAAGGCAGCTTCTCTCTTCTTGCTTGACAAGCAAAATTCCATCAAATGAAAGGCAACTTAGTCACTTTCTGATTTTCCTAAAATAACAAGTTTGTCCACACAAGTCTGTGAATATTATCTGTGATTTATTCAGTATTTATTATCGCTTATGTGAAGTCTAGCCATATGTAGTGATAATGCTCAGTGCAAACAAACAGTACTAAGCATAACACTTCAGGAAAGGTGAGGTACTACATGCATGTTTACATCATGCAAACAAGTGCAAAGTTTTAAGGTTTGTATTAGGGTTGCATTTATGAAGATTTTGCTAATTAATCCACATTATGGGTTTTACTTATGAGAACAGAATTTATCACATTATATTTTATTACTATTACTGTACAGAATAGAGAAATTTTTATTTTGCTTTCAATTTTCCCATCTTATAAGAATACTGTGTAGAGAAAAAAAAAAGTGAGGTATGTTGTTAGGACTTATAACAGCTTGTCCAGCTGTGGGGCATTCATTTGTCTTGTCTGCAAATGCTGTTCCAAATTATCTCAAGGATTTGTCTCTGCTGCTTTCCTCCTCAGACTGGCTCTGACTTCACCGTCTGTTGCCCACAGAAATGCCCTCTGACTGCATCTGGAAATGCTGTGCAGTAAATGTGATAACATTTTAATCTGCACTGCCATGCCAGTGAATTTCCAGCCTCTTTTTCAGCAAGATAATGAGGATGGTGCAAACATTCCTGCATCTGTCCAAAAGTGGGAAAGGATTGTGCCATCTTCCTCTTATATTTGGAAAAGGCAGTCCTGAAGTGCAAACCACCTGCAAATCCTGGCAGTACAGTCTGGCCTGGGACTTTTTGGCAAAAATCCAGGCCAGACAACCCAGACCTTTTAGGCCAATTACCCCTGTTGTGGATCACAGAGCACAGAGTCCAACTCAGTACATGCTTGTGGCATGTTGGCTCATTTCTGCCAGGACACCAAGTGCTGCAGCAGCTTGTTCTGCTTCTACAGATGCACCAGTACCTTCAAATCACAGAAACCACAGATGGGGAAAATCTCAAATAGTGACATTTCCATGCCTTAGGAAGAAGGAGGCAAAGTTTCTAAGGAACTGTTTGTGCATTTTCTGTATCATTCAAGTGTCTCCATCACGAAAGAGAAATAAATGTTCCTGGATCCACCAGTGATCACAGGATGCTAGATGAGCCCTATAGGCTTACATTACACAGGAGAACCTTGGAGAACTCTCACCTTATGTCAGGGGAGCTGACTGTGCTGCAGACCTTCTGCCACTCAGATTAACAGAGCAGAACCTGGCCTCTGCCCTCTACCTCACAACTCAGGTTGGATATCACCAAGGCTAAAGTCATTTGCTGTTCCCATACACTGCCCCTGCTGCTAAAGGACCAGTCTGAAGGCATTGGTTCTGCATCATCTTCTGATTCTACAGCAGATGGAGAAGCGCAGGAGCTCTTTCAGAAGTTCAGAGGCTGCATTTCCTTTTTATTTGCATCTTTCTACAACAGTTATTTGTAAGATACCCAGTTGCATTTGGACAGAATATCTACAAATCATATTGGTCCTCCATAGAACAATCACTGTCTGAGTAGCAGGACCAAAGGAGATGGTTGCTTAGACATTTGCACCCCCTAAATCCTCTGCCAGTCTACCTAAACCACTCTAGTGTCCTGCATTCTTCTCATCCATTTCATTTGTTTGCCCCTTACATGTTGGGCTAGGCAAATCACGTGTGTCTTGCAAACCCTGAGCTGAAGGCACATCTCAGCTGCCTCCTGTCTCCTGAGTAAAGTTAGGGTGAGGTTTCTTCTTCAAAAGTCTTATAGAAATATAATTTTTTAAACCTCAGCCTTTCTGCCAAATGCAGCTGAATATGGCAAATAGGTTTAGCAATCGTTAGCAAAGAAAGGGAGAAAAGCACAAGCAGAGGCAGGTAGAGACAGACAGACATAGCAGCTGTAAAAACGTCACATCTGCCAGAAACCAGATAGAAAATTCCTTGGTCTGGGCCAAGGAAGGTTTGTCTTCTTCACCGTATAGCTTGGCTCCTGGGATGCAAATGAGCAAGAGAGGGAAAAGACACATCTTCAAAATGGATGGGACAAGGCTGCCCTGTAAGTGTGGCAGGAGGGAGAGACGCCCCAGGGCTGTCAGCAGTGTGGCTGCTTTGTGGCCCAGCTGGGCTGGGGACAGAGGTTTGTGTCCTGTGTGCTCCTGCTGGGCTCCTACTTGGAAGAATATGAGGGACAACAGGGTAGGGTAGGTCTGTACGAGTCCTTCTCTTGCCAGGCTACATTTCTGCATGACCATGGGAGCTGAACAGGGGTGAAGGGTCGGATTTCTAGTTCTAGCTCCTCCTCTTCCCTTCACACCTTCTTCTTTGACATGCTAGGTCATTTAAACTGGAATTTCTGCAGTACCTAAAACAGAGACACCCTCTTCTTGTCCAGAACCTCTAGATGACACTGTAATACAGATGAAAAATAGAAATTAAATCCTAACACTTGTCCCCTGCATACTTATTAATAATTAATATCAGATTTGCTTTTTATTATTTTAGTGGCTTTGTGAAAATAGAAATAATTGTTGCTGATTATTATTTATTTAAGTGATGACAACATGATTAATAATACTTCAGCATGGGAAGGACTCACAGTGAACAGCCTAGAATGGGGAGATATTATCTCTGTTGGTGGCAAAGCTCATAATACACACGCATTGGAAAAATGATAACCCACCTGTAGAGGAAGAATGATTAAAGACAAAGATGGATATGGCAACACACAGATAAAGGAGATCAATATTTAGGATATAAAGCAATTTAAGAAGCTGGGCCATGAATTCATTCTAACGTGTGCAGGCTGAAGTGAGGCTGACATCCCTGCTATTTACCTGCCCATCATGGTGGGCTCAGAATCTTCCTGTGGAGACACACAGACCTAACCACACCTGGAAATATTCTTCCCTGGTAGACCCCCACTGTCATACATATCTTTACAAAAGTTAAATTCAGACAGTGATTTCTGTATCTGAAGAGTTACTGAATTACTGAACACTTTTAGCAAAGCTTAGGCCTGTTGCCCCCACACATTTTTTCCATTACAGCAAGCATCTTCCTGCTTTCTGGTCACAGCAGCTGATGCTAAAAGCCTAATATTTGTGCTTGGTCATACAGCCTGATGCTACTCTGCTTCCTACAACACATCTCCATTTTGTTACAGGAACAGAAAATTGTAGGGCTGGTTATAATGCTTCCCCATGAAAAGTTGATGGGGATTTTTTTTTCCAATAAATTGAATTTCCTAAGGTTTTGACTATGAAATTCCACTGTGATGCTTTGCACATCCAGCCCTTTGGCTACCTCATCCTTGCACTCTTACTGCACTTCTCATAGCAACTAATACCTCAGTTTCTTTTCAGGAGAGGACATGGTGTATGCAGGTTCAGCTGGAACCTGGCTCACTGAAGAGCAGAAGCACAAAGGAGTGGGACATGTATTTACTTTTTTCCCCAAACGCTTTTTTTCCTCTTGTGAGAATCACAAATTTCAATTAATTGATTTCTTTGTTTACCAAAAGGTAAACACTTTACCAGTCTGGTTTTATGTGTCTGCAAGAAACACTTTAAATGAGACATTTTTTATATTTTCTATCAAACTGCTGTCATGCAGCCTGGAATCCTTGGGAGTCCCTTTGGTAAATTCCTTGTTGAAATACCTCTCCTGCAGCCATTTCTACTCTCCTTCTCTTGTCCCTTTACCAGTGATTGCCAAATGGTTGTGCCACCATCCTGGAGCTAAAGCTGATTTTACACAAGCTGCTAGGTTGCTGTATAGTGAGTACTTGGTTCAGTACATGCTAGCTGTTAAAAACAAAATACCTAGGAAGATCTGAAGTGAGAAAGAAAATTTCTACACAGACACATATTCTTTCTCTGTTTCTTTTCATTTAATTATATGAGAAAAGCTATTGAGTTCAGATAGTGTTTGCTTTTTGGTTACAAATGCCTGGATTAGAGTTGCAGCTGTGGTCATGCTAAAGAATATTTCCCTGCCTTCTCTTTGTGTTCCTTCTGCACAAGGTTTCTGTATGTTTCTTCCAGAGATTTTTCACGGTAATTACGCCTAATTCTTTAATTGCCTCCCCTTCCATCCCTAAAAATTCTGCTGCTTCCAAGTGATTCTGGATATAACATATGTTGCCAGATATAAACAGGGGGGCCTATTAACACGGTAATAAATTTGCATGCTCTATAAATTCCTGTATCATTCATAATCTAAAATAAAAGATGAGACAAAACCACTTTGATTTGTTGTGTTTGGACTCACCTCCAACATGTAGATTTATATGGCAGGAAACTGTTTTGAAGCTCTTAATTCTTTAGGCTGGGAAAAAAAAAGGCTTTTTATAATTTTTTTAAGAGAGTACAGTTGGACCATCAAGTTTCAGTTTCATTTTGAAATGTGCCCTGGGAGAATGCGCCATAAATGCCAACATATTCAGCATCATGAACTCAAGATGATATCAGCTTGTTATAGTGTTCTGTTGCGGTGACTCCTACCAGTTCCCTTTTTCTAAAAAAAAAAAAGGAAAAATAGAAGGAATGGTTTAGAATTTTGTTTATCACCCCTTCCCTTAGAGGAGCAGAATACAAACTATTATCTTCCTTCCTCATCTTTGGTTCTGCCTTTATTGAAAATTCTCAGTTAGGGATCCTACTGGTGCATTTACTGTTGACCTTAGACAGCACTAACATGATTTCCTTGCTGACTAAAGAAAATACAATGCTGCAAAGGACATGTATTTTGATTGACAAGCAATAGGTACATCTGTCTGCAGTCTTCTAGATTCTTAAAGATACTGCTGAATAAATCTTGCAGTTGCCATCTTGCAATAAACATAATTCATTCCCCCCAGAAACACATTCAATTTTAAAAGAAGTTTTGTGTAAAATGACAGCTCTAACAAAATGAGGAAACATATATTATGGGGCAGGCTCTTGCAATGTAAATCAACTCTAATCAGCTGAAAACAATGGCCACATTTCTGTCTGGTAGAATACATCCCTTTTATCTTAGTTATATTAGGCAATTTGTTAGAATATGTGATAAAATGTGTCTAAATATTACAGGTAGGTTATGAGCATGATAGCTATTTGACAAAGCAGCCCCTGAGAGAAAGTGCATTTTTCACCCCATCAGAACTTAGTTCCCTTGATGAAGATAACAGATAGGTTTGCTCTGTGTAATCCTGTACATAATTATCTTCCCTACCTAATTTCTTTCTGTTGCTATGCATCATTATCTTAAATATTTTTGTAACCATTTCATTACCATTTCCATCCCATTGTTCATTCCTTTATCTCAGTGTTTTTGTCGACATCATAAAACTGAGTATTTATCTTGTCCTCTCTACAGCCTTTAATAACTAGCCTGGTGTCAGAAACCACAATTTTAATAAATACATCCAGCCTGATGTATTATTAAGCATTGAGAAGGCACCCTGGTGCCTCCAGCTTGTGCAGAGAGGTAGAGGAGCCTGCACTGCTCTGTAGAAGCCCCTCCAAGAATGGCTACAATATTTACTTGTGACATTTAAAAATAATGGAGTTGTTTACTCAGTGTCTTTTTTTCTTTTTCCCTCCAAGCAAATAAGCATAAAAGATCCTGTGAAGGTTTTGTTTCCAAAATGGTATTCTGGAACTTTTTGCCCCCTTTTTAATCTTTTTTAATTTACTTTTTTTTTTAATTTTTTTTTTTTTCCAAATTTAGATTATTACTTTTAAAGATTAGTCAATTAGGAATACTGGTGGCAGCTAACCTGTTAGAATAGAAAGAATTGATTACAGAGCCTCAGGAGCAGGCCCTGGCTGAGTCATGAGGAGACATGAAAGAGTACAGTGGCAGTTAAGTCTCCTGGCACATGAAGGAGTGTAAACCATTGATCACAATACGAAATGCTGAAAACTGAAAAGGAATCCAATTTATTCTAAATAAAACTACTCTGTTCTCCAGTGACAGATTCCAGAGTCAGACACCAGAGAGGAACTGACAGCAGATGTTTTAGAGCCAAGACACAGAGAGGCTGAGTAATAGTATAGAAAAGAAATTGCTTTGAACTTCACCCCTGCTTTAAATACTTCAAATCAATAGGGTCACAGAGCTCTTTAATAGAGTGATGAGGTCTTGCCCCAGCAGATCTTCACAGTGACAAGTTGATGTGCTTCCTAGCAGCAGGGTCATAAAAATTTCAGGCTTCCCTCTGAAAGGGGGCTTTGTATTAGAGAGGTCCATTTGGAGTAACTCCCTTGTATGGCTGCTCTCAAAAGCTGAGCCCTAATAGTCTACATCTAAATGGGACTGACCTCATGAATTACCTCAAGAAACTTAATCTATAAACTGGCTTCTTCTTATGCAGACTGATGAATTCTTGTTTATTCCTAAATGGCTGTCACAAAACCTATTCATCAAACTCTTAACGGGGAAGAGAGTCTCACATAATCCGGCTTCAAGTGCGGCACCATTAAATAATCATTAGACTTCATTGCTGGTCTTGAGACCCACTCCAAATCCACAAAGCAAGCTTTTTACCATTCATCAGAACTGCATTTAGATGAGATTTTGACCTGATAAAAAAGGGTGTTTTTTGTCACTATCAGTTTCATGGCTGTGCTCTTTCTCCTTTCAGAGGCTGTGGTGGGGTTTATTTTTTTTTCCCTTTCCTTAACAAAAGTAAAAGAAAATAAAGGCAGATGGCCAACTCTTTCCAATATCCGTTTGCTTTATTTGAGCAGTTTAATGTAGTGAAACAGAGTGAAATGTTGCTACTTGCTAAATGGTAAACAACACCATTACCCAGAATTCAGCAGCAGACTGATACAAAACAGGGTGCTGGTGATTAATTAAACTGTTGTTGTAATTGTAATGCATGATACATAATAGATAGTGTGCTGTGTATTTTAAAAGCTTCAAATTAGCAAAGAATAACTTCCTTACATAGCACATCTCCATTCCATGCTGTTAATGCACAAATAATCAAAAATAAAAGGTCATTACTGCTACCTAATAAAAATAATGTATTTTGATTTTCCTTACCCTGTAACCATGCGCTGGAGGAGTTGCATATTGCGAGGCAGCAGATCATACAGCCCTGCAGAAAAAAATATGAGTCTTTTTCTCCTGTCTCTCTTGGATACAAAGGCACAATATTCATTATTAATCAATTACAATTAGAGTGATCAGACTGAGCTGCAAAATATAAGGATCTGCTTCTGAGCTGTTATAATTCCAGTTATTATCACCTCCCTCAAAAGAGCAAAGTTCATGTTCTGCAAATAACTACAATGAACACTCTCATTCATGTGGCAAACTCGAGCATGGCTCCCATGGAGAGGTAGGTTGAGGTTACTTTCCCTATTCTCTGGGATTCTGAAGCAAGCACCTTAATTCAAGAGTGATAGTCTGCCTTGTTGTGACAGGACAATACATGTCTTTAAGTTCAAATATATCTTGAATGCCTAGCCAAACTTGGCCTAAATCCCTCTTGTGTATCAGGTTTGAGCCGATAATAAAACAAGCTTAGCCTGCTAATTTTTTTTTGCTCTGTTTACATAGTATCTGTTAACCAGGGCAGGATGCTCTGGTTTGATGGTTTGATGGTTTTCTCACTCACACCAAAGACCTGGGATCTGATCCCTCAGACTGTGCATCTCTGCTGGGGTCTCTGAGCTGGGCTGCTGCAGCCATTTTTCCATGAACTGCATTTATGGCACCTGTCCTCCCAACACAATATAAACACCAATGTATATGATCGAGGCACGACCCACAGTAATTGCAAAACTTAATTTTATTTTCCAGCTCTGAGTGCTCCTCTGCCTGACTATCATGTCTGGTTCATCTGTGAGGTTGCAGAGGTTACTCTGAACCATGCTGTACCTGCCACTGGGAATCATCCAAGGGCAGAAATGTCCCACATTGGTGATATACTGCTAACAGGTCAGCTGGGAAGAGTGAAAAAGCAAACTGAATACTTCCCCATCTCATTTTTATGTCACTGCTAAAATAATTATTTTTAAAAATTCTTAAAAATAGAGAACACTCAAGCCAAATAAGGCCTCTTCTTCTCTTCAGTTTTCTGCATTAATTTTTAATACTCAGATACCTTCACATAAATGGCAAGTATTCAATGTGCTATATTTACTCTCTGATCAAGATTTTCTCCTTTCCCTGACACATATCTTCAGGTACCCTATCCACATACTTTTGTGAGGGGTTAGTTCCTGCTCAGTTCTCAGTTAGTTACTAAGAAGGAGATGGTTGAAGGGAGATTGTGAAGGATAGAGGAGAGAAATTAAGTACAACTGCTGCCTGTGTTTACAGATGAGGTTCACAGGATTATGTGTCTCAGAGAAATTTAATAAGATTCTGTGAGTACGTGATGTACTCTACTGTCTTGTGTGCATAAGAGATGCGCACAGGTCTTGACATTCATATTTATTCATAAAGGATTCTGAAATGGCATGATTTTAAATATAGCCTAAAATCCAAGGATAGTAATAAGGATGGAGGATGATAGCGGAGCCTGATGCCTTAATTAATGCAAAGGCTAACCATGATTTTTGAGAAATGGCAAGTTCTTCTGCCTACACCCTTGCTGCTGCCATCCTCTGCTGTGCAAAGAGGTGTGAATCCTTGGCCAGAATGCAAAGAAATGGTGGAGCCTTAGTCTGGCTGTACACTGCTGTCAGAGGGTAGAATAAACATCTATCTGCTACCTTTTTTATATCCTTCCTGATGTTCCCATGGTCTAAGGATGTGTTGTTTATCCTTGATGCTTAGTCTCCCTCTCCTTCAACTCCTGTTTCCCTCTGTGAGGGATGTGGGAATGCCTGTAATAACTTTTATGAATATTATATGTTCCATCTACTTTTTGGAGTGCTATTGGAGTACTGACAATATTGCAAAGGGTTAATTCCAGTGAGGCATCTCAGCTTCGAGGAAAGGAAATGACGTTGGGATAGTAGACCTGGTGATCAATTTGCTGAACAGGCAAGGTAGGCAATGCCTTCAAGTTTTAGCTCCCTTTGCTTTGGGTGTCAAGTATTGAGGAAGATACAGTGCTGAAAAACAAAGATATGGAACAGGGGAAAGAAAAGTTCCCTGAATAGGAAAGTAGAAACAAGCCAAATTTCAGTTTGAGGACTCAGAGATGACAACTACTGTGATCCATGTCCACCTCTGCCTCCTTCAGCACCAGGAACCACCTGAAATGCAGCCCTTCATTATTTGTAGGTCTTTAACTTTCAATTTAAATTAAAACATCCCTTCATCATCCCATCCTTCTTCTCTCTGTTACATTCTTTCATCATCCCATCCTTCTTCTCTCTGTTACATTCCTTCATCATCCCATACTTCTCTCTGTTTTGGCTACTTGGCACCATCCTGTTTCTCTTCTTAACATATGAAGTTTTTAATGTTTCCAGCACTTCCTACATTTTCATCTGGCTTCATACTGCTCCTCAAAACCAACAACTTCCAGAAATATTACTTGATTATTTGTCCAGTTTCTTGCCTTATCTCCCTCTTTTTGTATGAGTCTTTATCTTACTTTATGTTACACAGTACTTCAAGGAGGAATTGCATTAGCCCTGGATTTCCTTTTTCGTAACCTTAGGTTAGACAGTATTTCCTCAGTGTTTTGTTTTCTCAGCTATGATTTTGATTGACTGTAAATTTTCAGTTTAGCTTTTACACACTTCCCACATGGATATATGGATATATCCATGCCTATAGATTGCAAGTTGGCTGCTTGCTTTACAGTGTAAGACAAGCTGTAAGAGTCCAATTTTGCTCAACTAGTGCTAAAGAGTAAGTAGCACACAATTACAATACTGTTTTTTCTTGATGGCTAAGGCACTATTGACAGTCTCTTTCAAATACCTTTTATGTAGCACATCTGAAAGACATTCAAATGTGTATTGAGACACCTTTCAAAGTGCATCATGCTTCCTATGATTAAGTGATTTAGGGAGAGGGTAATAAGACACATCATTTTACCACTGATTTGCTCAGGCATTTGTGACAGATACAAGAGAGCAGTTTGACTCTGAGTATGCAAATGAAAATGATGCTGACCCCACAAGGCATTATCTGTGCAGGAATGCACAGGCTCTACTTTGCAGGAGGGTATGAGAGTAAAGATGTTTTTCCTGGTCCATGAGAAGTGTTTGTGAAAATACCTGGCCAAACAAATATTTACTTTTTTTTACTGTTACTGCAGGAATATTATAGAAAATGAACACTGAGTTTTCGTTTTAACTCTCAAAAAAGTTACAGAGAATGGTTACGCTTTTTTGACATCTGTTAATGTACTTTCACGAATGTACATTGGTTAAGGTATTTTCAAGGCAATATAAGCCTCTCCAGAACAACAGCTTTGTAAGTCCTGATTGATTGATTCCTCACTCACCCTTTCAGTAGCATCTCCAGTTTCTCTATCTTCTCTCCCTCTCTCTGTTCTACTCTTTTAATTAAGAATTGTACTGCTCTTTGATTTTTTTTCTCATTTAATAGGCTATGGCCAGTGGCATTAACCCTTGCTTTCCCTAATTTCTTTGATTTTTTTTTTCCTTCATAACAGTATTAAGCAGAGTGAAGTTTCAGGAAGATATTACTCCCTATCCAGAGAAGAATCTTGAATCCCCCACCTAGAGTGACAGATTTGTTGTGCGGCTTCTCAGCATCACTTATCCGAGCTAACATCTTCTTGCACCGGATGTCAGTTCCACTCTGTGTGAAGGTCTGGTGTTTTTTTAATGGACATCTCAATCTCACATCACCTCAGAGGGATGGGCAGGAAAAGTGTCTAAAGAGAAGTATTTCTATAAAATATAAGGGTCTTTTTTCATATTTGGTAAAATACCTATTAAATTATGTGGTATCGGGCATTTTTTAATGTAAATAAGGTTTGCATGTGTTTATAAAGACTTTCTCTAATGTCACGTATTAATAAAGGTAGGAAACAACTGAATTTTTCCATAACAATGAGAAAAGTTTTATTCATCTTGTTTAGCACTTGACAGTCACGTTCTGATCAGTGTCATTAATTTAGTGTCTACAAGCCCATAAAAAAAAGTTTATAAAAGTATGCAAGAAATAATTATGTAAAAAAAAATGCACTTCCTAGCCAATCTGAAGCAAATAAGTACCCATATAATACCAGGCTTACTCAAAGTGTCATGAGAAACAGCTGTTTGACCATGCTGATTTCATACTGAGAATTCCTGAGATTCCTGTAGGATTTGAGATTTTTACATGGTGTGGTAGCATGATAAGCATAGTATTTTAATAACCATCTTAGTAGTTTTCTGGTATCATTGTTATGCTGCAACAAATGTAATCTCTTCATTGCCTGGCACCTTGCTGTCTGTATAAGATCCAGCAAGAGCATAAGTGCTGTAAAAAGCTGGTGCTCAGAAATCTGAAGGAGGGTGGGTGGTCATCAATTTCTCTGTGGAGAACCTGGTAAATAGTTAGGGAGAGCTTTTCTCTCTCACTGTGGACACAAGGGCTTTTAAAGGTCTTTTGCCCTGATTTTGTTCAGCTGTCATGCTGCTTTATAGATGAGTCACAAATGATGTCACAGAATGAAGAAACTAAAATTCTTGGTGTGAACATCTTATGCATGTGGCAAAGTGTGACCACCTAAAGAACAACAAAGTTGTGCAGTCTTAGTCTAAGGATTTGTTGGGAAAATTCAGGAGGGGTGGTGGAAAATGACCTATTAGCATATTGGCACAGTAAAATAAAGCACTTTTTTTGATAAAAATAGATTAGATCATAAGATCTGGCACCTGCACAAGTGGAACTGAGTTTTTCTTGCCGTGAATCACCATTTTGCCTGCTTCACCATTCAAACGGCTTCATCATTGGCATTTGGACACCATGGACAGGGCAGCAACATCTTGATGGGAAGTCTGGATTTTGACTCTTCCTGGATGGCTGCTTGTCACAGCTTTTGTGTTGGTGCTGGGAGTTGCCACTGTCCCTGGAGGCACAGAGACAAATAGACTCACAGAGGGTCTGGTGAGGCCCCCACTCACACTGTTGAATGTTGACAGTTGCAATCTAAATAGCTGCTGTCAATAGATATCTTTTCTGGGACAGAGGGTAGAGATTATTGAGGAGTCACGTGTCTGGACAGGGATCAAAACCAGCATCTGTATTGTCAGTCAGGGAGCTCTGCATAGCATTGAGTGAAAACATGAGTAAAACATGCCCAACATGATTTTACTGGAAATGTCAGACTTAGCTGATCTAAAAGTATTTTTGACAAGCCAGTGGTTCTTTGTAGTACTAGTTGGAACTTGCTTTGAAGTGACTTTGCTGCTTTTTTATACTGCAAAAGCTCAAAGGTCAGTAGATTTATCCATTCGAAGGTCTCTGTGGAGAGGTCAGCTCAAAGCTTCACTCTGTTTCACTCATTCAAACGAACACGGGGAGACTGCAGAGGTTACTTAGGAGATAGGATTACAGTGTCTGCAGTGTGGAGAAGGTGTGCCTCTCAATGTCCCTATTATAGCTATTTCTATGTCAACAAATGACCCAATTCATAAACCAATCTTTCGTGAGATCAGCATGCTCTACACAGAATCTCTAGAAATTTATCTACATTTAAAATTAGCTGTATAAAGGTATTATCTACCATCAGATTCACAGGACTTGAGAAGTCTGCAGTCATCAAGGTAAGACTTGTAGAATATGAGAAACTGGGTTCCTGAGAAAGAGTTTGTGCTGAAAATTGTGGGTTTTGCCTCTGTGTTTGTTCATGTGTGTGTAACCTTTTGTTTCAGGCATGCATCCTCTTCTGTTTATCCACGTTACCCTGAGATCTGACAACTGCAATGCCTTCTACTTGCAGCTGTTTCAGGAGGGAATTTAACAGCATGAGCTATCCCACTTATCAAAGGCAGGGAACATTTAACAACAATGTGCCACAAACCACAGCAATTCCCAGTGGTCTCTTGGGTAGGATTCAAGGTGATGGCATTGACCTTTATAAACCAAAATGGTCTGGTCCAGCTTATTAGAGCCTTCCCTCCACGCAACACTCCACAGCAGTAATTGAGAAAGGTTCAAGCTGAAAGTGTTTTCGGATATTGCTTTGATTGTATAAAAGCTAAAGCTTTTCTTCTGCAAATTCTCCCAAGTATATCAGGTTTTGGGGGAGATTATGGAAAGGACTGTAACAAGAGATTGATGGATTGTTCATCAGAATGGAATAGCACATTGTGAAAACATATATCTTCATGACTTTTCCTGTTGCTGGCAAGAAGTTTCATTTGACTTTGATTGAGTTGAAATCACTAGCCCACTGGCTCAGCAATTAATTCAGGAGAGCATCATTTTATCTGCAACACTGGAAGAGCAACTATGCGAGCACTGCTATCCTAAAACTCAGGCTGTAAGGGCAGCCAGCCTCCAAATCTCTGTTAGCTCCTAACACGGGAACTATTTCCCAGACTTTGTGGTGGTACTGGGGCAATGATGAGTGAAGGTATTGCTGAGATGCACTGATTTTCCCCAGGAATCCTGGTTATTAAAGAACCTTGTCAACTCTGTGCCTTGGTGGGGAGGCGACATAATAAGAGGAAAAAAAAACCCCATTGTATGCTGTTTTAGAAGCAAGTAATTCAATTGCTTCAAAGCAGGCACGTAAAAAAATAAAGTTATTTTTTCCATTTCGTAAGTGTTGTAAATTAGAAATCTTGAGTTTTAAACAAAAATTATCTAGACTTGCCCACAGGAAATTTTGTATTATTTTCTGTTATTCTCACAGATAACTTCCCTTTGAAGCTGGGTGGTCATGTCATCTGGTGCTTCATTCACAGCATGGAAAAAGCCTTAGGACACAGCCTGAGTGTGCCTGTAATAGGAGAGTGGAGCAGCTCCCAATCATTATAAAATTAAGGTAGGGTGGTTTCTCACCATATGTAAGTTGTTTGAAGAGAGAGTAGCATAACACAAAGGCACAGCTATGTCACTGCCAGAAAGGGACTACAACTGGCTTTAGCATCCTTCACATGAAAACTCTGTGTGAGCTTGGAAGTGCCAAAACATGGAAATGGGGAAGCTTAGGAGGGATTTATCTGAGGCCTGGAAACCTGGTTAAGGAGTTTCACTGTGTCTGTCAGACTCTGTGCCATATCCAGTATGTCTGTAACAGTGCTTTGGAAAGCAGACTACTATGAATTAGAAAAGGGAGAGAAAGGTAAAGATATTATCTGAATGTGACTGCTAGTCTCACAGGATTCCTGTTATGCTGCTGGATATTACAAGTCTTTGGCCTACCTAATAAGAACCCATCTGCTTAGAGAAAAGAAAAAAATGCATAGAATTTTCAAGTTACTCAAGTCTTTCTGAGTAGCAACAGCTCCTGAAGAAATGACAGAAATGTTTTATCCTTCCTCCCTTCCCTGTTTATAGCTCTGACCTGCACTTCTTCAGCACTTCGAACAAAGGCAGAAACTCTGTATTTGCTCTGCCTGGATTTTGTTTTTCCAGGTTCCTTGTGTGACAGCAGAGTCTTCTCAGATTGCTCTTATCTGTGTTGGCTTGTGGGGATGTTAAACCTCAGAGCCCTAAGATCCCACGCACCATCAGAGCAGCTATCACAGCACATGTTGGCCTCCCAAGATATAAACAAATCTTTAAGTATCAAAAGGCAATAAAACACAGAAAACTTTAATCTTTTGATAGTTTTATAGTGAATTGCTTCTCTGTGAAGCGTCCTAGATGGTGTTTCTCTGATAGGCACAAGATTGAGAAAGTAGGATAATACAACAATCCCTATGCTTGCTTTTACCATCATTCCAACAGTGCACATAATTTCTAGAGCAACCTCTCTTGTGTATTAAAACACACACACCTCTAAATATGTCCTAACATATTAAGCACAGAACTGTTTTACAACATCAATGGATATACAAAGAGCAAAGGATTTAAGTCAGGGGATAGAGTTAAAAGAAAAAATGTACCATGAAGATGATATCTTTTGTTTTTGGAGCATCCAGGGTACCTGTTACCCAGATGAGCTCACAGCTCAAATCATGTAAAGCTCTATCTCCTCTGTTATGATTCTTCTTCTCACCTGTAAGCTGTCATCACTGTTCAGGTAGAAGCCCAGATTCAATCTGTCATTAAGCACCTAGCATGGGGATCATGCTTCTCTGTAGTTCCTCTGTAGTCAAAGAAAGGTCACTTCAGTCCACTTAAACATTGGGTCACCCTTGCGAGTTGCCTGGCCCTCCTAAGACTGGAGGGGAACCCTGGGAAGCCTATGCACATTTACCCAGCCTCTTGGATGCACTTTTGCCTCCTATACATCCAGGGACTTCATCTCCACCAAATGCAATTCTTTCTTGACCCACCCCTCCATCCTCCAGCCTTGGTATTTTGTGATCGTCACAAACCATAGCCCAAGAGATGTACAGTTACAAAGCAGGTGGATGCCATGCTAGGAAAGACTACGTGCAGAATGCTGAGTAGGCAATGGAGTGGAGAATGTGGAAAGGGCATGGGTCTGGGATGTGCTTCCCCATAGGGGATGGATGCTCCCTACCATGTGTGATACCCACTCACATACAGATGAATTGTCTTTGCTGTCCTGGCCCTGCTCTGCTGGCTGCTGGAAAGGAAAGGTGCAAAACCAGAATGGCCAATGGCTATTTTGCTATTTGAGGAGGAGACAAGAAGGTTGCACTGACCTTTAAGAGGAGCCAATGTTCCCTGCAGGACAAAGCTTTAGTCTTAAGTTGCTCTAAATAGTCAGTGTGTTGGAGAATATCCTTATTCTGGGCTCTGGTGGTCCTGACTCACTGCCCCAGCTGAGGTCTCTCTGCCTGGGCAGTTGGGGTGTGAAAGATGCTCCCTGGTCACACAGGTCAGCAAGTTCTCAGGCTTCTTGGAGTGTGTCAGCAAGTCTATCTCCACTGCTCTAGTAGTAGCAATAGAAAGGAATCCCAATTAAGTATATGGTACCTATAATTTTAGATAAAATCACTCACCCAAGCACAGTCCTTACTCCAGTACTTTAAAACAGGGAGGAAAACACACTAAACAAGTACATTATATACTTGGGAGCGTCCTTATACCAGTAGGTTTCCTGACACGTGACATACAGTGAACTTTTACTTCCCTGTATAAGCACAGACACAGAAGTGCCTTATATACAAAGGAGATTGTCTCACCTTTCCCCTCTGTGAATGGTTTTTGTTCAGGTTTCTTCCAGTTCCCTGGTCACCTGAAACCCAGTCTACTTCAGCCAGTACATAATCCTCAGCTGGTCCAATGCTGGAGAGAGGCTCTAATGCATCTCTCCACAGCCCTTTATCCTGTGATGAGTGTCCCACCTCAGTCCCACTAGCCCCCAACCCAGCTGTCAGGACTGGAGTCCATGCAGAAGCTCCCACTAGACAGCACAGCCCTGACATCAGAGGAGGTTGCTTTGCCCCTGCCATGTCCTCACAGAGTATTTGTTCCTGAGACTCTCCCATTGCTGCTTGTGAGGGTCTCTGTCCTGCAGAAAAGCTTAGGGAAAAGGGTTCATGCTTTCTAAGAGTGACTCTTGGATTTAATTAGGAGTGCTCCCATCTCCCTTCCTTCCTTGTCTTCTGCTCTGAGAATTACTCACAAAATAAATTTCTGTAAAATCTGGGTAAAGCTCTGATCTGTTTTTTGCTGGTGGAGCTATATGAGGAACAGAAGCAGGCCCACCAGCTATTTTTTTAGAAGAAAGAAATATACATTTCTCTTGCATCATGAAACTTCCTTGAGGAGATTTTGTTATGTTATGATCCAAGTCCTGCTATTTGGCACAGCAAGTAATTATTGTACAGTTACTGATTTTCTGACTCACTCCTTTGCAGATCCGTTCTGCTTCTTCGGATTCATTACAAGCCTCAAGGAGCTGAGCAGAAAAACAGCATGTCCCACCTTCACATGTCAGATAGTAAAGCTTAGTCATGCAGCTTAAAATAAAGTAAGCAAGGGGCAGATGGCAAAAAGGACGAAATGTGGCTTATTTAATCTGCCTGTGTTTGCAAGGAAGTAATTGTCTTTTAGGCTCCAGAAAACAGAGTGCTACCAGCAGACAAACAATGAAGTCTCTCTTTCCAGGGCACATATGACACTATTTGTATAGCTTCAACAGGAGCCTGCAGTTAATTCAGGGCTTTCAATAAAATTTACATTCACCATATGTAGAGGATAAAACACCTTCCTTGAATTTGGAAGCTGAATTGACCTGCTTCCCCTCCCTCATGTGATCAGTTCACCCAGAGAAATTGTAATCCGCTTCTGAGCCCATACAGTAAAAATGTCTTTAACAAAACAGACCTTCCAACATAAAACTATTAGGTGAGGAAACAAGGCACTAAGTGGTACAATAACTTGAAACACATAATACTGTCAGAAACAATGACTGTAGACTTGACAGTTTCCATCAAACTGGTACCAATTTAAAGCTTTTAGTAAGTGCAATCATTAATGTACGTAGAGCTGTTAAGTAGTGAGTCAGAGTAACTTAGCTACATTTTGTTTTGTACTGACAAACCACAAAAGAGCAGCTCAAGTACTGGAAGTCCTGTTGCTCATTAGATATTTACTTTTGCAAATACCTTTGGAGTTTATTCAGTTATTTTCAATGAAAGTGTACAGTGCAGTTCTGCACAGGCTCAAAGGCTCTCTGTCTTGCCAAAGATAAATAGGACACATTTTAAACCATGTTATTGGTGAGAAGATGAGCCCTAAGCAAAAACAAGAAAAGGGATAGTACAAATCAAACTGCCTAAATGCTCTGAAAAGTTTCAGCTTTTAGATATTTTTGAGATGTTTTTGAGGGAGCCAGAGAGGCACTGCCTAAATCTAGAGGATGCTGCATTGTGATTATACCTGTTGACAAATGGCAGCTGGGAGGTGTGTGCAACTGGAGAAAACAGGGCACAGAAATATGATGATGCCTACAAATTTATTCTACATTCCTAGATTTCCAGACTTGAGGTCCAGTAATTTCTAGGTGTCTTTATAAAACAGAGAAGGAGAAGGAGCCATTAGGGAGAGGAAACATCAGCCATTATGAGGAGACATTAGAGCTGAAACTCTTGTAGAGGAAAACATTGGTGAAAGGGGAAGGTGTTCATGGTTATAGAATCATGGAGATGACAACTAACATTAATGCAGCTCTTTCATTCACCAGTTGTCCAGGCACTCAGTAGCTACTAAAGAGTAGTTTTAAAACTACTACTAAAGAGTGTTTTAAAACACACAGAAGGAAACTCTGGACAAGCTTGCACAGAAAGATGGTTTCAGCTGGTTCAAAGAAAAGATGGACAAATCCACAGACCAACAGTATAGTAATAGAGTGAATAAATGAATGCACCCTGCATCATCTCTAATTTTGGGACTACAGTGAAAGGATTAGAGGGGAGGGCCAGGTTGTTACTGTTGGGGCAGATCACTTGGCCAAATAGCCCATTGCTTAGGGCCAGCTGGGCATTCTTGTTTCCTATTCTTGCTTCCTGGACTCTAGAGATAGACAAGGTGGTGTGCTCCTCAGTGCTAGGAATAAATATTGGCATTGTATATGCAGAATTTTAGTAATGGTTCTCACTTAGTTGCTATCTAAAGCCTTTACTGGCTTTTGATTTTGAGGTTGCAGTTCATCTGGTGTTTAAAGATCTACTCCTGGGCTTCTCTTGAGACATAATAAGCCTGAAAGTGAAGAAGAGCTCAGCACCACCTTCATCATTACCCTCAGGAAGCAGTTTTTTCTACCTTTTTCATCAAGCAGAGAACCTGTTTTCTTGGAGAAAGACATAAAAGAGCTGAGATGATTACCTACAGCATAACTTTAGAGCTGATCACCATGTTGAGGCCAAGCATCAGAGCAGAGACCTAAAGGCGCAGTCCCCTTCTCTCCACATCTAAAAGATCCTTTTCCTTTTCTGTTAACAGCAGTAGAAGTTTTGGGAGTTGGTTGGAAGCTGGGGTAGTGAGGCAGGATGAGAGATGTACAGCTGCTGCATCTGTGTCCTGTCCTAGGAATCAGGCATCTTCTCTGCAGAACAGTTTTCATTTGTATAAGAGTTTCTCTTACAAGGAACATGACTGGCTTTGGTTACAACACTCCTTGGCTCAGTCCTCCCATTGCTCCTGAATGTTGCATCTCCTGGACTAACCCTCCTACCATGTTTCAATCTCCCTGGCTAATGTACTGGGTTAATGTCAAGTGATACTTTCAAAGGCGTTTGTAGCAACAAAATAGTTTAGTGATGTGAAAATCTGCCTGTTCATTGTAGGTCAAACACATTTACCTGCAGGTTACCTGCTCAATTTCCTCATCACCTAATGATCTTCCTGGAAACCTAGAAAAGCCAGAAGCTACTAGTGTGTGGCTATAGCAATGAAGTAAATGCAAAGGAGCACACTGAGAGAAAAAAAAGCCACTAATGTTTCCAAGCCACCATTACAATTAATGTAAAATAAATTTGGGGCTAGGTCAGAACCTTGGGTCGGTTCTGGTTTTGTCAAAACCAGATTATTTCTTCCTTAAAAGCAACACAGCAGAAGAGCAAATGTGGCATGTCATGTCCTGTTACAGCTCTCTGTACCTCACACTGTGCACAAATTTTATTTTGAAGATGATGGTGTTTGCCAAGGTGTCACAAATAGTTGTTATCCTCCAAGCCAGCAAGTTCCTAAAGCACCACCAATGCAGAAAATTCTTATTATCTAACTTTTAAGTTACCTTGACTCAATTTGTCACCTTTAAGGCTTTTCCAGGAGTGAAAATAATAATGATAGAAGAAGGGTTCAAAAAGCAGAAAAAAACCAGAGAAGCATTTGGTCTTATCTTTTTTTTTTTTTTTTTTTTTTTTTTAATAGAGGCCTGGGGAAAAGACAAGTTAGCTCTTCTGATAAAGAAAAGAGGTTAATCTTACCTCAGAAAGATTTTCAGTATCTGCCATCCAACTCCTCCAAATTCAGGCACCTCTATTAGTAATGTGGTGTCTGATTAGCAAAAGTATTTAGCAAGCTAATGTTCACTGTCCACAGCAGGAGGTTCACACAGCTTGGCTGATGAGAAATGAACTGCCTGAAGCTAGCTTTTAATGGCAACTAATTTCCCATATTTGATACTCAGCTCAGCCAACTAATATCTAGCTCAACCGTGACAAGACAATCACAGTTCCTTTTGAAAATCCTTTAATCTGGGATGCAAACCAGGGTGCTCAAGGCTATAATGAACTTCTGAGATTATGTGCTGGCTATTTTATAGGAGGTATATTTTCTCTTTTCTTTTTGCTTTTCTGCCTCAGAAAGGCTTAAGAATACATATTTTCATAGTTTCCTGCTTTTATGCAATTTGCTTAGTGCACAGAGATAATCTCCTCCTGAAAGTCAGGGACAAAAGTTTTAAAAGGACAAGTAAACAGCTTTCCTGTCAGATAACCCAGACTATGTGGCAGTTCACAACAGCACAACATCATAAGTGGCTTTTAAATCAACTGATCTTGTTATTCTGAAAGTGTTTTAAATATCTAACATGTTTTATACTGCTGCTGGCTTGGGCTTTGACAAATCCCATTACTCTCTGTTACTCTATCTCATTACACAGTGAATTATTAAATAGAACACTTAACCTAATTAGATATTATTGCCATGATACATACAGACATCCTGAAACGAGTCATTCCTTTTTGTTGTTCTGACTAGTCCTTCAGTTGTTTTTTGCCTCTTCTGTGTCACTGGTGGGGTTTTTTTTCTTCCCTAAGAAGAATCAAAGTTCTGGTAGAAGAAAAGATTTTTGCTGCTTCTTTTTAAAATGTTTCCTGGATGTAACAATACATAATGTATAGATGCATGTTTGTAAGAGCATGTGTGTCTGTACATTCATGCACACAAAAACACAGAACTAAAAATTATTCTGTGCTGCAAACACAGTTTTTCTCCTCTTGCAGTGTGTACACTTTCACTTCCATAGAGATAGTAAGATATGCTTAGCAATATTTTGGTTTTAAACTAGACTAAAATTTTCATTCCAAGGACAATCATTCCAGAAAGGAGAAAAGCCTTCAGCTCTTCTATAAATTGGCTGACAACCCCAGTCTGTACCAGTCCAGTGCAGGGTCATAGAGTCTTTTCTCATGCCCTCACTGATGGCCAAAGTGTGCTTCTGTAAGGATGTATGGGAAAATCCTGGCTATTAATTTCAGAGCATTATCAGACTAACAAAGCCAGGCTAGTACATTTTCTCAGTCTTTTCAAAATACAGTGCAGCCATAGCTGGCTAGTTGGAAAAGATGCTTCCTATCATACAGTATACTTTTAAATTAACAGACTGCCACTTGTGGATCTGTTTCAGATAATTTCATTATTTTTCCAGCAAATTTTCAAAATAAAATATTTATTTTCCCCACTCATACTGAGCAAATCAGGTCAAAAATATTACTTGACATAGGCATAACTTGTAAGAGTTGCTTTGGCTATTTACCAAGCTGTCATGTTTATCTGTTCAGTGGCATCTCCCATATTTGGAAACATGACAAATGCTGTAGACAGTGTTATTGTTGTGGGAGGCAGTTATCCCATGTTTAATGATGCTATCTATAGAATATTCATTTTTCAGAAATGGCCCATGTGTAGCTTCCATTCAAGTAGAACCCTCCAAAATGTATTAACTCACAGCTAATTCATGCTGTCTGACTACATCTCTGTGCTGAGGATGTTCTTGGAGTGATGTAGTTTCTTGGAGAATATCCCCATTGCCATTTGCTTTGTATGACACCACTGGCTCCTCTGTGCGTCCCCCTTTTTCTTGCTGCCCACCATAGATGAAATAGCCCAGTGTGTCATGTCCTTCTCACATTTATGTTATTTTGTGATAAACATTAGAGAGTTTTGCATTTCTTCTTCTTTTACTCCCATATACATCCTCTTTCTATATGTATTTCTTTATTTTTAAGTGAAAATGATGCAGTTGCAGCTCCGCAGTCAAGATTGACCTTCATTTTTCCACATCAACACCTGAGTTAAATACTTTTGCTACTCACAATACGTCTTAGCAATCACAACTCTGTGTACTGTGAATATTCACAACACATCAATGTATATTTTATGTTGAAGAGGAGAGTGATACTGAAACATGCATCAAATAAGAAGAGAAAATATAAAATGGTGGCTACTGTCTGACTCAATGACCTGCTTGTGTTCTTAACTGCATGTATAAAAGTGAGATTACTGGATTACTTTAGCTATTTTATAAGTTAAATTAGAAACTGATGTGCCTGACATTAAGACTCTTACTAGACACTGTTACTTGATGCTGCTTGACAAGTATCATCTCAATGTGGATGAGCTGGTTTCAAAAAGACCAAATGTAAGTATTGCCAATTCCACAATCTGAAAATCTGCACATCTTAAAAATGTTTCACTCAATTGATATCAGAAAACTACCTTCAGAAAAGATGGTATGGATGAGATAGATTTTTTGATATACCATTGAATATCTGAGATGTAGCAGCATGCCCACCCAGAGCTTGCTAAGACAAGTTGTTTTACAATCCTATCAATATCCACAGAAATTCAAGCCCAAAATTTGCCAGGAATTCAAGATAAATATCAATGATATTGCAAAGAAAAAGTGCCCTCTATACGTCTCTATTTTAAATGGTGTTTTCCTGAAGTGAAAATAGGTTCCTAGTGCTTGTTTTGATGGTACATGTACAATTGTGTTGTATTGGGGGAAAATTGTGTTTAAAGGACTTTCTGAATGTAAGTCCAAGAGTTCCAAAATTAGAAGGAGGGAGATAAGGAGATGGAGGGTTAGGAGAGAGGGATTAGGAGAATGGGTGTCCATCTATGAACTCTCAACCAGAGTCCGTGTGAGAGAGCATAGTCTGTACTCACATGATCCCAACTGCTTTCCAAAGGACTCTTGGCTCATTCAGTTCATGGAAGGGAGGATGTGTTATATCTATGTGGGAAAAAGTTTACTACCTGTAGGGTCTTTGCTTTCTTTGTGACAGCTGTTAGGTTACTCTCAGTGCTTCAGGCAGGATGTCATGACAAGAGAAGGGCAATGTCAGAGAACCCCTGGAAAACTGGATTCTCTCCCTCTTTCCACTACTGAATTCTGGTGTGATGCTGGACAGTAGTTTGGATTGGCCAATAATTGCATGTTCCTCTATTTGAAAGTGCTTTAGATGAGAGTTTTTACATTAAAAGTGCCAAGCACTTCTGACTGCAGTGAAATTCTTGACTGTATATGACTACATTATGCTAAGTAACTCTAAAAGATTAATTCCTAGACATCCTAAAGTGGGCACCTAAAATTAATGGCCTTTTTTTTTTATTATTTTCATCTTAATCTCTTTACATTCCTCACTAGTCAAATGAGATAATTATACCTCTCTCCATCATCAGGTTGTTATGTAGATAAAGTCATAAAAGGTTTTGAACCAGTTAGGTGTTACAGTGATGAGTGCTTTGAAGAAGACTTGCATTAAAATGCCTGCACTCAGTATCAGGATTGGATGTGGTGTATGGGAAAGGGCCTTCCCCTGACAGGACTAGAACCCAAAGGTCCAGCATATGGTGAGAATTATCCTGTCTGAGCACGCAGTGAAAGCAGTGGTGGGCCTCAGCACCAGGATCTTCAAATCAAGACCGCTTCATGTTTTCTGCCTCTCAGCCAGGGTCAAGCCTCACAGGAGATTTTTTTCTCTTGTCTTAGTTCTCTGACAGGTAATAATGAATGTTTTCTCCTAAGGAGAAAGGTTTTCTGAAGGTTTTCTCCTAAAAGAGTCAGTAAAAAGTATCCAGATGCACACTCTCATAAAAAAGCCCCCAAACCCACACAAAGTACAGACTGTGAGGTCTCACTCATCTTTGAGAAATTTTGGTTGAAACTAATTGGTACATTTAAAGCACTGTGGTCATCAAGGCCTTGATGTCAAGGGAAGTGCAAAAATAATTTGTGGGGGTAGACAGGTACCCGAGCATTTGTATTCAGAGTGACAACTGAACCATGTTTCTCATGTTTCATAGTGATTTAAAGCTTCATACTGTTCTAACAAGCTGTTCCACATTCACCCCTATTTTAGAAAGGGAACTGAAATATCACCTATGTTAAATAGCCTTACAGACCCACTGCATGGAGAAACAGGAAGTCTGAGGTCCTAATGTGAGCATCACAGGTCTTGTCAGGCTTGAGCCAGCCTTCAGTGAAGAGAACAGTTTGTTACCTTTTCCTGAAAGAGGATGGTGTTGGGTTGTGGGATAAAAGGCTCATGACGTGAAGGATCCCAGAAACACAAGGGCAGATGGAGGAGCTTCAATACCCTGGTCAGGGACATGAACCATTACCCCTGTTTTCAAATTAAACTCTGTTTTGAACTGTTTTCCTGAGTAAGGGACATTAAGGGACATGGGTGCAACAACTGGAGTTATACAAAGGACATAGGGAGGATCCTGGGCACCTGGGGTGCCAGCAAGTGGAGAGGCCAGAGCCCTTGTGCACTGCCTGGGTGCCTGTGTACCAGTGTGGATTGCTACCAAACATCAAACTGGACTTGGTGGCTGGAAAGACAGGCAGGGACCAGAGGGTCAGCAACTGAAGGCCTTAGAAGCCCATGTGTCTGGGTGTCAACAGCTGGGGAGAAGGTGTCAACAGCTGGGGAGATGGGAGATCCAGAGACAGTTTTGGGGCAGACAAAGTGCTTAGAGACAGCTAGTAGAAGCACCCATATGTTGTGTAATGGGTGTACGTTTTTTCCTATTAGCAGCTGTCATCCTGAGCAGCTAGAGAGTGGAACAGGATGAGGCCACAGTGCTGTTTGTGCTTGCAAGGGTTGTTTTCCATCTGTGTGGATCCACGAGGCTGGTCACAGGTACACAGGTGGGTGTGTACACATGGGGGGTGTGAGCCTGTGGGGAATGCCCGCTCAGCCTCACTGCCGGCTGAGCCGGGGGCTATGGAGCTGCAGCAGCCTCCCCTCTGTGGGCTGCTGGGCATGGCAACCCCGAACAGATGGGCCCTCCTCGGCCAGAAGGTTTCAAACCTGTCTCCTAAACAACTCAGGAATGCTGCTCAGGAATACCGGATTTGCTTCCAGGATGTAAAGAACGATGGTCAAATGGCTACAGATCCGCTTGTATCTCTCCCTCTGAACCTGTGCCCTGCCATAGCCTCAGCTGCTGGATAATCACTTCTCTCTTGGGAACAGAGGCAGCACTCAGCAGCTCTGTTCCAATAACACATTCACTCCACAAAACAGAAAACACCACTGCATTGCTTCTTCCCTTTGTGATAATACTGATAATACTTCCCTGCTCCATACTCTTCCTCCTCCCTTACAATTTTTCTTCCAGAAAGCTTTCCTGGAAGGAGTTAGTTGGAAGGAGAGGTTGTTGCTGGGTTATCTTTCCTAGGCTAGCTAACAAGAGTGTCAAATGACTTCCATGTTCCTGAGCAATAAGTCTTCTCCAGACACAGATATTTCTGCTGTTTTGTAAACAGTAACATAGTCAGGTTGAAGGAGGATGTTGTCATAGAAGAGCAATTTGGGGGTGGGTGAGAGGGGTGAACTGAACATAGAGGCACATAAATATTAAGACAGGAACAGCATATGCAAGGAGTGTTCCACCAGCTTGATAATAACTCGTCAGATGGGGCTGATGAGGTGCGCGTTTCCTGTGACGTCCTAGATTGGCCCTTCACTGCCTGTAGCCTGCAGTGTGCTGGCTATCCCCTGATCTCATATTCCTCCCAAGCACAACAAGGATAACTATTTACACATTTGCACTTAATGAATTACAATCTCATTTATCTCTACTTACCTCATGATTCAAGAAATGAATGATGTGTTAGGACAGATGTATCAAAACTGATGCCTTTAACTCTTAGGTCCTGTCATGGCTGGTCCTTGGAGCTTTTTTGGAGGATTGGACTCTCCTCGTTTACAACATTTCTTACAAAAGAGCCTTAAAAACTACTATTCAAACTGTTTACTGTGTAGAAACTATTTGTTAGGAGGAAAAAAAAAAACAGGCTTTTTATTGTAATGCAATTTTTTTGAGAAAATAATCCAACTTAGAATTAGATAATACTTAGTTGATAAAAATCTTCTAACAGGCATTTTGCCATGCTTTGTTGTTAAATTTCCCCACAAATTACTTGTTCCCAATGTTGTGAAACTCTGTGGTTTACTGTAAACATATTACTGCTAAGAAATGAATACAAAGGTCTTTTTTTAATTCTATTTTTTTAAGTAGAAGCAGTGCAGCTATTGATCAATTTTGTGACATGAAGAATGGTGATGTCATGACCTGACAGGAACAAAAACTGACCACAGGAGATGGAAGAGGAGTAGATCCAGACAGGGAAATAACCCACCGGCAATACAGTGTTTAGAAAAAAAGCACAGGGGCAAAAGGTGCAATTAAAAGAATCAGGGAGACAGGAGGAGGAGGTGGCTCTAGATTTTGAAATCCTGCACTTGAGAATTGAAACCTCATACACCTCAAATTTCTACTGTCTTTTTCTGTCTTATATGGAACTGTTGAATTTGCTCTTTGGTTCAGCAGGTTTTTTTGCTGAATATAAAATAATTTGTCTCAGACTAGATAGCAGGGGGCAGAATTTATTTGGTGTAAATGGCTCTCACTTCATACTAGCTGAGAAGCTGCTCCAACACTCTTTGTTCTATGTATATGAAGCAGAACTGCTGAAACATGTCAACAGTTCAGTGCTTATTGCAGTGCTCTTGGTTAGGCTCTCTTCATCTTTGCTTTTGCATCATACTGCTTTGTACCCTTTTCTTGCAGTTTTGTCAGAGAGCTAGCTACATTTCACTGAGGGTGAATGTGCAACTTGTAGTCTTTGGGAAAAATAATAAAGAAGCAAACTGACACTTATACTGTAAATGCCTGGGATTAATTCTGGGAAAGAAAAATCCTTCAAAGCAGCAACACTACATGAATGTCAAATTGTCAGACACTCAAAATTTCTTTCTATACTGCCTTGGCATCTGCACTGATAGTTTTTTTCTTTGCCCTTTCCTTAGGTACATTAATAACACCAGATATAACTATGAGTTCACTATGGCTGGATGCAGCAAAAATGTATCTGCATCCCTGCAGGTGGATGTTGAAATACTGTGTTGGCCTGGTGAAAAGCAATTTTGCTACACAGCAAATATCTAGTTTTACTTAAGTTTTTTATTTTCTTCTCTGCTCTGAAAAACTGTCTATCTCTAAGACCTCAGAAAACAGTGCTGGATTCTCTAACACTGAATTGCATTGTTGTAGCTACATTGGTTTCAAAGTTGATCCTCCTGATATACTGTCCTTCAGTGAAAGTAGAGTTGAGGCCACTGTTCTGAGTGTATTTCATGTTAAGTGTCTCTGGTATAGTATCATAAAGGCAGTTTTCTAATGTCTGTTTCTTCTAAATAATTAATCTAGAAGTCTGTATGCCCTGGCTCTAGTAATACCACTCTACTTGTGTTTGCCATTATTTATGATATATGTTAACTTCGTTTTTCAGTCAAATAAAAATCCATATTTTGTGTGCACCCAAGTCAGATGTTTCTTTGAGAATAGGGTCTTTGATAACACTGAGGGAAAAATTTAATTGTACCCCCACCCCCACATCATTTACATAACTCAGATTGATGAGATAGGAAGGAAAGTGTTTACAATGCAAGAAGATAGGAATTTGGGGATTTAAATAGGAAGCAAATCGAAATGAGCTGTCTGAGGTAATTATGGAACACATACTTCATATGTTTTCATTAGATATTGCTATTATACTACACCAGGCAAAGGAGTTTGATTAAACTACAGCTCAGTATATAAATTTATGCATAAATTACCCAGAAATCAGTTAGTTCATTATCTTTCAGGAACTCAGCAGGGGACTGAGCAAAAGTTTAGGTCCACTGGGACAAATAATTTGAGCAAGAATAAAACCTGTGTTAGGTAGGAAGAAAAAACACAGGCAAGGTCCATGAGATGGAGCATGAGGAGGGGCTAAATTAATGCCTGTGCAAAGCCCAGGCAGGGAACCAGCCCAGGGCTGAGGCAGTGTTTGCCCTCAGCTCCTGTGAGACCCACTAATGCCTGGAGAAGGGGCACTTCACACTAATGCCTAAGGAAGAGACAGTTCCCACCCCTTCAGTGCAGGTTTATCCTTTCTGTTTGGAAATGGCACTTAGCTTCGTTTCACCACTGGTTTGCTCAGGGAAGGGGCCCCAACAAATATCAGGCAGCTTAATTACTTTCTGATTTAACGTCCAGCCTCTAGCATGGTGATTTTCTTTTTATGTGAAGGAAATATTTTCTCAGATATTCTTAGCCCTTACTTTGACAATACACTGATTTTTGAAGACATTGTGTACAGGAATTCAGGAAGGATCACAGTTGAAATCCATCATCAGGTTACCCTCAGCCTTAAGCCAACTTTTGACCACTGCATGTTGATGGGAAGGAACCATGGGATGAAAGTAGTGCTGCCAGGATATCTGTGACAAGCAGTCAGGGTATGATCTCCACAGACCCTTTGAGCAATAAAATCTGTGATAAATATAACCTAGTGTATTTTAAATTGGTTTTATTCTTGAGGCCAGACTCTGCCATTTAAGGAAATGAGTATTCACAAGAACATAATAGCAGAAAGTGAGAGAAACTATCACAAAACACTCTGCATTAACCTTTCATATCATTGTAGTGGGTCTGTGAATTCACTTTAGGTCTTCTTACAAGCATTTGATTGGTAGAAACTGTGGCTCTCACAAATATACATATGATCCTTTTTTTGCATTTGTTGAAGCAGACTGGACAGAATTCCTCCAGCTTCTCCTTACATAAAATGGTGGTCTAACACTTCTGTTTCTAATGGGAATACAGGTTTAGTATCCATGTTCAGACTTGTGGTATGATCTCATTGAAATTCCTCTCAAGGATCTCTCTCTCAAGCCTATTTATACTTTTCTACATTATTTTTAATAGATGTAACAAGTACTGTCAAACAGCTTAGCTTTTAACTTATAACTCTGTTTTTGACTCCCCCCCCCTTCCTATTCCTGCTGAGGATGCTTGTTCCTTTTAGTCCTTCATCTCTTTAAATTTCTTTACAATCAATTACATGACACTGATCTGTCTATCTCACTCTCTGTCTGTAGTATATCAGCACCAGCTCCAACTGTAATCCACTCTGCCTTGTTATTGACTGCCTCTCTCCAAGCCTGGTATCATCAAATACCACTGCCTGACAAAACAGCCTTTTAATAAATAAACACAACAAACCTTGGCCCTAATAATAAAGCTTCTGACTCTCTGATAATCCCATTTCCCATTAAATCACTCTGAAGTTCAATATTCTTCCTATAATCCCTGCCAATACAATTTATTACACCGAGGACTTTTTGGGGAACTGTGTTACAAAAATGGTTCCTTTACCACCACGATCTCCTGTCAGCAGATGCCATGTGGTAAGCTTGTTAACTCTCTCAGAATTTTAACTGGTATTTCATAGATGTATACATTTTCACACCAGAAGGGACATCTCACTTGACTCTCAGTATGACCTGAATGACAGTTTTATCCAGCCATTCTTAGGCTGAGTAGATGACTCCTTGTGTTGCAGAGTATCTCTCAGGAAGACTTCTAGTCTTGAATTCAAGTAGTAACAGTTGTCCTCAGCCACTGGACATTTATTCTTGGCAGTTAATTAATATTGCCATGAAAAATATACACTTTTGAGTTTGCTGTTTGAATCCAGTTTGAGTTTGACTGATGCAGCCTCCAGGCACTGCATCCTGCGATGCGTCTGTGCTCAAGATAAAACAACTTAATGACCTCAGTAATTTTCTCTTGCAGGCCATGGAAAGTTCATTTCAGATTCCAAGTAGTCTGCTCCCTCCCTCTCTCCCTCCCTTACTTCTTTCCCTCCAGTGAATGTTGTCCACTTTTCACAGCATCCTTGTGTCAGCAATCTAAGCCCTCTCCAATCTCCTATTGTCCCCTAGAAGTGTAGGTGAAGTAAGCAGAAACATCATAACACAGTAATACTCTTGCTCCTACCAAATATAAAGGTAAATTAATATCTATAACCTTACTTTCTATTTCCCTGTTCACCCAAGAATGGTTTTTTTAGGTCTTTTGGCCACGACATCCTGCTGGGAGGTTTGCAGTCTCCTCCTGCCTTTACTGAGTCTGTGATGCTTGCTGTAACTGAAACCAGAACTGTCACTATAGCTTTCTCTTGCAAGTTTTCCCCAATATTTTCTCTGACAGCACTTTCATCCAATATTATCTTCACCTGATTACTTTTCCCAGTGTTGTTTTGAATAAAAGGAATGGTTTCTTGCTGTCACATCAAATGCCTTTTTGAAAGTACAGGCATTAAATATGATATCTTCTATTTTATAGATTTTTTTCCTTCATATTTTAAAGAGCTTTTTAATGCAGCATATTTGCTAATATATCTGAATTTATTTTTATGGGGTTTTTTTATAAATAGGGCATGGGTCTTTGATATGGGCAATTAATTTAAGCCTTCTGATGTCTTCCTTTCATTGACTTCATCTTAGACATATCTTTGATTTATCATGGTATATTTTCATCTCATGGAAAATAAGTATCCGATTATTTCTCTAAGACAGATTGTGAATGTAGGAATAGATAATTTTTTTTACTCTGTCAGTCCCATCAACAATTTATTACACCTCCTATCTCTCATTCCACCTCTTCTTCAGTGTATATGTATTGTGTCTTCCCATTTATTTTATATCTCATACACACCTCTTTCCATTCTTCACCTTGACTTAACTTATAACTTTACTACAGTATCACAAACATTTCTATAATCTTCCTACTCCTCCCCTGTATTGGTGTTTTATGCCTGATGCTAACCTTTATCTCATATCTGGTTACTTTTTGTACTTTTGTTCATTGCATGGTGTATGAATTGTTACACTCTTTGAAGTTGCCTGCTCCAACGGTCCTTAATGCTATGGATTTATTGATGAACCTGCCAATAAGGAATCTCGGACTATCTGCCATTTTTCTTCCCAAGTCTATTTCCTAGCCATTAATTTTTTAATCTCAGCAGGCTGACTTCTCCACCCAAGCTGTTCATAGCAAAGTCATGCTTTGCCCTAGTCTTGTTTCATTCCTGGGCTGAAAGAGTTATTTTGGTCAAGGGGACCAAACTTGGCCTGAAACTGTGAGTGAAAGAAAGGCAGAGTACTCTTGTCTGATGAACTGTATATCAGGACCAACTTCCCCCTTCTACTGGTAGGGGAAGTACAAGCTCTCCCTGTTGTCCCCTTCCCTGTTAACAGCAAAATCATTTTGCACATGAGGGGAATGGCAGCAATGCAGTTCTGCTGCTGGAGACTCCTGAGGAGGAGAGAAACATTCTTGGGCACCAAAGATACCTTGGAGAGACACACTGCTAAACTCACCATCATCATCAGTGTCTCTGACTGAGTCTTCATTCTCCTTTTCTCCTTGCTTCTAAGATTCCACACCTTCCCTAAACATCCTAAAACTTAGGAACTGAGACTAAAAGTCTGCTGGGAATACTGAAAAAGCCCTTCCATTCTGCTGGATGAGGCCTAAATTCCATTCCAAGTAGCTAAGTGCATCAAGCTTTTCAACAGCAACACAGCCCTCCCTGTGTGATGCAAGGCATCTGCTTGTGTAGGAACGCTGCAACTACACCATGCAGTGGAGCTTGCTGTGGGAGCTTCAAACCACTGCCCCTACCAGTGCATCCACCTGTGACAGATTTTCTATACTTAATTCTGTCCCTACTTAGCATCAGAATGGGTCTGAGACTTATTTTTTTCAGTGTGAAAACACAACAGGAATGTTATGCTTAGACTTATGACACTGGGACCCAGCTAGACAATTTACTGGGCAGTTTTTCTCACCCCACCTCTTTTTCCTTTCTACACCAGTCTCTACACATGCACACAGTTCCTGCTGCACTGTGCATTGCAAAAACACCATTTGCCCTGATAACTGATTCTGGGATTTAGATATACCTGAAAAACAATAGGAAGGTCCTTCCACACATGAGATTTCTTTTTGTCTCTGCTGCTTGTTAATAACAATTTGCAAGTCCATTTGTAGTTTCTGATTATAATCTGACCTGCCCTGTTCAGATTTTGTGGATTGATTCATTTTTTCTTTAATTTACTTTTCCCTTAAACTTTGTAGGCATGTATATTCATGAAAAGAACAGAGGGGAAAAAAATCCCAGAAATTACCACAAGAAAAACCCCTGCTAAAAGCAATAAGTTTGCTGACAGATGGTAGAATCAGTTGAAAATCAAGTACCATATTTACTAAGTCTAACCCATTTAGAAAGCCAGAAAAGTGTTATCTAATTCTATCCCCTGTGTGTTTGTGTTTTGGAATAAACAGATGCCTAATGAGGAATGTGTCTACTATGGTTTTTGAAGAACCTGGATGGATCCTGGTTCTGATTCAATAGTTGATTTTGACAAAGCTGATAACGTTCACTGCAGAACCTATTGTTTTGGCTTTCAAACCTACAGATATTCCAACACTAGCTGACTGACAAAAATGTAGTTTCAAATGTAGTTTCAAATGTAGTTTCTGCCAGAACAGGGCAGAAATCAGAAAAAAACAGAAGTGTTAAATGACTTAACCTGCATTTTACATTTCCTGTTCCATCTATATAACATCCAAAAAATGCAGTGAATGAAAGGGCAAACACGCTGGAATCACTTGCAGGCTTGACAGCTACCACAATCAATTCCTGTATGTTTTTCACTGGGTTTTATAAAATAATAGAGATTGGCTTAGAAAGACAAATGCCCGTGTACTTTGTGACAGATCTGGGTGAGAAGCAAAAACTAAATAAACAGAGAAGGGTGATCTGAGCAATGAAGGCTTTAGGGAAGATAAGCCTCTTGTGGGCCATGCTTGGTCAGCAAGGTTATTGCACATGCACAGAGTTCCTCAAAGGCACTGCCCTAACACTGCCTGGATGGCTTCTAAATTCTCAGTCTGGATGGCTTCTAAATTCTCAGCCTGAGTAGGAGCAGTCAGGAAGTTTACGAAGGAGAATTAGCTATCCATGAAGTCCATAGCAAAAGTTACAGAACAAGATTTCTCCCATGCTACATAAGGCGTTTAAAATATGCACTTTCCAAGTGTGTGTGAAACAGATTAAGAATAGGATCTCTAAAAATAAATAAAATTACTTGTTCACATAAAGCAGAATATTTCAAAGGGTTGTTTAATAGAGGCAAGGTCTGTTATTTTCCATTGTATTTAAAAATACAGTGTTCAGTGATACATTTCAACAAACTGATATGCATTCCTACTTTTCAAAGTTGCTCAAGAGTTACTAAAGGCATTTTGATCAGCAGTGAGAGATTTTAATTCTGGAATTATAAAATATGTTTCTCAAAATACTAACAAGTCAGTTGCTGAAGCAGTGATCTGAATACAAGGATGCACAACCCTATGCCCAGCATTTGGTATCTATCTGTTCAGTGAGTGAAAGTAAGCAATTTCTTTTCTCTTTCTATATTCCTCTGTCTACTCCCGAGGTGCCCATGGAAATAAGAATTTAAACTCACATATGCATTATTATAATGTGACTGATTTTCTAATTTCCTTGAATGAATATCTAAGATACAGGTCAAGTCAGCATATCATCGTCTTATTGCTGCAGGAAATAGCAAGTTGCCCATGAAAGGAAAGTGGACACAGGTGGTGGTAATAAAGTGTATTAACATGTGGAGAGGTATGTGATTCTTAAATATTGACAGCAAGAACTGCATTTCATCTTTTATCTAGGTGGTATCTGAAGATGGTTTTCTCTTCACATTTTAGTGAAAGCAAGTTTTGATGGGGGAACTGAGGGAAAATAAAAAGTGCCAGCACTATGGGTTTTTTTTTTCTAAAGGCTTTTCTGTCAAAGCCAGAACAGACAAAATAATTGTGGGAAAGATTTTACTCTGTCCTTGTTTTAAAACTACAATATAAGTACAAATTTGGCTTGTTTCTAGTTCTGTGTGAGTGAAGAAGGGAAATGGGAGAAGACTGTGCATTCTGATTTTCAAGTTTCAGGTTTTGCTTTGCCCTTTCTTGGCTCTACTTAGTCACATTTCCAAGGCATTAAAACAGAGACTCAGGGGCCTCACTAGACATAATGGTATAAAGTTTCCAGTGCAGTAAGCTGTAACACTCTGTATGCTCTGGAAAGTTTGCATTCAGTCTTTTAATAAGTAAAGACGCAACATAATGCTCCTGATAATTTTCAGCATGGGCAGATGGTATATGAACAGCCTGGTGGGAGGAGAACCAGCCCAGCTTAGGGTAACAATGTTCGACTAGCTATCAGGGAGGAAACAGACTTCCTCTGCCATTGCCCAGTGCCAAGGAGCTTGTTTTATCTCCTGCTCACCACACTGATCATGCTTTGCTTTCTTCTGTTTTATAGGCATTGGCTTTATGCAGAAAGTGCAGTTCCTTTCTACTGCCAAAATGAAACAGTATTTTAGATTATAACTAGGCTAGAAGTCATTTACAATTAATTTAGCTCCAAAATTCCTGTAGCTGGAAATGCAGATTACAACAATTTGCTGTGAGCTGTTGTAAGATGAAGAAGCCATTCATTGTTGCCATTTGACAGTGAATTTTCTGACCCACGTGCTAAAAGGAGAGGCTGTGGCAGCAACGATGAAGCAGGTCACATTAGCAGGAATAAGGATAGATTCAGCGTTCAGCACCATTTTTGGAAGCTTTCCTGGCAGGTTGTACCCAACATAGGTTTTACCAATGCTGTGTATGTAGCTTAGGTCTCTTAGTGCTCTCTGCAAGAGATCTCAGTAGCAGTGGCTGCAGGAAGAGTCACACTGGACACAGACAGCATGCCATGATGGCTAAGCATATTATTTTTGTAAATATACTTCTGAAAATGCTACTTGTCCTCTTTCAGTTAGCCCATTCTGCCAAAGAGTAAGCACTTCCTAATTTTAAGAAGAAAAGGCTGGGAATATATTTTGTTGTTGTTCTTTATTCTCTACATGAATGTGTTAATTGCAGAGGGCGAATCACTTCTCCAGCCTTGGAGGGTGTACACAGTCAGAAAAATCCTGCCATGTTCTACCTCTGGACAGATGCTTCACTGAGACTAACAGAGAGATGGTTAATAGGTCAAAGAGATTACTAGTGATGGGAGGATGGATTGAAGATGTGCATTTACTCCTAATTCTGGGTCTTGGGGGCTAGCAGAGATAAGTGTCTTCCATGAACAATAAGTTCATTTTAAAGAGGAAATTAAGGGAAAAATGGCATTGCTTTTTCTCTAGACTGTGCCTCTCTTGTGAGCAGGTGACAAAAAGAGATTAAGAAAAAAATTATCTCACTCACTGCAACTGTCTTTAAAATGTTAGACTTTTTGGTTTTTTTGCTTAATTTAATTTTCTTGCCTCTGCTCTTTTTTTTTTTGTGTTTGTGGGCTTTTTTTAATGTATTGCCCCTGAATTCAGATCTACCAAAAATAGCACTAAGCAGTTACTGTAAATCCCTGTCTGCATCGCAGAGTGGACAGGAGTTTTTCATTTCATACATTATTGACCACACGATAGAATGGTGATTCCACAAAGTGAGCAGAAGCTTTAAAAAGTTAATGAGGAGGGACATCATAGGGTTGTTGTTGTTCTTGTTGTTGTTACTTTTTAATGTTCTGTAGCATTTAGGACTGGGCAGCTGGGCATGCTGGATGCCGAGTGCCACTGCCGTGGTTTTCATTGTGCTGCACTGATGGCAGAGGATGCTCTCCCTTGTGGGCTCTGCCCACTGTGACACCTGCACACACCTCCCTGTGCCTCCCCAGCAGCAGGGAACACCCACACTGCACACACTGAGCATGGGGAATAGATCCATAACACCTGAGTATAAATACCAATCTCAGCAAGAAGAAAATGTAATATATTTTTGATTTCCTAAGGTGGTGAAGCATCTACCTTCCCTGAAGACATCCGGTGAATAAGCTTAGTATGTCCTCTGGCTAACATCTGTAGCAAACTTACCTCAAAGACACAAATACCGTGAGGGTTCTTGCAGTGGTACCTTTGGATATATTATTTTACATGGAGCTGCCATCTGTTTCATAGTGTAGCACATATCTGAGTGCTCCAACAGCAGTTGCAAACACCTCTGTCAGGGCACTTGGAAGCATATGGGGCCAGGCAGTGTGGTGCTGGGCAATATCATGGGGCTGATGATATGCTGACATTTTCTGGGCTGGATCCTCTCTTACACTGGAGCTATTTTTATATAGCTCCATAGACTTCAGCAGAACAAGCCCATATTTATACAAACATGAGGTCAGGACCTCATCCAAAGATTATTTAAGGCTTAAACATTTTAACCTACTATGAAAATCATGGAGAAATTCATTCTCATGAGAGCATCTAGTCTTTGTGGAACATTTGGCTCTTTAACTCTCTAAATGAGAAATACTAAAAGCATAACCTCTTTGTATGCAGTTTGACACTCTGGAATTTTAGCTGCAATTTTTTCTATTAAGAAATGCAGACCACAAAAGGACTTTCACTTCTCTCAAGTAATAAAAAACTCAGACGCCTCCCAGTTTTATACCTTTAGGTATAAAAGAGTAGGTCAGGCAAACGCCTCTTACAAAGGACACAGAGAGTATTGAGGGGTCATAACATGAAGGTGGGATGAGGGGACCCCCTCACCAACCCCATAGGGCAAACCTGCTTGGGGATCCTGCTGGGAGCAGTTCTGTGGCTGGGAACAGGAGCCAGGTCTCCCACTCCCCAGAGGGAGTTTGGCTGTTTGCTTACCCTGGATGGAAAGGGTACAGAAGCTGGGGGAGGAGATGCTCCAGGAGCCAGGGCTGAGATTCCCCTGCAGCCTGTGGAGAAGACTATGGAGAGGTAGTCCATGGAAGTTTATGGTGGAGCAGATATCCACCTGCAGACCCTGGAGGATCCCAAGCTGGAGCAGATGGGTACCCAAAGGAGGATGTAACCCCATGGGATGCCCACTCTGGAGCAGACTCCCAGCAGGACTTGTTCAGCTGAGGAGGGCAATGATACTGCAGCTTTGTTGAGCACCTGGTGCTCAGCCAGAGACAATGCAGCCAGAAAAGAAGAAGAAGGCTGGATCAAAGGAGAACATCGATGAAGAAAGGAGATTAGTATGCCATATAATATGGATGGAATAATGGTGTGCCCTCTGTCTTGTCAACTTGGAGGGCAAATTCTGCAAGCAAGGATTGTCTTTTACTGCAAACATACTGAACTCATTTTGCATGATGAGGTTCAATTGCCATTAAACACTCCTCAGACAGCTACTGAAAACCTTTCCTCTCCACATGCTTGCACCTAGATTTCTTATGCTTAAAAAGGGTTATATCTGAACAGTCATTGTGTTGTACTTGCTATTCTTCCTTTAAAACCCTCTGCCAACTACTAACATGGAGTTTGGGACATGAAGAACAGCATTCTGTTTCTGAACACAATATCAATACAAAAAAAAAATAGTTAAAACCTAGGGTTTGTGCTACTTAGTAGGTCATAGCTTCAAAACTACAGACACAAAGCACATATGGAAAGATTATATAAGTGTGCATATTACTCTTACACGTATGTCAGGGCTGCAATATGATTTTATAAGTTCACTCTGATTTTCTAAGCTCACATCTGGTGGCCATATATCATTATCAGTGATATAGACGTAGGCACAGATTTTTAAAAAATGTTTGTATCTCACCTTTCTTTTCAAAGTAGTTGTTTTTATGTGCTTTCTTTTTTAATTGAATCTTACAAATTATTGCTGCTTAGAAGAGTTTCCTCCCTAACCCTTCCAACTGAGTCCCCAAATTGTGGGAGGGTATCAAAGGAATGATGTTCACTGCTGTTTGACTTTGAATCACTGGTAAAAGGTTTTATGTAACTCATTTTCTTCCACACAATTAGATTCTAAGGACACAGGGACTAGGCTCTTTTTTTTTTTAATTCAAAGGTCTCAGTAAGCAAAGCATAATGTATTCTGCCCAAACTGTGAGAACAGAGCAATACAGAATAATTTACTTCACTAATGCCAAATTAAAATTCATAACACAATACTTTAATTACCATCTGAATCCAATTCTCAAAGAAGTTTGCCCTAATTGCATTGTTGATATGCATGGATGCAAATAAGATGTTGACTGTTTCCCTTGTAGCAAATGACTCTGTTTCTAATATGCAGACATCTAACAACATGGGGCCAAATTCATCCATGGTAAAAAGCCATTAGAATCAGCAGAGTTATACCAGGGACAAATCAACCACTCTTCTCAGGAAAGCTGGTCTTGTTATCAGCCTCTAAGAATTGCCCCTCCAGGGCCTATGGACAAACTATGCTGCTCTGCTGCCCCTGAGCTAGACAGTGAAAAGTCCCCAGAAAGAAGCAACCCCCTGTGTGCTGAGAAGACAAAAGTGTGAAATAGGCATGTGTGGAACAATGTTTGCCAGAATGTAGTGAGGACATAGAGGCCAGATGTTCTTCTTTGCTTTTGTGACAGCTCTGAATATGGATCCTATTCTTAGCCCACAAGCACAGGTGTTTCAGAGGAAGAGAGAGAGAGAACATCATACTGGAGATGCAGGAAATTAAATAATACTCATCAAATGAGGGAGACAGTAGCATGCAATCATTGGGGCATTTTTGTAATTGCTATGTACTACTCTCAGGTGAGCTGCTTGAGTGAGGGGACTTTGAAACATTCAAGAAATAAAATAGGCTAAAAATTCCTTTTCTGTTAAATATATGGACAAAAAGTTGTCACTTTTTTGTTGTTGTTGTTGACCAAAGTCAGCCAAACCTCTTGCTTTCTGAAGGCTTTGTTTATGTTCAACTTTATTTCTATTCCATTTGAAAGCATTTCTACTTATTACATGCTAAATAAATTATTTTCTCAATTAAAAGCCACCCATTTACCTCCTAATCAGATAATAAGCAATAAATATCAGTGTAGGGTCCTGGTGTAGTCCTAGGGACATGTACAGAATGCAGCTGTGCTGCCTCAGCTGGGGCAGGAGAGAGAAGAATACCAAGAGATCAGGTTGCTGAATGTGTTTTTATTCCATTTTTGCCAACTACACAGGATGAGCTGAAGCCCTCCTGCTCACTTTTGTTAGAGGCCCTGGTCTAAGAGAAATAATATTCACTGTGTGTGTGTGTTCAGTTGCCTGAATAAGCTGTGTTTTCATAAAGAAGATCTGCAAAAGGTGAGGGAATGGGCTTGTTGCCCTTTCTTCTAACATGTTAAAAAAAATAAAATCGAAAAAGTCTGCTCTTTTTTTAATGACATTGAAATTCAGTCTCACTCTACTCTGCTGTTCCTGGAAGAGTCTGTGTTCTGTTAGAGAGTAAACTGTTTGAGATGTTAGAAATACAATAAATAGATATAAATATAAATAAAACACCACCAAAAGGGGAGCTGCTGTTGTTCTGACATCTGCTATAGCTAATAGTTAATAACTAATACCTATGAATCTCAAAGGGCCTAATGGAGTCATTAAAGCTCCCCTAAGAGCGCCACAGATCCCTGCATGGCTTGGGAGGCTCTGGCTTGGGTTCAGCTGCACAGCCAGGGTGGGAGGAAGGTGAGGTTGCAGTGGCTGGCAGCACTGCAGGTCTCCTGGGAATGCTGTCCTGGTGGTGGTAGTCCTCAAGGGAAATATGGGAGGGCATGCAGAAAGGCACTGGTCACAGGAGAAGAGCTCTTGTGTGGCAGAAAGGCAGAGAAAGCCAAGAATGAACTGGTGAATGTGTGGGTAGCACATTGCTGGAGATCGTGGCTCTTTGTATTGCCTGGCTGCCTCTCGTTAAAATTGGACCCAACTGCAGGAATTAGAGATTTAAAAAAAAAAAAACCCCAAACCACCAATATTTAATAAGTAGAAAGGATACTATTGATAGAAGACTTGAACTCTACAAATTTAATAAAGAGACCCAAAGACAGGAAAAAAAAAATCTGTTTAGCAAGGCTAAGAACACTGGAGGAATGATTTTTAATTAGCTAGTGTCATGCTAGAATGTTACCAGTGCAGAGAACCTGAATATACAGACTGAAAGAACATTTAAATCAGTAATATTACAGGATTTGGATCACTAGGCCCCACGGCTGTGTACTTAGGGCCAGCAGGTCTCTGCTCAGAACCACTTCTCACCACTGCAGTTCTCATGATTTGAAGCTGTGAGTTTATTTGACAATACACAGAAATTTACAGAGCTTTTGTCTTAATATTGAGTAGAGTTGTAATTGAAAAACAAGACCCTGAGAGAGCAATTGCAAGCGTCTCAGCAGTCTTGAGAAGTCATATACAGAGAAATTGTCATGTTACAAGCCATTTTGAGTCAGCCTGTGTTCAGAGCAATTATAAATAATCCTGGTGTAAGAACAAAATGAATACAAACATGTATAAAATTGCTTCTAATCTGTAAGCTTATTTATTTGAAGTTCAAATTCTATACTTGTGAAATGACAATTGGCAACTTTTCCAGATAATGGAAAAGCAGACAGAAAAAGAAACACTTATAAGGGCGAGAAAGTCAGCCAGATTTCAGTAAAGACCAGTGTGGAGAGACAGGCAAGGATAAGAATGGTGGCAGACTTTCATAGCAGTGGATCTGGCAAGCAGTGCTTTCAAAAGTAGTGGTCTTAGGCATAAACAGTTCAAAGTGAGCTCCAAATCTCAAGCTGTTGCGAAAGTAGTTAATGTAGCTATTGAATCACAAAGTAGGAAGTAGCTACAGTGCTGGCTTTATGATGGGCACATTTCAAAAAAGATGTTTGAAGATTCAAAAATGGAAATTAAATACATTTGTATGCATGTGTATGTAGAGAGACACATACATGTTTCTCAAGCTAGACAGCAAAAGCTTTGCATTTGCAAGCTTCAACAGATCTAAATTATTCTGTTGAGAAAGAGACTGAAAGATTACACAGGTGCTCTGGATTCACCTTCAGGCTGACAACACATTGGGTGCTAATGGACTCTTTGGGAGCAATCTGGGATCTCTAAGTTTCAAGAAGGAAAAAGTAAGGGATAAAAAATTATCACTGGAATAAACTGAAAATTGTGAATTTTCTGTGTCTTGACATATTTTTGATCATTTCCACTGTTCAGGAAAGCATCAGAGGAGAGCGATTCCCTGCTGTGATTCCAGGTAAATTATTGAAGTCAGGATAGCAGTAACTGGATGTGGGGCAGAGGAAGTAAAGGAAGGCTCTCAGCACAGTCTGTTGCAGATGAGTTAAGTGCAACAGCAGTTGCTTTGTGGTAAGGTGTGGCACTACAGAAGAAGGACAAAAGAGGGAACAAGAAGGCTGTTAGCATGGATAAATGTAGTGTGTGCAGCTGTGACTGCAGGGCCTCCAGCTCTTTGCCACTGGATGTGGCTCCACTAACCCAGATGAGAATGGAAAGAGAGTTCATAAAGAGGAGGACAGGAAGGTGTTCCTGTCCTAGATATCAAATACAGAAACAACTGGGTTAAAACAGGGATGCTTGGCCCCTTAGTCCCTAAATACACGTAGGGGAAGAAGAGCTACTTTCTACTTTGGTCCTCCTCAGCTGTAAGAAAACAGTTCTTTTGAACAGATCTTGGCTATGGAGAATGCTGCCTGTAGGGGCAGGGAATCTTACAGTCAGAGAGGAGGCAAGAGGAGACTGACTCATAGAGGACTAGTTCTAAAATCAAATTTCAGACAGTGAGCATGAGTATTGTGAAGAGCAGGGTCTGCAAGGCACTCCCACAGGACCTGCCCAGATGTGTTGGGGTGGGGGCATCACTCGATCCAAAGAGAACAGCCAGCATCCAGCAAACACTGTGTCATGTTTCCTTTATTTTAAGTTTAAATTAGCTTGTCTCACTTCTTTTGATGTATGATTGTGACTGTCAAAAGAAATCCCAGTGGTAAAGCTCACCTTGTACTCCTACATGCTGTGTGTCTCTGAAATCATCTCAAAGCTGAGTTCAGGAGAGAGATCAAAGATATCCCTGCTTGAACTGAAGCAGAAGTGATGTATTAGAACTCTTGTGAGTTGGATTCTGTAAAGTTTACCCGTCACCTTCAGCAGGAGTTACCAATGTAAAATTTTTGGGTTAGAAATAGCTTTGTCCCTAAGATCACTACCATAGTCTCCTCTTTGTTTTATTCCTAGAATATCAAAATATATTTCATAGAATGTTGGCCCCTGCTGGCCACCAAGCACCATACAGCCACCTGCTTGCTCAGTCTCTCCAGGGAGATGGGAAATGGAGATTCAGAAGAGTAAAAGTGAGAAAACTCATGGTTTGAAATAAAGATAGTTTAATAGGTCAAGTAAAAGCCCCATGCACAAGCAAAGCTAAAGGATGAATTCATCCACCACTTCCCATGGGCAGGCAGGTGCTCAGCCCTCTCCAGACCAGCAGAGCTCCATCAGGACAGGTTACTTGGGAAGACAAACACCATCATTTCAAACATCCTCCCCTTCCTACTTCTTCTCCCAGCTTTATATGCTGAGCATGATTCCATAGGGTATGGACTACCCTTTTGGTCAATTGGGGTCAGCTGTCCAAGCTATGTCACCTCCCTTGTGCACCCCCAGCCTGCTCACTGCTGGGGGGGTGAACAGCAGAAAAGGCCTTGACTCTGTGTAAGCCCTGCTCAGAAATAGCTAAAGCATCCCTGTAGTTATCTATACTGTTCCCAGCACAAATCCAAAACACAGCCCTCCATTAGCTGCTATGAAGAAATCTAACTGTACTCCAGCCAAAAGCAACACACAGGAAAAGTAAATGGTGTTATATAAATAACTTAGAGCTGGGAGAAAAATACTATCAAGGGCTTTGCTTCAATGTAGTATGAAAACAGCTTGCAAACATTCCCATCAACGCTTGTCACACAGGAAAGGGAAGAAGTTATGAGGTCTGAGACAGACAATACAAATTGTTACATATACCAGCAAATTCTATTTCTTTTAAACTGTTTCTGGCTGTTAAATTATTGAAAAGCTGCTTTACAAATCAAAGACTTGAGATGCCAAGAGCAGGGCACCTTGACATTTGTTTAAACTTACACTGGGAATGTTACATATAATCCTTCAAGTAGTATCATTCAATGTTCTCAAATTCATTTTCTGTTCATTTAAGTGGAAGAATACTCACTAAAGTTTTATCGTAACAGTATCTCATGTGTTAGCTCATAAGCTTTTAAACCATAAACTCCTCAAAATGAAAGAATTAAAAACTGTCAGATATTTTGCCTCACCTATGGAATTAACTAATTTTTGTATTCTCTTATTTATTCTGTGAAATTCAGACAGTCAATTTCACTTTGATTTGGAATTATTTTCACGTTTTGATTTTAGCAAAGCTAGCAATATCTATTTTCCTTACTGACCTTTTCTTAAGCTGTTAAACCCTAAGCACACAATCACTAGAAGGTCATCTTTGCATTAACATCACTTGATATTGTCTCTGATATCTCTTTTTAAACCTGAAACCCTCATGCACTTTTACTTGATTATGTATAGTTTTCTCTTGAATAAGAAACCATCACATGAGATGTTTTGACAGAATTGGGCACCTGATTCCTTAAATTATAATTTAGCTCTTCAGTCTGTCAGTGGAGGAGAAAGAGGTGTCTTCTGCCACTCTAGAGGCTGTGTCACACAGATAATAGCCCATTACAGCTACTAGAAAAATAATAGCTCAGTGAAAAGAGATCTGTGTTATGGAGCTAACCTCAGCTGACAGAGCATGCAGGAGCTGCCATTTGGGTGGAGAGTGATGGGGAAAGGGGAATGTTCCATTTCTCCCTTTTAAAGGAAATAAAAAATTTCAGCCAAAGAAACCTACACATATTCCCACTGCCAACAAAGACAAATAAACTCACCTTTTGGCCAGTTCTGTGGTCTGTTATTGTAGTGGAACCCTGTAATTACAAGATATATTATGCCACTTTCCCTTAACTGTGGTTAGGTTTTGGCTTGAGGTCCACAGCTCCAGATTTAGCTGCAGACTATAATATAAGGTTGCTGTGGGGTTTTTTGTGTGTGCATGAGTGTTTTTGTTTTCCCTCAAGCAAGAGATTTCCTTTCTTTTAATGGATACTGTTGTGCTCTTATAAAAAGGTCTGCATGAAAGTGCTGTGATCTGGCTCCCACTGCATGCCCCAACAATGAATCAGGGCATAGATATTTAGGATCACAAAGGCAAGTGGGAGGTATGCTGCTACACAGTAGATGGCACAGAACCTGGTGTAGTGCGTTAAAACCAAAGGGGAAAAGTGTTGTTTTAAACCTTCCTAAGGAGAGCTCTTTGACCCTGCTAATTTATAATAATAAAGTGTGAGAGAAAGCAGACATCAGTGGTTGTAAAACATGCCTCTGTAAAGAAAGCTGGAAAAAAAAAAGAGGTTACATTTTAAAGCAACTGTTTACTTCTATATTTGCAATGGGTTTGGAGTGCAGGGAAACCAACTAGTGCACCGCAGCATTTGTGACTTATCACAGCATCATGAGGCAAGGATGAGCTGACAAAAGGCAAATGCTGCAGACTACATCAATCAGAGAGTTCTTTGGATAAAAATATATTTTTTTTTTCAGAGAGTCTCGTCAAGTCACTGGGAGATATTGGCATTCATGAGTGGTGCTACAAATTTTGCAGGCGCCCTGAAGTAGGAGCTGGTTTTGCAGAGGTCTGCTCAGAGCCATGGCCGTGCAAGAAATGTATCACAGGATATTCTGAGTCAACAGGTCTGCAGAGACAAAAAATGACATTTCCCTGCTTATGGGGTGCTTGCTGCTTGTGAGAGCAGCCAGTCTAAATAGTGGATTGTGTGTTGAAGTGCTAGTAGATCAATACCTCTGATATCCAGCCACTAATGCCTGGTATGAAGGTGCAAGAGAGCAGTGCACTCAGAAGTTTCAATGGGTGTGCATCACATCTGTTTAGCAGGTTCTAATGGACTTTATATTTACCAGCCAAAGAGCTTTTTCAGGAGGTCATACATGTGGTGAGTCACCTGAGCTTTTCTGCTCTGAAGCAGATTGCTACTCTGATTTGTTTTAGCATCATTTTGAAGCATCCACAACTGCTGAACAAGGCTTTGGGATGTACATTTGACAGAGGACAGCTTGCCATGAACATGTTAAACATGGTCAGAGTCTTGCTATAATATTTTTAAATTATGAATTTTTTTAAAAAAATTGATACCTAGCAAGGTGCAAGGGCACAAAGTGTGTGCTAAGAAATTACTAAAGCAAGTACTTCAGTTGTATTTGTAAATGAAAATTGAATCATATCAAGCTTCTTACTAATCAGAGATACGGGAAGGGCATCCCCTTTCATTTGCCCTGGGAAATAGACAAGGGAGCAGCAACAAGTCAGGAAAATTCACTCCACTCAGAATCATCAATAAATTAGCCCACTGGTAGTATATCTTTAAGCTCATGCAATTGAGTATTGACTCTGAACCCTCCTGCTGTGACTCAGTCTGGGGGAGGTTTGCAGAAAAGTGTGAACTGACATCATCAGATATGTTACAGATTTCGTGTTTCAAGCTGGTTCCGGTTGCTCTGAGCAAAAGTCATAATAAACTTCTTTCCTGAAGGCAAAATAAATGTGACTGAAAAGACTGAAATGCTGGGCAAGATAGATGGAGCTGCAGGAAACCAAAATGTCTTTTGTGGGTGTTACTCTGTCATCTATGAGGTTCTCATCTAGCAGGCAACACCATGGTCCCACCACCTAGCCAGATGATTCCATGCTGGGGGTGGAGCCACTGGAAAATCCCAGAGGAAGCCAAGACCTGCCTCGCAGATCTGCAGTTGCAAATTTCATGGCTTCAACATACGCCCTGCCAGATGAAGAAAGCCCTTGTTTGCCAATGGGATGATGTAAGGCAATTTAACAGCTGAATTTCTTGCCCTCCCTGTGGAAGATGGAGACCAATCCTCCTGTGGTTAATCGAGGGGCCATGATTGGCCAAGATTGCCTTTGTAGCGAGTCCAGGCTAAGGCTGAGGATGCCCTCTCCTTCAACTTGCAAGCTGCTGGGAGCAGCACATGGAGGAAATCTCTCCCAGGAGCCTCCACAGCCACTCTGTTCCTTCTTGATGCTTTCTGACACAAGTTGCTTTTAACAAGGTAAATACTGTTATGTTTCCAGCAACAGATGTGCCCAGGGAGCTAGAAAGCATCAGGGGTTCCTGAGCAAAATCACAATAAAATCCATGTCTGAATAGGGCCTATCTCATCCACATTCACTTTCTTTTTGAAGAGTCCCTTCAAACACTTTAATTGAGTTTTCTGCCTCTTTGCTCTAGTGAGCTGGAATTGCAACACCAGCTTGCTGTGTAGAGAAAAAGAGGAATAGAGGCAAGATAGAGTGACCTGATCCCCAGCACCATCAGGAGAGCAGCTCTTTCATAGATCTCATCCTTCTCTCTCTTCAGTAACTGGATTTCACTGAGGGTCATACCTCTTTCATGACTCCTGGTCCCACAGTCACAGACCACATTTGTAACGCCTTAGTTTTTTGATGAGTATGTAATTTCTCTTGGCAAGAATGTGATGAGTAATAGAATCCTTGACTGTGGGGAAGGAAGTCAGCCTTGGGCACTGGGGATGCAGCGTATGCAGTGAGATGGAGATTCTTTGGCCCTGGTGTGTGTTGATTCAGGACACTCAGCTACACTGGAATAGATTACTTTGAGCAGCAGGAAAAAGTGGAGAAGGAAAGAGAATCTAGATGTTTTTTGGACTGCTCATCTACTAAGTTTTTTTAAAGAATGGTCACTTCTCAATCTTGAGTAGCAATACAATCAAAATCAAAACAAGATGGACAGTGAAGAGGATGTATTTTGGAAAGACAATCAGGAAATTCAGTCAGGAATCCAGCTTTAGGACCATTAGTTTGCACAAGTGGCAGAAAACTTGTGTGAGATTCTACCTTTTTTCAGTTAAAGAGGTAAATCTTGGGGGAAAAAATCAGTAAAAGCACAGAGGTCTTTGGACTTTAAAGCCCACAGTTATTTTGCTATCTAAAAACTCTTGGATGTTTTGCATTTGTGCAAATAAATATGTTTGGTTGCACATATTTCCATAAGTGCTGGGTACTTCTTGGGTCCCTGCCAATCCCAGCACTGAGGAGCCCTCCCACACAGTGGTCCTCCTCTCACTGTGACACTGAGACCTCCAAGCTGCACTATCCATCCCTGCTTTCCTCCACAGCAAACTCAGTCTTCTTGCAGGTTCAGGTGGAGACAGAGTGACCTCCACGGGCTGCAAGGAGGTGATTTTTTTGGCAGTTAGGATGTGTAGTGTCCTTGGAGGATGCTAGGTGCAAACCATAATGCAGCCCAAGGCTGTGTTATGTTCCTCATGTAGTCTCCCACCTGGGAGACGCTGGCTGCTGTAGCTGGGGGGTGCTCCCAGAGTGTGTTTTGGCAAAGCTGCTCTGCCAAGAAATGTGAGGGCAGTCCTAAAGGCTGGCTGCCAGGCACAGAGCCAGGCTGGAGACCTGGCTCCCTGCATTTCCTTCCAGAGTCAGGAAAGGAAAGACTTTTTAACAAATTAAGTACTTTTCTGATTAAAAAAAAAAAAAATCATGTTTCCAAATTTTGTTTTATAAAGCCATGTTTCTGACTTTAGGCAAGCATCCCTCATGATCCAAAGGACTATATTTTGCATTTATAATTCATTTATTCAGACAGGTTTATTTTGCTAGAGATTAATATTGGAAAATTATTTTAAACAAAGGGAAGCACAGAGAGAGAAAAATGAAACAATTTGAAACCTTTAGAGATGGAAACAATTATTTTTTTTCTGCCAGGAACTCTGCTTGGACTTCACCAGATGTGGGAGCGGATCCCCAGTGGGGAACAAACCTCACCCTTTGATGGGATCCACCAAGGCCTCGAGGAGGGACTGTGGGATTTTCTGCCTCTGAGCCACAGCTGTCACTTCTTCTGCCACTGGGATGAGCTGGGCCAATGGCAGCTTTGCTTTTGCTGTGGATTTTGTGTAGTGGGTGTTCCAAAAACCTGCCGAGGGTAGCAGGTTTAAAATCCCTGGACTGATGGATGGAAATGACTGCTGGAGCAAACTGAGCACATTACCCATCTCTTCCCTTTTTCACAGGCGGAAGTCCCTCACACAATAGTTCTCATTGTTGCCCTGATTATTTACTCAAGACACCATTTTTTTCTATTTTGTGCCTTGTTTATGTTTCATAGTTCAGTACAGGGCGTTTCCTTTCCTCTCTAAAATTACAACCTTAGCATCCACATGCTTATTGTGTGACATGGAAAGCCATATCTCCTTTTTGCACAGGAATGTGCACTTTTGAAAGTCCTGCTAGGATCCCCTTTTACCAGATTCAATGGTATTTATTAATAGCAGAGAGCCAAATCAAATCTCCAGCTCTTCTCCACTGTGGGAAAGGTAACAGCCCTTTGCATCACAGTGCCTCTCCTCTAATACTAAACACATGTGGGATGTCTTCTGTGAAGTGAGTGGAGGCTTTTTTCCTTTTTTTAACTTTACTGGGATAAGCAATTTGCAGTGGCACAGACAATCTGCTCTGTTAAGAATCTGGCACCATTTACAGTGGCTGGAGCAAGAGACTCAGCAGTAGATTAGTGCTAATTTCTCTTCACACAAATAATGGCACCGATGACTCTTGACCATGTGACAGGTTTGTGAGTGATGAGCCTTGAGACTCCAGTAGTGACACTTTTCTTTCTCCACACTGGTAAATTATTCATTATTGGTGCAGCCCTGGGAAAACATAAAAAAGAGAGAGCGGGAGTGAGGAGGGATTATGTTGCTAATGATAGAAACTGCTGACAAGTCCATTGGGGTTGGGGCTGGGGTTGGAAGAAGATTGCAGTATGGGGGCAGGTTGAGGTATTGCATTATACCCATTTCAGAATACAATATTCAATGTTCATTTCAATAATATTCCTCAGAAATTAAAGCAAGGATAAGTGCTACCGGGAAATTTGGGCTCTCTCTCTCTCTGTGTGTGTATGTGTGTGTGCGTGTAATAAAAATGCAGGTGCTGCTGGTTTGTGCCTTGAACTAATGCTTCATTCTAAGGTTTTTTACTCTTTTTATGTGAAAATCCCTCTGTGCATTCAATACACTCCTTATTTGTAGTGCTCCTGAATGAACACTGTTAAACATTTTCTTCATTCCAGCCCAGGACTGGATGTAAGTGAAGCAGGACAAAGAATTTCCCCGATAGAGAATTTGTGAGAGACTGAGTTAGGGCTTGCTGAAACCTATCTGAATGAAAGAGTATTGTTCATGTGGAATCCCATGGCTGCTCCTGCTGGTATGTGCTGTACTGCTTGTGAATCATCACAGGTTTGAAGTGTGTGTAACCCCTTCACAGCTTAGCTGCTGAAGCACTGGTTAAGCAATACCAAACCTGTCCAAGTAAGACAATGTGGCATTTTACCTGTCCTAGCTGCTAATTTGCCATGTTCCTCCTTTTCTTTTGGAAAAGTACAACACTGGATGCCATTTTTTCTCACCAGCCTGCATGCAGAGGTGATGGTTTTTAACAAGCTCCCATCTGAAGCACCTCTAGTCCACCTAAGATTACTCTGCTTGCTCTTTGCTTCCATGGGCACATAGAAAAAAACCAAACCAGAAGCACAAAAGCAGTGGCAGCCCAAAACCTGGATCTGCAAATCGTATGTGGGAAAAGAAAGACCCACACTGCAAACAGAGAGGGTTGGTTGAATGGAAAGAAAGTTCCTGTTCCATTTGTACAGAGCACCACTCTGGTGCTCAATCCTTCAATGCTGTTATTAAGTCAACCCTGATCATCCATTTCAATAACTGATTTGTGCATAATTCAGGGAAGGCATGTGATGTGGTCCTGCATTCCAAGGAGTGTTGAAGTGGCCCCTTCACAGAGGGCAGGTAGCAGCACCTGGGATTCGCTGAAGCAGCAAAGACCACCCAAATCTGGATGTGGGGAAAAAAAACCCCAAATTTCCAACTGCTTCAGCTGCTCCATGAGAGCAGAGGAGTTGGCTAAGCAGCTTCAGGTGCTCCCAGCCTGGAGAAGACACCTCTTTTAAGGATGTGCTATTTTCTGAAGGAGACAGAATTTCTTCCACATTACCCACCCCCTCACGTTGAGCCATGGCAGTTTTTACCCGCATCTCTGTGAAGTGTCCATCTCTAGTGCAGCTCTCTGAATGTCAGGAGCTATTTCAGTCCTCTCTAGGAAGAATTCCTACATCTCCCATCTGTGTCTGCACCTGATGGCTGTCTGTCATGTTGAAGTCTAACCAAGAGAGTGCTTAGAGCACAGAGAGCAGCCTCGCCAACCCTCCACACTGCATATAAATGCACAGCTTCACTCTCCTGACTATAGGACTGTTCTCTGGGCACAAGAGCTCCTTTCAGATGAATTTATTCTGTTCATGTTCTGCATCCCATCCCCAGAAGGTGATTCAATGCCAGATCCCACACTGCAGGTGAAATGGTCCCCCTCCTCCTCTACGCTTCCTCATGGCAAGATCAGAGAAGGAAAGGCACTTGTCTTCAGTACCTCCAGACCCTAATCTATATCAAAGCACCCCGGGGGATACTGCAGTCTCTCAGAATCCCACGGGGTCATCACTGGCTCTGCCCAGCTATGCAGCAATATTCAAGGCTAGCACAGCTGCTCTCAGACCCAGAAGGGCTCAAAAGCAGAGCAAAGCAGGCAGTGCACTGATGAAGGGAAAACCTCTATGAAAACAAAAATAGAACAGGAAGCCAGACAGTTACAAACAAAATCATCAATGGGATACCTTCCCTCCCTGTATTCCCATCCTTTGTCTCCTTGGAAGTTCCTTGATTCTTCTGTGCCTGCTAGGAAAAAGAAGAAATCAAATCTCAAAATTAACTCCTTGTTGACTGGAGAACAGAAAATACTTCCATACTTGAGCATATTCTGATGCTAAATACAGCCCTGTTGGGTTTTTTTACTACTCTCCTTTTACTTTTTTTTCCCCTTGCAATGAATTTTCGCAAAGAATCACAAAATTCAGTCTTTTAGTTTGTTTAAATCCTTAAGATAGTTACTTCAGAAAAATAACCAATCCCCAATTCTACACCTTGCTTTTAAAATGTAATAGATTATTCATGACTAAAAATGAGTCCTTCATCATTACTCTAGTAAGAGAGAGATGAAAAGAAAAGAGAACATGGGTTGGCTCCATGTCTAAGGGAGAGGGACAGGCACACAGGAGCCTCCTTTCTGCTGCAGGCTGCCTTTACTGGCAACAGCAGCATTACATAAACCCACCAAACAGCCAAGAGCATTGATGGGGGCAGCTAAGAACAGCCTTGTCCATCTACTCCAGCTGAGTTATCTGCTTCTACCTGCTGCTTTGGGAAAAGGGGACATGGTGCTGCCATACCCTACATTCCCATCTGCTTCCAGGAGCAATGATCTCTTCTCTGGTCCTACCTATCAGCTTGTACAGCTCAAAGCAATATTTTTTAATACACTTGAAAGATAAGCACTTGAAAAAAGGAGGTAGATGAAACAAGTGCTTAGAGCTCCTTGCTACTGTGTCATCATAACTATGCAAATCTGCAAAAGAATTGATTGCTAAGCAGAGTAAAGGACAAGCTGTTGTTCTGTTTAATCGTGCAGGTGCTTTCGTATACAAATGTTTGCCAGCCAAATCCTGGGAAATGTTTATTCCTTAAGTCTATAAACTAGAATGAGAAGGAAAAGAAAGCGATGACACAGGTCTTAGATAGTAGAAGCCAGAAGGAACTCCATTTCTTATTTTTATTACAACAGTAGAGGGTTTTTTTTATTTTTCTCATATTTTTTTTTAAGAATTTCTTCTAGGTGATTCATAGTGTTGGTACTTAAAGAGATATATGAGCCCAAGGCTACCCATTTAAAAAGCCTGAGAAACTAACTTCAAGGAGAGATCTCTGAACAATCCATTTATGCAGAGATGCTGCTGCATCTGGGTGAGTTAGCTTATTTATTTATTTTATGGCCAAAGTGATAGGCTGAAGGATTGGCTGAGTGCTGCTTAAAGTTTCAGCTGATGTCAGAAAGTGCCAGGCAAAATGACAGGGGAAAGTGCATCCCTTATTCATCTCATGCAATGATGGCTGTTTTGTTTGGAACCACTGAAATGATGCAAATAGAGCTATTTTTTTTAATGTTTCACAGCAGTCTCTTCCCACGCTCTGATGCTCGAAAGGGCACCCCACAGACAAAATTTGATTTATGCTATTTTTGATTTATATATGTGTTTTTGTTTACTTAGCTTATGAAGCATTTTTTTATATCTGCTATTCCCTTACCCATGCAGTACCTTTGTGCTATTAGTACGTATAGCAGACAAATATTTATCTACTACATGAGCAGCCATTCTGTTCAATTCCTGAAACATTTAAAATATATCAAACTGGTTAAAATATTTCAAACACCAAAAGCATTTTAAAAACAGCATCAGCAAAACATCAAGTTGGTTTGGCCAATAATTCAATAGTAGCTGTTTGTTTGCTTTGGATTTGTTTTGGGTTTGGGTTTTTTATACATGTGTGTGTGTGTGTGTGTGTGTGTGTCCATAAGTAGGATGGAGTGTTTTAGTCAAGAAATAGCAGGGACAAAGCAGGGCTGAGGTTCTTTTATTCCCTTCTATCCATGTCTCAGGATTTACAGCCCATATCTGAGACATTGGAGGGCAACTGCTGTATGAGGCACTGGATCCTGGATTTTCCCCCAGGCAAAGGGCTGCTGGAAAGTGTGAGGATTGCTTGATCTGCCCTGCTGGCAATTTGCTGCTGGGCTCTGAAACTCAGGTATCTCATCACCCTGCCGTTTCTCAAGCACCTTCTCTGCGGGGTATTATTAGGTGCAGCAGGGGTATTATTTGGTGTAGCAGCTGCATATAGCATCAACAGGAAGGGTGAAGCAAAATTCTGCCTAGGAGAACTTGGTAGACTGTTGATGCTAGTCATTCCCTGGAAAAAATGTGCTCAGTTGCATCCCAGGAAATAGATCCTGAATCTGCCACTTCTCATATGCTTGGATCTCAGAGATGTAACAAAAGAATAGGAGAGGAACTGTAATTTCTGTGGTTCCTTGATTTCCTTTCCTTAGAGGCAGCAAAACAAAATGTGCATTTTAAATGTACTTAGGAGTAAATCTTACACTCAAGACAATGTAATTGGGGGAAAGTTGTGTTCAGAAGGACATATGAACCAAGCATCAGTCACTAATTGTCCCCATCACAACATCAGAGAGAAACCAGCGAGGGAAAAAACAAATCCAAAAAATGTTCAAATTGCCAAGCTGACCAGCAGTGCTTTGTCTGTAATCTGCCTTCTGTGGGTAAGATATATTTAAGGATGCACTACAGCAAGGGAACAAGTTGGACCAGACCAGCCTCTAGACAGACCCCAAGAAATGAAAAAGCAGAAAATGCTCCCAAAAACTTCACCTTTAAAATTACATTTCCATGAACTGTGAAGCAAAAGATACAATCTGTTTCTATTTAACACTCTCCATGTTGTTGTCTGTGCAGATGAATTATTCTATGGCCACAACATATAGGAAACTTGGGGTGGTCGATGAAGTATTTCAGTTACTGTTCCTTATATGCTCTTGTTATTTTTCTTTCTTGCCAGTTTGAGGTAATATCTTGATTGCTGCCAGTTTGTTTGATGTCAGGACCAGCCCAGCGCTGGCTTGACATGTGCACTAAACATGCTGACAGCAGCTAGGAAGTTCATTGATGCTGGTATGGCAAGAAATGAATGGACTCCATGAGCAGCAAAATGCACTCTTAGTACATCACAGTGGAGGCTTCACTTTCCCGTGAGATACTGGGCTATTACTTGTCTGTGAGACACACTTCAACACATCGTGTCAAACAGCAGAATCATGAGAAAACTTGAGAAGTATTCCCATTAAGGCTAATTGATTTTTAAATACTCTATTATCCAAAGTTGGCATCTAATTATTTCTTTCAAGATCCTGACACGTTCCTAGTAGTCACAAGAAGCAATGATTGTTCAGGATGTAGCGCTGTGGTGGGCAGCAGAGCATCCATCTGAAAGGGAAAGAGGAGGCTTTTTACATTTTTTTTTACTGACTTGTCTGAGGCTGCTGCAAGAGGAGTTGTGGTGCAGTAAAAGATGTGTGAGATGAAAGGATGGGAAGCTTGAAGATGTAGTCAGGCTCCAGCTGGACTAAGATTTCTATACAGAGATCAAACTATTCTGTCAGATAATTTACTACCTTTCTCAAACAAATCAGGCTGGCCTCAGGGTCATTAATGTTTACAGTAAAGGTCTAATTAAGCAAATATAAACCTTATGCAGAGCAGACATCACATTAAAAAGGAAAATAACCTTTCTTGTGCCATAGTCTCCATCTGATTTCTTGACGACAGTATTAATTGACTAACAGCAACAGAAATTAGATCAAATGTTGGAGATATATCAGGGCCAACCAGGGTTGCTGTCTGCAGCAAGCTCAGATTAAACACAGTGAGACACCCAGCTCCTCTGGCTGGTATTCTGAGCAGTTGTTTGTGTCTGTACAAGAAAGATGTGAAATGCCATCACATGAAGGAGCTGCATTTCAGGTGTTCTGCAGTGACTTCCCAAGGTGTCCTTGCTGTGGGACCAGTGACTGAGAGCTGCTCCTCCCTGCTCCTCCCAGTGCTCTGTCCCAAGCAGCTTGCCTCTGAGAGCTCCTCTCAGTATTAAGGAAGTGATAAGGAAGAACAATAGCAAGTAATCTGTGTGATGCTTTGGCCCACGTACGACCATACATGAGAACACAGCTCTGAAAATGGACAGTGCCTGTGTCCTCTGTAGAGAGAAGTGACACAACATGACAGCTTTGTAGCAGATGGAAGACTTCTCCCCACTAAAGCACGCAGAAAAATCAAAATATTATATCTACCTAGACCATTGCTGTAAAATGTGGTCATGTAGATCATATTTAATCACAGAAAAAGACATACAACCTGAAATTGCTCAGATTTTAACAATTTGTTCTTTGAGATAGTACAATTGCTTCTCAATATCCTGACTTGCCATACTTGTTGCTTCATACTTAATGTTCACTCATGCAGGCCAGCCAAAAATAAAGTATTTCCACAGATTAAAACTGCCTGGAACACATATGGGTTTGGTTTAAAAGAAATAGATGGAGTTTGAAACTATAACTGTTTCAGGAAATGAAATACAGTTTTGCGTTTTTGTAAGGTCTTTAAATATTTTATGAAGTACCAATGTTTGCTTGTATTTTTTTTTTAAACACCCTCTTATGTATTTTATTATGTACTTTAGTTGGAAAGACACCAAAAAGAGGGGGAGAAAGAATCTTACACCTAGGTACAGAACTGAGTTACCAACCCGTATGATTATAAGAGGAATATAAGGACACAACAGCAAATACTCTTAATTTATTATCTTTATTCGTTACACATATTTCTTTGATTAAAAAGATACAAATTGTTGGTAAAGGAACATTGCCCTGCATAAAATCAAGTAACTCTTCTATCTAGGTATATGATAAATGTTTTCTAACAGTGTCCTTTAATCTAATTGCCTAATTACCTTTGCTCTTTCTCTGGAGACACAAGAAGGTCTTCAGGACAGGTGACTGTTCTGGGCTCACCAGGTGTCTTCTGTATCACATGAAGGTAGGTAAACAGGTAAGCCCAAACCAGTTTTGGCATCCACATGCAGAAGCACACGCTGTAACCGCAAAACAGCATGTTCTGAGCCTGTGTTTTCTCTGGGTAGTAGTAGCAAGAACACTGTGTTCATTTAAATTAAACCAGTTCCTTGGATAATAACAAAGTAATTAAAGAAGCCACGAAGGAAAAAGAGCCAATTTATTTGAATCATGTTCATAAAAACTACAACATGAGCCTGAAGGTAGAATATAATGTAGTTAAGATGGCAGATTGATGATTTTTAAAAATGCATCTTGATATTAGTTTAAACTATTGTCTCTAGTCTGATAATAATAATGGATGTGAATATTTAATTTTATGATAGGAATGATTCCTTCAGTTAAGTCAAATTCAGATAAAAACTGTCATGCTTGTTGTAAGTCTGCTTGATCTCCAAAACAATATATTAATATCTGGTCATTTTAATGTATTCCCATTTCCATAACTCTCACTTTAATTGCAAGAAATGCAGGCACTTCACTAGATGAGTTCAAATCAATGTTGTTAGATCCTGTGACATGTCAAAGGCAGCACAAGAAAAATTGCACTTGAAATCATGGGGAACCTATTATTCTTTAAAATGTCCCCTCTGCTGAACTTAAGGTTCTCCTATCAATCATAACTAGAGGCCTGCACATGGAAGAAAGGAAAGGTTTAACATTTTGCAGCGCAAAGTTTCACTGATGCTCATCTGTTTTATTTTTGTTATTCATTCATTCAATCATGGATGATAAAACACTTTTGGTAGCCATTTCTTAACAATTAAAGAATGGGCCAATCCCAAATAGTTTAACATCAAAACACAAATCAGGCTGACTTACTGAATTTTCTGTAACCAGGACAAGGTGGCCACCTGTCTGTTCCTTCTACCTGCACTATCCAACCTCCTAACATGGGACAGACCTACTTTCGTTTGGGTAAAACTCTGCCTTTGGGAATAGCAGGCTTCATCTCCTCCAGAGATTTATAGGCTTTGGTAAAATGTTTCTTTTTTATTATTGTCAGTGGTGACAAAAGGAGCTTTGAGAGAGCACTAAGAACCAGAGTGACAACCATTACAAGTGGTAACTTGTAACTCTGTAACCATCTCGTGTGTGCTTTTTTGGGGCTCAGCCTGAATTGCAGTACATAACAAGGTTCTGCTGATTTTTAAAAATTTTGCTAGCACATGTTAGAGAAGTCTGCTGTGCCCATGTGTCTGTGCAGTAGCACTCTGTGGAGATTTCCCTTGCTATTCCCAAGCTTGGTGGTCCCAGTGCAACTGAGGCAATTCCTGGGCTCTAGCAAATTAGACAGCTCACTCATTTATACTAGTATTACCCCCATATGACAAGGAGTTGAGGATCTGAGGATTCATATTAATACTATATTGCTGCTTTATCATTTAGGCAGAAATATCTAATGCTTAATTCAGGCTGGGAATTTCAGTATTTCTAGCAGTACTTAAAATCAGGTTTTCTTCTCCACAATAATCTGTCCTGAATACATCATTTCAGTTTATCTGCCACCTACCATCAGACCTGGTATTCTAAGGCAAGCTCATACAGAATCCACTTACAAGTTTATTCATGTTAATCCAGGGTCAGAGGCAGCACAGACACAGGCCAGGGCAGGATGCTGAATCTGTCTCACTGGCACTGATGGATGACTGGCACAGAAGGTCTGCTGCTGTCAATGGATACAAGGGAGAAATCTATTCTTATTCTCCTTAATATCTTTGCAGTACTTGGCACTGTTGACCTTATGTCAAGTCTGACAGGTGGCATGAATCCAAAGTAAGTCTTCAAGTAGACAAAGACCCATTCTTTCTCTAGTCCCTTTCAATGTCTACATGAATCCAGCTACAAAGCAAACTAGATTTAAAAGCCAGTGATATACAGATGGCACAGAACTGTACTTCACCTTCCCTACATATAAATTCTTTCTTATCACTGAGGTTTCTGAGTGCTTGGATATGGTCCAGTGCCTTGATTTTCTAGAATAATGACAATCTCTGCAGCAGGAATAACTTATTGCAATGCAGGATACAAAGCTTATCCGTGCAGCAGAAAGCCAAGCACAAATAGTATTTTAGCTGTGGAAAATTCTTTTAAAGTCCTGGTTATGAAACCAAAAAGAAAAAAGATACTTGGTGTAAAATACTACAAAGCAGTTATTAGAAGGATACATGCCGTAATTTTTGAGGATAAATTAGACATAGCTCTAGTATCTTGATTATTTAGGGCATAAATGGATGCCTCACTATTGCATTTGGGTTTCCTTATGGACAATAGACAGAAATGTCACACACGCCCAAAGAGAGGTCACAACACCAAGCACATCAGAGTTCAAGAAGTGTTAGGACAATGCTTTCAGGTACCTGGTGTGATTCTTGGGGTGTCCTGTACAGGCCTGGAGTTAGATTTCAATTATATGGATGGGTCCCTTCTGATTCAGCATACTCTATGATTCTGTGGTAAATATTTTTACGCTATTGCAAATCACACTCTGATGAATTGCTTTGTTACACTCCACCACTAAGCATTGCAGACTGATTGATGACAGATAAAAGCTGGCCCCAAAAACTCATCTGTCTGCCCACAGCAAAGTCAGTGAACATTTCATAATAAAGTTCTGCCTTGCATCATCCAGGTTTTAATCCAAAATAGCAAGCAAAGGGGAATATGAAACCAAAGAAGTGCTCTGGGTCACGCTACTCTGCCTTATTTCCTTGCATTTTAAACTGTAGGTGTCACACACTGAGCAAAACACAGTGTCAGATTTGCAGTCTAAGCTTGGCTTGGCTATATTCAAGCTTGGGATTTGTTTTACAGTTTGAACTGAAGTGAAATAGTTGAAGTTCTTTGTCCTTTACCCTGGCACTCACTAGGTGTGAACCAGTGTCTACAGAGCTTCTAGAACAGGGTGTAAGTCATACTTCTGAAAAGTTTTGCTACTTGGCACATGATTAATTCTGGGCTAATTGTGACCTATAAGGCCCACCCCACTTTGAATCCTGTATGTATTAATAAGATCATTGCATTTCAACTTGACAAATAAAGTATTTAAAGAGACAAGACTTGATGTGTGCATCTGGCTGGGGTAAATGCACACGGGATGGGCTTGCAACTGAGCAACTGCCAGCTCACCATCTGGTATGATCTGTAAGGGAGGGTGATGTCAAAGTGCACCCTCCTTGCCAGGTCCTCTGGAAATTTGCACCTGCGTCTCAGGACAGAACAACTTCAAGAAAAATAGTTTTATTATCTAGAACTACTTTCTAACCCCGTGCTTAACAGAGCCCAGGTCTGTTTTTTCTCAAGACCTGTTTTAAGACTAATTTTCTTTCTCAGGTGATATTTTTTTCTTTTTTTCAGAGGAGGTTTTGTGACAGACAAAGGCTTTCTTGCATTGATGAAGCAGGTTTGGCTATATTGGCTAACACAGGATTAGCAACTGTCTAGCAACAGGGATGCTCTGTGACATATCTCAAGGGCAGCTGTAGAAAGAGTACCTTGTACAGGGATTTTATACAGCTCTGGTAAAGAGTGCAACCTTCTGTATGTGCAGTCCATATATACAGAGGGTGAATAGTGTTCCTTTGTAAAGCATTTCTGTAACTTTCTTTCTCTCACCTCTGCTACCTAATGGTTCTGCTGTTTCTCAGGCTCTCTATAACCATCCAAGTGAGACAGGATTTCCTGTAAAACTAACACATCTGGAGTTGCCTTTTTTTTTTTTCAATTTCAGTGGGGCAATTTATTTACTTATTTTAAAATATTCCCTTCATGAAATTCTTACACAGGGTCTGCCATTAAAGTTCCTGCTACCTTTGGCAGGAGGTGGGTTTTACAAGTATGAAGAGCGCCATGAAAAGACAGTTTCTTTTCCAATAATTGAATCTAATGAAGGATTTCAAGTTTTCTGAAAGCTTTGCTGTTCCCTCACATCCTGTGAGCCTTTCCTTCTCTGCCAGTATCATTTGAAGACTTTTAAGAGAATAAGGGTGGCTATGCTAGTAGAGGTAGCTAGTAAAGGTACCTGAGTACCCACAGCCTTTCTGGTCCTGTCTCTCCTGAGGCCTTTCCCTGCACCTGGCCATGGCCCAGGATCTCATTTCAGCTCAGCCAAGAGCTACCAGAGCCTGCCCTGTGCCATGTGGCAGCTGTATCCTCTCCAAATCTGCCTCTCCTCGTTTTGCCTTAGAGCTGATTTTTGCAAGATGGAAATCAATTCAGTTTTAACCTTGCTGATATGATGTCAAATGTTCTCATTATTCATAAATATTTCCAGTTCTCTTCTAGAAAGAAAAAAATGATGCTACGATACACTTTGTTCTGGTTTTCTTCTGGTTACAAATTTGTAGACTAACTGTACTTTATGATAGGGAAAATCAAGTAAAACACAATGAAGATTTCAATTTTATGTGCAGTCATTACAATGTCTAAAACAGCAGAGAGAATTATATGGATAACATGCTGCAGTACACATGAATGTTTCCTTCAGAGTGCTTCTTCCCTACATATGAACTTTCTTTTCCTACATGGGTACAACAAGCCTAGTATAGACATAGGAAACGCAGACAATATAGACACCACAGCTAGCTTAATCTCCAGTGATAATAGCTGTCCTGTTGTTTTGTTACACTGCACTTCTGAAACATTCTATGATCTCAGGCATTGGTGTCAGATAAGTGTTCTGCAGAATAGAGTCCTGCACTCACCCTTTGCAGATATTGTTTCACCTTCATTGTGAGCAACACAATCGTACACTTGATTCTCTACTTCTTGACACTCACTGAAATCTCATTTCCAGAAATAGATGTGTACTGCTTTTTGGTCTTTGTTAACAGGAGAACACGGTTCTCAGGACAGAAGAAATAAACAGCTAGCATACCAGGTGATCACAAGGAATACAAGCTTAACCTTAGATTTGCAAGCCTTTACTAGTAATGTCATTTCCTCTTAACTGCTATTCACTGATTTGCAAACCTTTATTAGTAGTGTTATTTAATCTTGTATTGATTTAAGAATGTTCACATGATTTAGTTATAATAATTTATCATTTTGACCTAATAGGTCTTTTTGTTTCTATTATTGCCTATGATTTTTTCATCTTCCCGGCCATGGTTCAGATTATTCTGATTACAAAACAGCCAGCAGTAGCAGACAAAATAATGAATATAGCTTATAATCATTGCAACACACAGTAAATATATAATAGCTGATAGCAACTAATAAAAAAAACCCAATAAATTATTAGCCCAGAGTTTATGTGGAGCAAACTCACATTTTGAGTCCAAAAACTTTGAGTTTCTCTTTGATAGTTCAGCAACACTAATTGCTAGTGGTCACAATGAAAAATCAGGAATGTATTGGGCTGCAAATTGGTTTTGTCTATGCTGTGAAACACAGGCAGCGTCATGCAGTACTGAACTGGTCACTGCTTTCTGCAGGGGACAAAGTAGGGGAGCAAAATAACAAGAAACTTCATCAACAGGGGAAAGCCATAGGATTAAATGCTACCAAACTCTTTCACACTCCAAGCTATTACCAATTCCACGTGAAAAAACAAAATGTACAATGCTTTCCCATCTGCAAAGTCTCTCAAAAGGCTGATAATTGTATCTAGTCAAGTTTGAAACACAGGTTAAAGTGAGAATGGATGCCTTTCTGTGTCCTTCAGGAGTAAGTGCCTGAGACCCAGAGTGATTCCTAACATTGCCCATGTGTATGACTGAGAGACACACAGGTTATTTATAGATGCCAGAAAACAGAATTTTAAGCTTGGAGGTAATTCTTACACTTCTAAGCATGTTTCAGAACTAAATATTTAAATTCCCTTTTCCCTAGAGAAAAAGAAACTCAATAAATTTTCCCTGTGGAAATTTGATTTTGCAGAAACTGCTTTTCTGTCACAAAAGATTGTATAGAAAAAGCTCTTGAACTGCTTTGGGTTTTCACATAAAAGTAAGGAAGAGAATGTATCTGCTTAAATATTTCACATGAATGGATAGAAAGCATTAGATGATTTTTCAAGAATGGAACGGTTTGCTTTCAAGGGCATTTATTTCTTTGCATCAAATTTGAAAATAATCAAATCATATTTTTTTAATAGCATTAATTTTTTTTCAACTTTAATAATAAAGTTTATTTTAAAAAGCAAACAGTCAAATTGTTAAAATAAGTGCTCAGAATTGTTCTGTGTAGTAATGTGGGAATGAGGAACTAACGGGACATGGCTCACAAAGTTTGCTGTTGAGTATCTCACAGTAGGGAAAACATATCAGGTTTCCCTTCACATAGGGTTAAGAGCATATGAACGAATCTCTAGGATAAAGTGTAGCTGATTTCATTTATTGCAACATGTTCTAACTTTTGTCATTTGTTGCTTTTTCCATTGGCCATGTGCAGTAAGTTTTTTCAGCTGTTTCACCTCCTTCTTCAGAATATGTTTTTAAAGGACTGAATATAGTGGCTTTTCACTGTGACAGTAAAATCCTCATTTATTAACCTACAGCAGCTAAATCACATATGAAGAACCCCTGCCAAGGAAAATTCAATGCAAATATAAGGATTCTATTGGACAGTAACAAATAAAGACTCTCACACTTGATACGTTTGAAGATGACTATGTAAGTCAACTGTCTGCCCAGAATTTACCACTGACCCAAGGAACAACCTTGAATAAGGTGTCTTGCCCTCTCTCCACAATGATTTCTCCTGCCATTCTCTTTCTGCTTGGCTTGTTAAAATAATTCACATTTTTTCTTAGGTGTTTGTGTAGCATCTTTTACGCTGTCAAGTTCTGCTCAGAGTCAGAGCAAACTGCTGAACTCAATCTATATTTAATGAGATCAAGAGTTGTTCTGCAGAAATACCAAAAATTTAGAACCTAAAAATGGCTATTTCCATTATTAAAACAGTAGTCCTCTTCTTGCTTGGGAAATTGTGCAAAGCAGAAATGAATCTGTGGGAATTGCTCTGAAGCCTTCAGACGTTCTTCCTTGTTGGTGTGCTATGTGCTACGGATTTTGCCCTACTATGAATCTAGCTTTGCCTCCTAATTCAACCACTATGAATGTAACCAACTTCCTCAAGTTCAAAGCTGTCAGTCCTGTGCAGAAAGAGAGTCTGAGGAGATGTGGTTGACCACTGTGCAATGATTTGTTAAGAATGGAATAGTGAGTCATAGCTGGCTGGATGTTTACGAGGTTCACTGCAATGTCCCTTTGGCTACTTTTCCAGTTTCTACAGAGCAGTCTAGGGAAGACAAGTGGGTGCCTCCTACCTCTCAGGAGTCAAGGCAAGGCAGAGCACAAGGGCACCATGCTTCTTTCTGCCTTCAGGGAAGTGTGGGCTGTTCACTGCCATCTCCCACTTGAGATCAGCACTGGCTCTGGAAGGCATTTCTTCCTCTCCATCTGCATCTGCTGTCAAAGAGGTTACTTTAGTGCCTTGGAAGAATGGACTAGCATCAAAGGAGCTCATCTTGATCAGCTCTGCCTGATCAGAGAGGCAATCACTGCCTCTCACTTCTACTAAATTTTGCCTGCATGAATCATTCTTCATTTAAGATAAACCGACTGACTGATAGCAGCAATTTTGATTGCTAGAGCATGGTTCTTTTCAGAGGTGATCAGCAGAGCATGGAGGTCCTGGGTTTGATTGAGAAGTGGTCATTTTGAGTGGTTCCTGCTCTGGTGAGATGAATGTTTGAAAACCTGCAGGATTAAATTTTTACAGATTGGAGAACTGTAGTGCAGCATATGTAGAGATCATGAACTCCTCCTGCTGTGGCCACAGACTTGCAGAGCTTGGCTCAAGTTTTGCCAGTCTCATGCTCACAGACTCAAATTAAAGATTGACTCCTTGAGCCTTCTGTCAGTCCTGCTCCTCACACTGCACACAGAATAAATTACCTCCATGCTCTGTGGCTTGTTCTCATGTCATTCTTCCTCCCATCTGAAAGGCATTTTAGCACCCCTTTCCACATCACATCACATTGTAATGGAATAAATTTTTTTGTTTGATTTTCTTTTTTTAATTGGACATGCTGGGACGTGGATTTGCATTTTGTTTTGAATTATGGCTTTCTCAATCCTAAATATATGAGAGATTCAAACATTGTTTATTAAAAAAGGAATAATTTCAATGCAATGTAAATACTGTGAGTTGATCTGCAACAAATCTGTCTAGCCAGAAAACTTGGGAATCACTCTTTCAGGCCTGTAACCCAGGCTCCAGGCACAAGTAGATAGAAATCATGGAATGATAAAAACAGCCATCTGCACAGTGAGGCATGTCCTCTGCAGTGTTTCCATGTGCCCACTAGCACATACAAAAATTAACCAAATGAGATGGGTTAGAGCAAGACCTACTGGGTGTTTAGTGAGTCAGTGTATTCCTGGGAATGCTCCCCATGAGACTCTCAGGGCAGAAAATGCATTTACAATTGTGCAGTTGCCCTGCAGTGATAGCTGGATACACATGATAACTGAGTTTGCCAACTTGTTACTGGGCAAAGCTTCAAGCTGTGCTGGATTCTGGCTTTCCCTTCAGTTTTGGTTACTCTGACATCTATGGGAAGTGTCACAGCTGACAACTGAGAGTGCTGAGTTAACAAACCAGTCTGAAGTGCTGCAAAATGGGAGCAATGAGAGGACTCTGAGTCCTGAAACAGCCTTCTAAGAGCTTCCTTTGACCTGATCAGGTGTACAGCCTGAAGGGACATTAGATGATCTCACTGGATCTCCCAGTTCAAATGGTCTAATAACCCAGCTCTGCTCTATTACCCTGTAACCCTTACACTGAGGGTTGGTGGGTTGACTATCATTTATGAAAGGGTGGCCAATCAAACACCTGCCAGGCATCCAGTGTTGGCTAAGTCTCCAAGAGACAGAGGCTTTACCTCAGTGGTTTGATCATTCACAGTGTTAAATGTTACCTTATTTATATTATCAATATACCTGACCTCAGACATTATTTTCTGTTAGACTGAACAGGGACTTTAATGGGTTCTTTGGGATTCATCCAATCATCACTCCAGTCTCCTTGCCATTTGTCAGTCTATGTCTTATTAAAGAATCTGAATGAGTCACAGTATTTTATAGCATATCTTCTCTAGGCTTCACATGAAGCTTAAAATTTTTTTCAAACTTTAAATTTCCAATTTAAAACTGTATGCACAGGAACACACTTCCTGTCATGAGTCTTTTCAGTGTTCTGGGACATGTCACCTCTTTGGCCCATCAAATTACAAAGCTGAAACTAGATTCCTCTGGGCATTGCACTGAAAGCTCTGGATTAATTTATCTTCATTTTCTACCCCTGAATCTTCCTCTGAGTCCCTAGCTTCCAAGGTGTCATCCTCTCAGATGTATCCTTCCTGCTTCTTAAAAGTAAAGAAGATGTAAAAGAGTGGATCCAAATAAGTAATCAATCCAGATAATTTTGAGTGTCTTATTCTCATCACCAAATGAACTATGCAAAAAATGTCTTCTTTGGAGCATTAGAGAAGAGAAAGATATTCATTGCATAAGTGCACTTGGGATTGCAAAACTGAAACAAAAACATTTAAAGATATTCATACATTGTCATCTGGCATCTTATCCCTGGATTTCCAAGGAGGTGTGGAGGTGATTCATAAGTATGTTGAACATTGCAAAGCCCAAAAAATTAGAAATTTAAAGGACTGTCTGACTAAAACCATAACCTCTTATATTCAATGCAGAGTTTTTGGATAAAAAATAGATATGGTTTTGCTGCTTATCTTCCCCCTTTTCTCCCTCCCCAGTTTGATAAAATTTACTGAAGTGGCACATGAACATGTCTACATTGTGACAACCATAGTTAAAACATGCAAATTCAAGGAGTGGTTGCAGAGAAAGAGAAATGGAACATTACTTAAAAAAAAAAAACAAAACAACAAACCCAGACATCCCAGAAAGCAGTCAAATATTTATGCAAAATGAGTGTAGCTTTATACACTGGCACTGAACAACACAATGCTCTGTCTCACACAATACTGTCATTCATGTGCGTACAAACTGCCACAGGCAAAGTCCCACACAAAGTATTTTTATACAATTGTAGCATATTTCCTTACAAGTTGTTTTTTTAATTCCCCTATGCAGGGATTCTCATGATAGAGACATTCTGTCTCCCCAGAGTTTCCTAAAAAGAAGAAGGGTTGCCATTTAGAAACTAGAGAAAATTAAATTAAATTTCAGTTTTAAATAGTGTTAGCAAAGAATAATGTTATACCAATAACAAAGGAGATGGAAAGAAACTTTTTCTCCCCTTAAGAAAACACACTGAGTTCTATTGTATGTTCTCAGAGCTATCATGTAAGCAATTAAAAACACAATGCAAAATAGAAGAATTGCTAGTATTCCATTTATACTACACAGCACATTAGGACCCTGAAACCTCTTCATGTAAATAAGAACTGGAGCATACCTCTGCAACTGAAACTCAGAGCAGAATGACCTTTCTACCCCAACAAGCAAATATCTGGTATCATTCTATCCACCGAAGTAACAAGTGATACGATGACAGGAAATAGCCTCAAGTTGTGCCAGAGGAGGTTTAGATTGAATATTAGGAAAGATTTCTTGACTGAAAGTGTTGTCAAACATTGGAACCATCTACCCAGGGAAGCGGTAAAGTCACCATCAGTGGAGATATTTAAAAGATGAGTAGCTGTCATGCTTAGGGATGTGGCTTAGTGGTGGACTTGGCAGGGCTAACTTAATGGACTAAGTTAAGGACTTAATGACTTTGTAAATCTTTTAAAACCTAAATTATTCTACAATTCTGCTTTGAAAGAATATCAAAAGGCAAATTTCCAAAGCCTTAAAATTTGGGCAAGTCTAAGAAAAAGCATATGAAATGCTTCACTTCAGTTGTCTTGAAAGCAGTTGTGATGCAAAAGCCATGGCTGAACACATGGCAATCACATGCACGAGTTGAATCCTGGACTGTGGGCTTTCTATCAAGCTGAAGCCCTGTGCACATCATGGGCAGTCCTTCCATGGCCTCAATGTTCCTTGTGCCAGCACTCAGAAGGCCTGTGAGTGAGGAAGGACCAGAAAATTATGTGGCTTTCCCTGTTCTACCCTCCCAAACTGGACTGCCCCTCTTCACTCAGAAGAGAAATCAGAAATATGGAAGCATTGTCTGGTTCTTTCCTGTACAAACAGACTGATAATTTCCTGGGAAAAAAAAAAAATCCTCTGTGGAAGCATCTAGTGAGGAACCAGCTGTTTGTTCTTCTCTGAGATACCAGAGACAATAAATGATGAAATCTGCACACAAGACAAAGTCTGCTTCATAAATGAATAAAACATTGTTTTTAATTCCTCTGTGGGGGCTTTTCTGTGAAATCCAGGTGTCCATTCCATTGAAACTCTCAGAAGAGGAAAAAAAATTTACACTATTCATTACTCCAGGCACAGAATTTGCATAGGACAGTTTTCATACTGTGGCTCTTACAAAAATATCCCTTGCTCTGCCATATTAGCTGTCTGCCACTATGTACTACTTGTGAAACCCTAACATGCTTTTCTTATGTCTACTACATTCCAGCATGCTAAACATCCTATACCCTGCATCCTCTTCCCCTTTCCAGGATGGTTAAGATTTATCTTCCTTCCTCTTCCTGGCAGAAATCTTATCCTGCTTAAAATACGTAAATCTGTACGTAAACTTCAGGTCTTTATTAGAAGGGACATACTGAATGATTTGAAAGTAGACTCCCTTTATGGTGTTTTTTTGTGAGATCATTTTTCTCTGACACTTTTCCCAGCGGTTTACAGATACTTGTTTTGGGGGGAACCAGCTTGTTTTGTTAAATTGCAGGGCCTTCACATAGAATTCAGTGTTATTATGAAGCATAGGGGTTTAAACAAGCCAGTTCCTGTAACTTCATGCCTTTTAAATGCATTACTCCTCTTTTATATCCTCTTAAATCATTTATGTACACATCACTATTGAACATACCATACTTTACATTCCTCATGTAGCAGCACAGGACACTTACAACAATGCGAGCTAATTAAAGCTACAGGGTAAAACTCTGACCCTGTTAAAGTCAAAGAGAATTTTGCATCTTACTTCAATAGAGCAACTATTTCACCCTGAGGCCCCTTCTGTCCCCCTCAGTCTTTCTGGCTGTTTGTGCAAAAAGTCCTGGAGAATATCAGGTCTCAGAGAGCCAATTAGCCAAGGACAGCTGTAGAACAAAGCTTCCCCAAGCCAATGTGGAGCAGGCAGCCCTCTGCCTCCAGGAATCAGGCCCAGGCTGGAAGAGGTCCAAGCGGGATGGAACTGTGGCTCCAAGTGGCAGCCCCCATGGGCAGCAGGTAAAGGTGGAGGAGCTGCTCTGCTGATGCAAGGACACAACTGGGTACAAAGCTCTGGGAAAGTCATTGAAGGTGAGGGGAAAGGGCCTGAAGCTATGTTGCCAGGGCAAGTGATCTGAGCACTTAAAGGCCAAATGTTTCCTTAGTTGCTTTTTAAAATGACTGCTCCTGACCAGGGGCTCCTAATCCTCCCCACTGGGTGGGACACATTTCCCTCCAATTGCCACTGAGGAGGAGCACATGAGGACATATCCCCTGGGAAAGACCAGATGTCCTACACAGGCAGATGCCAGCGATATTTTGCTTTATTTTCTACTTTCCCAAAGGCTTCTCAACACAGGAGAGAAAGTAGGTTGCTGGCTGGAGAAACGACTCCAGCAGTGGCAATCCATTCCCAATTGTTCTGTGTTCCATGGGGTCCTTCAGCCTCTCACAGATCATTTAATGGATGTGCACTTTCCACATAGCAGGAAACAGGGTGAGGCTAGAGAAGTGGGTTGACCCAACTCCATCTCTACATGACAAACATAAGATGCCATGTGAGATCTCTAATCACCAACACCACTAGCTCATCGTTTGCAAAACTTTAAAATGTGATCTACAAAGATAAGTGCTTACATGTACAAACTGTCCAAGCTGACTGCTCCTGGGTGGGTTGTGGAGTGGTCTGAGTAGCCCAGCAGGATTAATTGCTGCAAGTGTAAAGCCAGGTTTTGAAGAATGTAAGTGTATTCTGATCTGAAATATAGAATTAAAACTATATTTCTCCCTGACATATTTTGATTCAACAGAAAGGATTTGGCATGATCTGGCCATAACATTGGACAGCACATTGCAGATCATGAAGTGGGAGGATCATGCAATAATTACAAGCTGTTGAATGCTCGGGTGGATATACCGGTACTCATAGAACAGTGCACTTGGACTAATGTTCTCGGACCATGGTTACACTTACTGTGAAACTGAACAGAGAGGAAAAAAGATCCTTGAATGTGGTATTAAATCAAGGCTGTTTCGAGGTTTTTGAGATTCTTAAGCCTTATGAAAATGTGAATCAGACATTGTTCACCTTCCAAATGACTATGCCATTGCCTGAAGGCCTCCTTGGTGCTTGAAGTTCCTTGCTATTTTCCCTTTACTTTTCTCTGTGGGAATTGAATGTGAACAAACAGTGTTCATTTTGGTACTCTTGTGTTGCAAAAGGTCAGGTCCAATTCTATAATTCTATGTATTCATCTTTACAAAGAAGGGTTGTGTTCAATCTGGACACAGAAAGATAATGAAAGCTCTTTAAACTGGTCAAAGGAAGACATGGACTCATTTATCCAGTTAATTTTGTTGTTTTAAGAGTAGTGAAATACCGCCTTTGAAAAATCTTTGCTGAATTGCCTTGAGGAACCTTAGTGAAATCAAAATCAACATCCTTGTAAATACTTAAAAAGCTGTCCATGCCATGATGGTATGAAGTTTTTTGTCTCCACACTGCAATCATTGGAGAGGATGACATAGAAGAGGAGCTCCACTGTATTCTTATCAAACATTTGGATTTTTTTTTCCTGAAATGTTTTATCAACATAGGGGTACATTGGTCAGAAAGAAGCTCAGATTCAGAAAAATAAAGTTATCAAAATGAATGACCATAAGTTTATCTATCCCTGGTAGTATTATTGATGAAATGCTGGAGTATTCAGAATTGTTGGATATTTAAATTGGAAAGAAATAGCTCTATTCTAGGCCACAACAACTGTGGAAGAATTGTTTAATAATCCCCTTACAAATACAGACCAAATAATGAGATTACATAAACAGACCTTCCATTAATTCTCTTTCTAGTGCTATTGCTAGCTAAAAACAATAATACTCTTTTTTAATGATTATATGTTTTGGGATGCAGTAAGAATTTGTCTTTCTTTTGAGCAAGCACAACTGGGACACTATCAGAAGACCATGACAGATGGTCAGAGGTCTTTTATAGATAGTACAACAACAGCCTTCATTCTTGGTTGTACAGGGAATAAGACTTTCAAAAGGGATTTCAGGTGCATTCTGGTGAAAAGGTTTTTAGCCATCAGGGAAAAACTGGTCACCGTTTTTCCTCTCAAAGTCACTCTTGATTTCCTCTTGAATTTCTCAAGCATCCGAGGTGCAGAGCTCAGTGAACTTGCAATCACCATCAGCAGCAATGGGGTTAACTGAGTGTAACTCTGGGCAAAACCTGTTAGGCCAAACTCGATCATCTTCCACAAAATACCACCACCATGCAACGTACGTCATGGAATGGTCTTTTGTTGTAACAAAGCATGATACATTGAACCACATGATTTTTTGCCAGTCTTAATTTCTGTCATATGGCTGCTCTGCTTTATGGGTGGTAGAACCAGCTATCCAGAGATAGCAATCTTCACAAGTCCAGGGACCAGCTAGGCACAAACTTTGTCAGACTGAGGGTACTCTGAATTGCTGACACCACTGCAGGCAATAAGCCCATGGCATTCAGTGTAAATGTAGAACTTATTTTACAGCAGCTCCAGCTAAAAGAAGAATTTTCATGGATTCAGCAAGGCAGTAACAAGAGGCATCTTGGAAGAAGAGGACCTTTGACTGAAATGCTCATGCCAGGAGTGTGACTTTCCTAATGCCCTTTCCTCTGGAGAATGAACAGGTTTTTATTCACCGCACTTTGAACAGATGAAAGAAAAATTTCTTTAATCCCACGCTGTAAGCAGTATTGCTTCCACTGTCAGTGGCATGTCTTGCATTTTCAGTCTGACCTGTTCTGTGATCCTCGGTGCAGGAGGTGCTAACCAGGCAGTGGGGAGCCTGAGGACAGCATCATGGACTGTGATAAACAGGGACACACTGGTGGCTGCTGCACATTGTGGGCTCCCTGACCTCCCAGACCAGGACAGATGCTGTATGATAGGGACTGAAAAGAAAAATGCAGTGCAAAACCCAAGTCCTTTTGCAAAGTCATTTGAAGTCAGTGGGTCAGCCGACTGGAAGCACATGGTCAATGCAAACATTCACTGTTCATAGCCTATGATTGCTCTGCCCTCATTTTCCACATGGCATCTCCTTCCTATCAAGTGTGTGCTACCCTTCCAAAAGTTACCTTCAAAATAAAAGCTATTATACCATATTGCTTGTTGAATTGACTGCTGTGAGGTATTGGTCTCTTAAGATTGCATATGATCATACTTCCTCCTCTATTCTGACATAAGCATGGAAACAACTGTTGTTTTAAGGTCGTAAATCCTTCAAACATGAGATTATATTTTGTTCTTGTAAGATGACAGTTATACCAGTATGTGTTTTTTGATTAAGCAACGTGAACAGCATCTTATTTTGCATACCTTGTTTGTAGCTTTTAAAATGAAAGGCTGAAATATAATAGAGTCATGTACTTGGAAATGTAAAATCATATTCCTTCCTCATATATGCCCCACTTTTCTGATGAACATACCCAAACCCTGGTTTCCCTGACTGTTGAAAGGATTGATTTGCATCATTGGATAAGGATGGTTCTACTGCCCAGACAGCCATCTTCAAAATGCTTGTTCTTTCCACTCTTTCTAGGTATTATAATGAAGTGCTTTGGAGTAATCTAAATTATGTAAATACTCTTTCCTATCAACTATGCTTCTCATATATTCCCTTAGAGCAAGATTAAAACAGTGAAGGAAGTGTGCTTGATACTCCCTCTAAAATTCTATGCACTTAAACTGTACTTTTTCATGGCTTTTCTACTGGAATGAATTAGGCAAAGCAGAATTAACCTTGTCAGTCACCAAGTCAGTTTCTATGACAGAGTAGCGTAACTAAGAATACAGAAATAACAAGAGAGCCCCAATACATTCACCCTCCACTGAATCCTGCACAAAGTATGTAAAGTGCTTTGGGGTGCTCTGAGGAGATTGACCCAATATAAATGTAAAGTAATAGTTAGCAAAGAAAAACCTTTTTGCCTGGAAGCAAAGGGCAAGGGAAAGTATTCTCAGGCAAAAAAAGAGTTTCATGTCCAAACCCATGTATGGAGAGGGAAACCTGGCACCACCCTGAGACACAGACATGAAGCACTGAGCTGCTGACTGGAGTGTGGGGACTGAGCAGGAGTTTGAGTAAAGGAAACAGGCTGCTTCAGCCCAAAGCAGAGGAAAAGGGAGAGACCAGAAAGATGAAGCGACTTGGAAGGGAGAGGCCATGTACAAAGACATGTGAAAACTGAGTCCATGTGGGGCTAAATAAGCCTGAACCCTAGAGAACAGTTGCCAGATCTCCTTGTTCTGGCTAATTTAGTCTGGTAAAGGCAGATGATAAACAGGAGCAAGGCAACCATGTGCTTCTGAAAGTATGGTAGCTGCCCTTCTGCTGATATAAGACCATAGGAACACCTTCTGCATTAGAAAAGGAAACAGTTCTAATTTAATATGCACCTTATCTCTTTCTCTCTTGGCTCTCTGAAAGTCATGAGCTTTTACCAGCCTCTCAAACCCCAGCTGTTATTCCAGTCACGTGTTCCCAAACAAAGGGCAGGATGGATGCAGAACACAGCACTTGGGATGCTCCTGATGATTCTCTTGAAGTTTAGAAAGGCTAACTTCCTCTCAGACTGGGGCAATCAGAAAAAAGGGGAAGAATGAGACGAAACACCAGTTGTGAACTGTTGAACAATATTGTTAGATACCAGTATGTGACAGAGTGCAAGGGGTTCTGTGTCAGAGACAGCCTCCCAGCCTGGTCCATGCTGCTATTGAGCACAGATAGCAGTTGGGATGATGAATCAGAAATCCTGTAGTTGGCTTCAGCACACTGACATGGTCCCGGGACTACTATTGCATCTGGCACAGATTTGGAACCTCTGCATCACACCTTGTTGCATGGCAAAGACAGAACCGTGGCTGACTGGTTACCAGGAGCTCTGCCAGGAGCTCCACCAGTACAGTTCAGTGATACATTTGCTTTAGAAACTCTTTTGAGTTCCTCATTAGACAGGCTGTTCCTGGAGTAACTTGCTGAAAACTATTCCCGCAGCACACTTAAGAGAGAAGATTCTCTGAAGCAAGAGCTGAGGGTTTTGAATTTTTTTAAACCAAGCAAACAACAATTTCCAAAACTTTAGGGGTTTTAACATTGTCAAACTTTCTTCTCTACTCTTGATTTTGTGTTCTGAATTGACTGTGCTCCTACCTGGAAACTCTGAAAAAATGATGCCCTCTAGGCTTTGCAAAGTTCACAGACTCATATCACCTACTATAGAGCTCTGTTGTGACAGGATGTTCTCCAAATTGAGGATAAAGCATGATGCAATAACCATTATGTAATAACTAGTAACTAGCCATTTCAGCTTTGTGGTGTTGTTTTCTTGCCACATCTGGTTAATGGAGAAAAGAAGTCCTGAACACTCTGAATGGGAGCTAGGGGTGCAATATCCCTCCTTTTTAGGGGCATCTCTTGCAAAAAATTCAGTGTAACTCAAGCAAGTATCTAATTGTTAATGCAGAGCTGATTGGCATAAAAAAAGTGCCTGTAGTCTGATGGAGGGTCCAACAAGGATCCATACAATTGCTTCCAAAGCAAAAACACATGACCAGAAGATCAGTCCTATAAAATTTATAAATTAAGTAAATACAACTTTTGTATCAGAGACCAAGAACTCCCCATTAACACTGGAGCATGTGACAAATCCAAATGTTTCTGGCAAGTTTTTCTTAATTCTGACTTTCTTATAATGGCTAAAGTGACAAAAGTATGGTTTGGTGGAAGGAAAGGAGATAAACTTGAACAAAGCAGAAGCTCCAAGGAGAACATGTCATTTCAAAGGGGCTTGCCTTCCTGAGCTTTAACAGAATTGCCTAGTTTTCATTATAAAATGTTGTCAAATCAGAAGGAAAATGCATCTCAAAATGCTCTTTGTTCTGTGAATGCATATTTGTGTGACAGTAGCAGCGTTGTTATTCTGTGTCATCCCTTGTTGACGAGCCTGTTTGAGTTCCAATAATGGAAAACTATCATGTTGATTTGCTTCAGATTAACCTCATCTTCTTGTCATACTACAGGTATTTTCCATTACAAGAAACAGATATATGGTGATAGGTAAATGATTTTGATAAAGTCTGACAAATATTTTAAAACAGCTGCATAGCTGCTTATTTTATTTTAGAAAAAACCCCAATAGCATCACAAAATGGCATTTGTCAGATGTCTTTGGTAATTTTATCAATAGGTGTTGTCATGACTTTTTACATCTGGCTATAAGCTACAAAAGCTTTTTTCTGTGTTATAAACATAATTTTGAATATCTTAGAATACTAAACCAATCAGTAAGAAGAGCTGAAAATAGTGAAATCACCAGCAAAACTAACATTAAAGACTGTAAATAATTGCTCTAACCAATTATAACAGGTTAGCTTCAGCCTACAGTAATTTTGTATCCTAGGCACAGAGCTGCTGATTGCTTCTTCTGTTTTCCCTTTCAGATGTAGGACATGGGAAAAACGAGTTATTCTGATCCTGTAAGGACAGTACTAATGTCACAGTGCAGAAAATACCAAAGCATACAGAGGTATACAATTGTATGGCATTTACTTCATAGTTAGCAGTTACCAGAAGAGACTCAAAGCCAGCACTATTTTTGGCTATAACAAGACTTCTTCAGTTCTTTCCAACACAACAATAACTTTCGCAATAGAAACTTTGGAATTCTGCTTCAGAAGGTAAGCTCTGCACTTACTTAAAACGTGTTGATGTTGCAAGCCTCTACTTCTCCACACCCATACAGGTACTGTGGTGTGCCTATTAGGCAAAGAAAATACAAACCCACTTGTACTAAATGCTACCAGCACAGAGCTGAAACTTGAAGTCAGTCTCTGCCCTTTTTCTACAAATTTACCCTTTTAACATCTTTTATTTATCAGGGGAAGGAGAGTGCTTGACTGGTAACAAACTCTTGTGATTTAACCCTTTTGGACTGCAGTGTGCAGCAGAATGTTGCATTCTGTTTGTCTGGGTTGGAGTCAAGTCACCAAGGAGAGATCTTAAACAAAAATGGGACTATGTGAAAATCCTTGAGTGTCCTCTACAATAATACTGACTTCAGAGATTTTGAAACTACCAGTAAAGGTTGTCAGGGAATCTACAGGTCTTGGTCTGGTTTGGGAAAAAAATACCCAAACAAACAAAACCCATGTGCCTAAATGACAGACTTTATCTCCATTACAAATATAGAAGGAGCTGTTGGTTTAATGCATGGCATTTTAAACCTGAACCCTATTGCTGTCTGACGCCTAGCTGGTCCATGTGACCATTTTCTGGTCTCTTTCCAACTATGATCAGAGAAATAGTCCACCTAAAAATTCCACTACCATGATTAGCACTTAATGAGCCATCCTCAGAAAAAAGCAGAAAGGCTGAACAGCCAGCAAAGGAGAGCTGAGTCCTCTAATGTGATACCTCTGAAGTAGGATCTCCCTCCCTTGACGAAGAAGAGGAAGGAAATTAACCTTGTCTCCAATTCTCCGTGGGTATCACCATCATGCAATGCCAGCTGACCAGCTCATGGGATGTAGGACTGACAGAGACCCATTGCAGACCACAGTAGCTCAGAATGGGGCTCCTCCTCTTGTTCCCACCATGTCTGTGATTTCTGAGCACTCAACCCAGCTTGCTCCTTCAGTTTAGCAGTGTCCTCTCACACATCCATGATCCCACTCTAGCATCCATTTCCTCTGTCCTACCTGTGTGAGGGGAAGCACTTGGAATCACATGAGGGTTTCCATTATTTCCACCTTGGGAGATTTAGTGCATTTTTAGTGGCATTATCTGTCAGTCCAGGCACAAAAGTAAGGTCAGATCTATTCCTAGGGCCCTGTTGGCATCCATAACTGCCTGATTTGTGCTCTAACCATATGTGACACTCACCGAGTGAATTTATTGTAGCAATCACTTTGAGCATACCTCAAAGATTTCATCATGATATTTTCTTGCTTGCAATGCCAGAGAGAGAACAACAGCGTGGAATGAAATGCACAGAACTTCCCCTCATATGAAAGAGAAATGAAGGAACAGAAAACAGGCTGAATTTCTCCAGGGTAATTTTATGTAAAAGAAAGACCAGCAACATCCTTTAAGGCCTGAAATGTCAAGCTTGTAAAAATAGTATTCTTGGGAGTTGTATTTGATCATTTGTTAAATACTGTGATATAAAATGTAGAAATCCATGTGTAATGCTTCAAATCCCTAATCTGGTTTAAAAGGTCAGTTGAAGCCTAAAAGGACTTGACATTTTCCCTTTAAAAATCTGACTTTTTGACTCAGAGCTAACAACATTTGAGCCTGAATGACCTGAAGGATAAATACAAAAGCTGATTTCAATTGAACTATTTAGAAAGCAGGGGATCTTCTAATTTGTAAGATAGCATTCAGGGAGGTTTTTCCATTAAGAACTCAATCGACTGAAAAATTATTTCCTTGGGTATTCCACAATCTTTCAATGCTTGTGTAAATTTTACACAGGAGGGGGTGGTGAGTGAGGTTGAAGATATATATATAACACAATGCCAGGAGAGCAGAAAGCCTCTTATGAAACAGAGGTAACTGGTATTTGCCTCAAAAAGATGCACCCTTTTCACCTCCTCCTTCACTGCCTTGGCAGACTGGGTCTGCCTCAAACTCTTTTGTGTCCTGTGCAGATGCGGCTTGCAAGTGAGTACTAATGTCTTGATAATCATGAGTATAGTCCTTCCCAGCAACACCCCTTCCCACAGACTTCATTTGGCTTGTAGTGAGTGCTCCATGGGGGTTTGATGGCTGCTTTCATGGAGGTGTGCACTAACCTCCTTCCTGGCTGTGCGAGTGTGGTTCCATGCTGAGCCTCTGGCTCTTCTCTGGATCTGGCTGCACCACAGGTTCTCCGCAGGAAATGAAAGCACAGTCCCTTTTCCTTCCCCAAACCTCCACTGTTCTCTGATCTCCTGCCACCCTTGTGCCCTGCAGTGTCAAACCTTCTCCTGCCCTGCCTTGCACCCTCAGCCGATTCTACCAACGCAATGGTGGAGGAACCAGGGATGCCTGGTGCTGGGTCATCCCCACCCCTCAGGCCGCTCACACTCACAGGTGTCAGCCCTGCTGTGCACAGTCCTCCAAGTGCCCTGTGAGGCAGAGGGTGATTTGGGGGGACATGCTGTGACACCTCACAGGTCCCCCATGGAGGCAGGGTGCAAGGGTGCCTGCCTTCCCTGGACATCACCACAGGGCTCCCTGAGGTGTGGCACCACTGTGCCACACCAGCTCCCGTTGGACAGAGCACACCCATCAGTCACCTGCTGGCACAGAAACACCATTGATTTAACTGAGTGCTGTCCCAGGATGAATGTCTCCCAGCTTCCCCCAGTATTTGTTTCTGATAAATGCCTCAGTTTCAGCGCACATACACCCAGCAGCTGGGGACTATTATGCTGTGACAACCTTCTATTCCATTGTCACAGTGTCAGATGCCTGAAAAGGATAATAGGTAGATATTTCTGCTCTTTGGATGCTAAGAAGTAAGTGGCATTCCTATTCCTTATTTAGTTACTTCTTAATTTTAATTAATGGCTTTAGTGATAATTGTCAGATTCCTATATTGATAAAAACTGGCACATTCTGCATATTAATAATAGCACAAATTTGATATTTATGAACTGCTGTTCTTTTGCAAATACAGACATTTGGTAATCATCATTATGGTGATAAAATTCATTAGAATTTGAGAAACAACCTATTATCCCTTCTGCCCATCATCTTTTAATTAAGTAACACAAAAAGATTTTATAAGACTTTTCTACTCACACTGCACAGTATTGTTTCTGTAAGGGAGTCTTTCTATATCAAAATACCTCCCTTTCAGTTTTGATAGACTTAATGAAAAGACTGAAAGAAGACTGACAGTAGATTTATTCCAAAATGTATTTCAAAAATTCTAGCCATGCTTAGTTCAGCACACACTTGAATCTTGTGTGGATGTAGACTGGGGTTTGTGTGTAAACTAAGGACTAACAAAGTTATGGTCTACAATACGATATGGTAGTTTACAAAAGGGGAAAACTTTTATGATAAATTATTCTTTGGGAATTTCTAGCAGTATGAATACTGGAAAAATTGTGAAGTCAGTCACTCACATTAAAAGTTCACTTGTATCTAAGTAAGTCTCTATTTTAATGTGGATTTGGCCAAAAATCAAAAAAGTATTAGGAGGGATTAGTTTCAGACACATTCAAACAGTGCAGGCATTTGATGAGGTTCAGTTGGAGCTTTTAGTTCCTCATCTATTTCTGATCTACATCATACTTCAAAATTGTAATTTGCATTTTGAATGACAAAAATATAAACAGCATTAATATAAGGGGGTTTTTTATATCTTATATATTAATATCTAGACAGAATAGACTTCTTAAGCAGTAGGAATGTTTTGTTATTACGATCATGACCTTTAGGACTACATCCGCAATAGACACAGTTTGGTTTATTTGATAATATCCTAAATTCAAGTCTTATCATGTTGACACACCTAAAGTTGCATTTTTAATGCATGTATTTACCTGGCTTAACCAAAGACTTGTATTAATTTCCTTTGATGCTTCCTTCTACTGTAATCAGTAGAACTGTCAAAAAAAAAAAGACTGGTGACAACTTATTTTCAGAGTTCTGCTGTATTTTCCCTTTATTCCTGATCACTTTGGCACTGGACAATACTTAAGTGCACAGCACAGGGAAATGTTACAGGGAAAGATGCCTACCCTATCTTTGCCTTTCATTCTTAGCCAGGGTCTAATATACTAACACATCCCGGCAGATTCTCATGCATACTGTGATATATCATCACTGTGTTCAGCCAAGAGTGAAGGAAGCAATTTTGTGAGGTCACAGGATGGTCAATGCTCTTCTATTTGAGTTTTTCTTGGGTTCATCCAGGCAATTTTAATCTCAAAAGGTTGTTCCCCTTTACATAGTTAATTCCTTCCTCTAAAAATCTGACATAACTCATTTGAAGAAAGCTACATAGGTGTTTCTTCTTGCAGACACAACCCGGTATCATAGAGAGACCATGATGACACAGTAACAGGAAAAATCATGAAAAAAAACCCCTCATGAAACAGGGGAACAAAATATTTCCTCCTGCTTAGTCCAAACTTCACTTTCAAAATATTTCCTCCTGCTTCCAAACTTCACTTTGTTTGGAAAGTACTGAGGATAGCTAGGGAAGTAAAATTCTCAACAGGAAAAACAAACAAACAAACAAAACACAACCACTGACCCACCCAAGCAAAAAAACCAAACCAAAGAAACAAAAAACCCTAAACAACAAACTGTCTCCTCCATTTTAATTTAAAAGAAATAGAAACTCAAGAACTGAAATACTTTGTCCTAAATGCAAAGATTTATAATGGAAGAGGATTCTGTACCTGGGATTTGCTTCCTTTCTGTTTCCCCCATTTTCTGAGGGTTGACTTTCTCTGGCAAACTGGAGCATTCAGTGATGCATGAGAACCATTTCTATTTTTGAAGAGTAATGGCATTTCATGGAAAATATCACCTTGTCTATCCAAACACCAGAATGAGGCAACTGGACTGCAACATTCAGGATGAGCTAAAATTGTGCCACAGATGTGGGATGGGAAAACAAACCAAAACAGTTTGATCTCCAAACTGAGATCTCTTCTGAAACACGTGCTTTAAGGTAAACAAATCAAAGCACAGTTTGTTTTCTCAGTCTTTCTCTAAAAATCATGTAGAATCACAAATTTAGATGAATTCTACTATAAGCTGCACATCACAAGAAACCTGCTGGGTGAAAACTTTCCCATCCCTAAGTTTCAGAGTCTAAAGTTACCTGGAATAATGCTGAATTGCTGTGCAAACATTTTTACACAATTCTCAGTAAATACACAATTTTGTTGCTTTGAAATGGCAGATAAAACAAGCTATTTTAGCACAGACAGTCTGTTCAAGTACCATCTTTCACTAGTAATAATAAAAAGTGATGGAAATATGATTTATATCTCCAGAAATTTCCAAGGCACTGCCAAATGTTGTCTTCAAGCACCCTGCTCGCAGGCAGCCACTACAGTGAAAACATTCCCAACATCTTTCCAATGCAGCAAGCAGGAATAATGTAATACTCTTCCTCCAGATGCATTACATTGTTAAGCACTTAATCTCAAGGACCTTTTTGAAGTTCAGATAGTCCTACTTTATTCATCATCTAGTGTTTAGTTTAAAGTAACAAATGATTGAGCTGAAAGTCTTTCAGAAACAAAATTCCTTTTTTTCCCATGCATAAACAGAGTTGCAGCCTTTGCGTTTTTCGCCATCTGGCCCGCAGTGTGAAATGACATTAGTAGCATGTCAGGTTTATTCCCTTTTCAAAGAGAGAAATAAAGAAAGCAAAAGAAAGAAAAAGCATAATCCTAATCTATAGTATGAAGAGTATTAAAATGAAACATCTGCCTTGCTGAAATGAGTGGATGAACTCTGAAGTCTACAAGCTGCTGGAGTTTGTCAAGTACATGTTTACATTGCTGACTGTTGTAAATTTGCAGGATGATGACAAGAAGTCCACAAACTAAAATATCTTATTCAAATGTTTTTAAACATCTGTTTCAAACAGAAAAGACCAGAACAATGAAGTGGCAGAGTGATCACAGGCAGACCAGGGATGCAATAATATAACTTGGGTTACATAATAAAAGACGATGGCAACAGAGGCTTGTAACTGAAGTCACCAGCTTGTGCTCTAAAGTCAATTGACTGGAATGCTGAGAAGGTTGTGCCTGTTGTCAAACTATGTGACTCTATCCAGACTAAGGACAAAATACGGCCAAATGCTTCTTAAAAAGCCTGCTTTTGCTAAAACACCTGCTGATTACAAAGCCAGATAAATTCTCTGCTCAGGAGAACAGCTTTTAACACCTTCAAGAATGAAAGATGTCAGATTTCTCAAGAGCTTTGAAAAACCAAGAAGCACTTGACCAATGAGATTATATTGTTTGGCAAACAGATTTTATCCTTGCTACTGAAGGGCTTTTGCTTTGCAGGACTTCAGATTAAAGTCCTAGGATACTGGACTTCTTTTATCGCCAACATGAACTTGAGATGTTGCCATGTGCTGAATAGTAATCTTTATTCTCACCCTAAAAAATACAGAGACAATTAAAAAAATAAGGTGCTAGATTGTTTTGCTTCTCACTCTTTTGAGACACAGCCAAGAATGAAGAAAGAAACCCCAGTATCTTCCTTGTCAGCGCTCCTTTATAAACCAATTAAAAAAAAATACTACTCCTTAATTGTCTTTGTGATATGATAAAACATTCTTCTGAAAATCACCAAAGTCCTTTGGAGAGTGCTGAGACCTAAGTACTTTTGATATGAAGCAGGGATTGATATAAATCTTGGATTTTGATATAAATCTGGGATTTATATAAATCCTTAGCTCTAGCAAAATTAAAATATTGCACTGTCTTCAAAGTAACTTTGAACTGATGGAACACAGTGCCAGGAAGCTGGGCAGAGTGATCATGGCAAAATATAGCCATGGCATAATTATGGCCAGGGCTGTCTGTAGTATTTATTGTTAGCACATTCTCCCGTCCAGTTGTGGCACATGTCAGTCAGGAACTAGTATGCAGGAGGACTGAGGGAGACTGAAAGGAACTAGGTTTGCTCCCAGATAGATTATGTTGGGCAAAACTGTTTCTGTTCTATTTTGGGAAATAGAAGGCAATGTGAATTAAATTATGTTATATGGATACAAGATGTGTCACTTGCTTGAAAGTTAGCTAATAGTCCTTGGCCACTTTTATTTCCTAGTACCTGTATGATAATTTATTGCAACTAGCATTATCACAAGCAAAATAATTTTAATTTGCATTTGATTAATCTAAATGATACAATAGTATATTTGCCCCATTTCTCCCCCACGTTATCTTGGGAGGATTAATTCCCAGCAACTTCATGTTTCTGCACCTGGGGTAAGGACACTTGCTCATGCTTGTAAAGGAATGACAACATTCTGACCTCATCAGTACAGAGCAGGGTGAACTGCCTACCTGCAAGGGAAGTGTGTGTTCCAGGAGTCCTGTCCAGGCTGCTCTGCCAGGATGCCCAACCCAGGTGCTAAAGCACAGATATAGATGGAGTTTCTTGGGGCAGTCACATAGCACCATGACCTAAATTGATGTCAGATCTTCAAGGAGAGGAAGTAAGATGAAAGCAGGAAAGGGAAGAGGGGTGATTTATAAGCTAATGATAAAGGAATGAGTAAGGCTCCCTCATCCATCGCCCATTACAGGGCAGCACAGGTCTTTGTTCTGAAGACATAACTCAAGATACAATTTATACCAAAGAATGCAGTTAAGCCTCATGGTTGAGCTTAGTTAACCTAGTTATCTGATTGGTTTCAGATAGCTTTTATTATTATCTTTTTAATATTAGTGCCTGATTTACTGCATCTTCACATTATCCCAGCCCTGGTAAACTTACAGTTTGCACTAATGATTACAGGTTTCATTCTTTATTTTCAGGGTTGCTGCCCTAGAATTGCTTTCAAGGGGAGGATCCCAGTAGCAAGACTTCATTAGACTATCTATGTAAAATAAATTGTTTTCTCAGGGACCCTCTATGACTAAAACTTTAAGAGTGTGGCTATCCCTTTAAAGTACATCTTCAGCTTCTTTGTGCTTGCTTGCAGTAAGATCCAAGGCTAAGGATTTGGCTGTAGCATTTCACTTCATCCTTCAGGGTCCATACAAACCTGAGCTGTATCACATAGAAACAGCATAGAAAAATAACTGCCCATATAGGAAATAAAACAAGTCTTATGAGTGGTTTAGATAAAGTATATCTAAAGTAACTAAAATGAAGAAATGACTGAAACAAATAATAATTATTTCTGTAAAGAATTTTTTTGTCTAAGAGGTTCTAAATAGACTTAGGAGACCTCTTCATAGACTTTATAGCATTCTTCATACACTTAATACCATTACTTATTCTTGTAAATATTTTTTTAAGCTGAGGTTGAACAGAGAGGTGGTGATCATGCACTTGGAGAGGGAATTTGGTGGAAAGCAAGCTATGGTTTTACAGAGATACAGGAATGGATTGCTTATAAAGGTGTTTGGCTACAGCAGACAGGCAACTTGCTTAGAAGAATCTTCAGCAGCAGTAAGAACCAGTAGTATGTACTTACTGAAGCAAAGGAGTACAGTTTCAACTCTTCTGGTTAGCTGCCCCAGACTCAGCTCTGCTTCTGGTGAAATCATTGCTCTTGAGCACATGATCCCAAGTTAACGTGGAAAAAAATTTTCTCCATCAAGATGAAATTTGCTCCATCTATTTTTATTAGTGTTTTTTTAATTTCAGTTTCATGTAGTAGCCTCTTCTATCTAATTGTTCATTTGTTAGGAAAAAGATTGTTAACATGAATTTATATACTGGATTTTCCAACTCCTTGGTTGTCAGTGAGCAGTGTTCCTAATTTAGCCTATAGTACAGCTCAGCTAAAAACACTGTAGTAAAATCTTTCAGGGTGAAAATTTAAGAGCTTAAGGGATATGTGGAATCCTCATTTACTTAGTAAATCTATTGCTCAAAAAATCACAAAGCTTACACAATTACCAATATGCAGGCATGCCTGATGATAGAAGCATGGTTCTTAAGCCTAGAAACAAATAATCACACTGTAGTTAATGATTTAAATGCTATTTAGATGGGAAAGAGAAGCTTAATACCCCAAAAGAATTTTCATTTTCTAGCTGGTTCTCATACCTAATGTAGTCATATAAAAATAAAGCAGCCTTTACATACAGAGTACAACTTTCTTTAATCTGTCTTCTGGGTTCTCAGCTCATCAGACTGAAGTTCAAACAGAAGGCCAGAATAATTCAAAACGTGTAGCAAATGTACAATCACCGAATCTTCTGTGCCATAATTCTGAGCAGTGGTGAAGTACTGCCTCATTCTATATAGGGATATAGGGATATAATAGGTATATGTAAATACATCTTGTGGAGATGTGTGAGCATATTGTGTGCAGAACAGGATTAAGAAAAGGTCATTTGTTGGACTGTATTTATACTGAGGGGAAAATTCACAGGGAAAGAACAAACAAGCGACCTCACTAAAAATATGTTTCCAGCACACTGCCTGGGAGAGTGTGACAAGCCCCATGGTGCTGGGAGGCTAAACTGCATTTCATAAAGGGCTTTCTGCAAAGCTGCAGCAGTGCTAACAAAGATTTGTCATTCTGAGCACTCAGAAGCTGTGTCAGCTCCACACAAATGCAAGTACAGCACAAAGCCCACTGGATCTTCTGTTGAAGTCAGTGGAGTTACACAAATATATAATTTATGAAAATCTTTATCTAGACACAAGGTTTCTGTTGTAGTGAGGCTGCCAGCAGCATTGTTAGCTTCTCCACTTCACTCTTTGACAAAGTAAAAGGACTGATCAAGTATATCACATGCTTGGGTTCACCTGCTATACTGCATGGTCACAAAAGAACAAAAAAATATTCATGAGATGATAATGTTGTTGGTGAGTTTGTTCTTCATCTGTGAACATAAAATTATTCTTCATCATTGCTGAAATAATTAGACTGATATTTAAAGTTAGAACTATATTTTGTGTATGTGTTCAAAAATATTTAAAAGTAATTTGAATCAATAGCAGCATATATTAACATTTTTTGCTGCAAATTAAACAGAAAACTTTTTGCATGAACAAATAGTGGAAGAAATTGTGAACATCAAGATAAATTAAGTGAAGAAATCTTTCTTTCCTACTCACTGTTTTGGTTGGGAACAGGGAAGGCTGAGGAAGGTGTCTTTGAAACCCAAACTCCAGACCACAATTTAAATTCCACAGACTTTTAATCTACAGAATTTTGACCAAAAGAAAGCAAGCTGGCAAAAGGTCAGCCCTTCAAAAGCATGATTATTTGCAAAGAAGTGAAAAGTGCAGGGTTACTAAGACTGCAGTAAATAACAGTTTTCTGAATGAATAAGAATTTCATACAATGTAAAAAATTATAACAAAATATTTAAAGTATAGGAAAAAAAATTGAGTTATGACTAAATATTTTGGGAAATACTTCATTCTACATAAAAATATTACAAAAGTTGAATAATATAATGTACATCACTACTGGCAGTGCTCTTGTTAAGGAAAATATCCAATTTGCCAAATGCCTTTTATTGAACATAGAATCCTTCAGCTTGACTTTAACTCGATAAAACACTGAGTTTTCCTAGAGAGTGTTTAATATTTTCTTGGTGGACTCCTGAGCCCTTCTCAAATGCAAAGTATTTTGTGAAGGAACAAGCTTTTCTAATCAAAGTGCTTCTGCTTTCCAGCTTATCTAAAAAGTGCATTATTGAAAACCTTTTCTTTTCACAGGAATTTTGTCTATTGTTTATATAGGTATCACAGAGAGATATGTTTGATACAAATTGTTTCAGTTGGAAAGAGCTCTGCCAAAGAAAACAGACAGGCAGCTGTTTGCATTGCATATAAAAATTTTGTTAAATATGGCTGCACCTGTGTAAACACAAATTTATTTCCAAGAAGTGCCCCTGCAGCTGCAAAAGCTTTCAGACCTTGCCAGACAAGTTATTTTTATTAAACCATGTAACATACTAAATAGCTCTTTCAATGGTTGTCATGCTGTAAGAACATGTAACATTAAAAAATCTTGTCCATTTTTAGGGAAGATTTATTTTGTTTTTATTTTTCAAAATCCAACAGAGCAAAGGATCCACTCCATAAATTAGCATTATGCTATATTAGTTTGAAAATTTTAAGCAATGCATAGATGTATATACTTTATGAACCTTGTGTGTGTGTGTGCACACTTATGTAGAATTTAATATTTTGTTAGAGCCTTAGTATCTGCCTGATCTAAAGTCTATCAGAGATGATAGAGAGATTTTTAGTGCCTGCAGTAGACTATGAATCAGAGTTAACTTGAAATGCCTGTGTCTGCCATGGTACTGTATTTTCTGTGCTTTACCTCTAAAAAGCCTAAACAAGACATTAATTTAAAGACCAGGAGATGCTGGGATGCCCTGTGATGGGCAGAGATGGAATCTGGGGAAGGCACAGGGTCCCTGCTTTCTAGCATTCACCAACATGGTCCTGCTTCAGCGAGAGAGGAGAGAGAGGTAACAAACCCCTGGGTGTGGTGGAAACCGGCCTGGACTGGGAGCAACCTGCACCCAAATTACATGGCCAAAGAAAGCAGCGTGTCCATGCAGGACATAAACAAGACAGTGCTTTCTAGCCATAAGGCAGAATTTTTTGCCCAGCTCTGGTCACCCTCAAAGACACAAAACCACCTTGCCAAAGTGGGTACAAACGAGCCTCCGGGGACCCCCTCGGTGACCAGGGGACACAGTCTGTATTTATGAGTATGCATTCTCCAGCCTTTAGTAGCCTCTGGGGTAGGATTAATAGACATGGTGTGCCTCAGCTCTAGGTTTCCCTATGCAGATGCATATTATGTAATTTGTCTGGGGTATTTGCACTCACTCTGAGGTCCATTCTGGTCCTGTGCCAAACTTGGGACTGAAAATAGATGTATCGTTATTTAAATCTGTACATATACACATTCAGTCTGTGTGCAACGCATCAAGAGCTCTACCTGTACTTAATAAGTTCACAGATCTCCCACTGACATTTATTTTAGTTATTTATACTAAATCATTTTCAGGGAGAATAGAAGCTCTTTTATACACTGTAGGCTGTATGAATGGCTTCTCTAGAAAGCCAAAATCAATAGTGTTTAGTGATTCAATCAGTGTTAGGTGCAACACCAATTCAAGGGTTAGGGAACTTCACTGGATGGGGTAATATGGTGCCAATGAACCCATCTGAGCTTAGCTCTCCTTTCTGTCTCTCCAGGAGGATGCAGGGGATAGGGTGCTAGAGACACTGCTTCAATTTACTACAGGTGAAGTAAAGGCCAGTGTTTTAATTTATAAAATGATCTAGCCATACATCATTATTTTTAAAGCATATTTCTGGTAACTAATGTGTAAATGCAAATACACATAGACACACATTATAAATATACCTTTTTAAAGATAATTGTCAGTCGTAGCTCCCTTGACAGGTGTCTCTCTGCTACCAATTCAAGCACTAGGGAATGGATCTTCAGTAAATGCCACAATACTTCTCAGCAACCTCAATCTCACTACCCATGAAGATCTCAAAGGAAAGCTAATTGGTAGGTGGGGTATCATGGAGCTGCCAGAGCAGCATTCAGTGAGAGATGTAAGTATCAGAGCAGGTTCTTATGCATTATTACACAAATGCCACCTGAATCAGTGGCACTATTAATTTATCTTTGCAGAAGGAACAAGCCTAAAATACTGAGGGAAGCTGATTTGATAGAACTGGTGTATACATGCTTGAAATAAAGCAGCCATATTTCACATGCTGCTCCACTTCTGATCAGAAGCTCTAAAATTGCAGGAATGATAGAGAAACCAGTTTGGAGAGGAGACAAAAAATGAAGCCTATGGACGTAGGAAAGAAAAAAAAAGCAAAGCAAGTATGATGAAAGGTGATCACCAATGTTTGCTTCAATTCCAAAGGGATGCTTTTTCTATTCTTCACAAGAAAGTTGCCCTTGGCTCCCACAAGCCTTTGGAGAATGATTTCTTTGAACATGTCTGCAGTGACAAGCACTTGGATCCGCTATGCCACATCAGATAACCGCTGGCGTGAAACTTGCACCAGATAGATATATGGAACCTACAACAGGCAAAGTTAGAAATTATTTGACTTTCAGAACATCTCAGGCAAGTCAAAAAGTAGGGATTCCTGTAATTTTGAAGACTGAACTTTCAGATAGTTGTAAGAATGAATTAATGAAATACTGCGATTCTGGAGAATCTTGCTACTAAAGTGAATTGCACATATGCAGAAAAACAAGTAAAATTTATTGTTCACCACTGAGGAATTCATTATTACTATTTCAAAATTTCAACAGTTGGTCAAAGAAATGAAATTATGAAGCAAGTCATAAAATATTTTCAAACAAATAGATGTTGAAATAGTGGTATGAATTCAGCCACAATTGAAAAATGAATATATAAAAATGATGAATCACACATTCACCAAAAAAAAAGACAAATCAAAATACAAAACCAGTAGGGGATAGGAGATGGGAGAAAAAATCCCTGATCCAAAGAAACACCCTCCCACATTGATGTTTCTTCTGGTAGGGGAAAAATATGAACCTCAGACTGTACATGCAGCTCTCCTACCTTGTACCAGATAAGTTTATGCACTGAGTGTCCATCCCAGAATCAGACTGTAAATAAAGGAGCACAAGATTGAATTAAATTGTGTTGAGATTCTGGGACCATGATGAGCCAAGAGTAACTGCTTTCTCTGCCATTAGGGTATGAGTGAAACTTTGGACCATGGTCTGGAAGAGGGTTACTCCATATCTATGCTGATGGCTATAATTTAATGTTTGAACTTGACTTTTGTAAACAGCACATTCTTTAATAGTGTCTGTGAGGCTGACTACTTGGAAAATAGCACAAAGCAAACAGAAAAATAAAAAAGATTAGGTCAGTATGCTTCAGTACTCTTGATAAGTAAGACTAAGGAAGGACTTGTCTCCACTCATTGGACAAATCTTCTCCTTCGACATAGTGCTGTGTCAGGAGGCAGCAGTGAAGGACATAGAGGTTCCACAGTGGGAGGCATGATGGCATTCTGTGATGGAAAAAACATGGCCATCAGTTTTCCTGCTGAATGGGTAAGGAAACTGATGACAGCCACCAATTTGGGGGTTTTGCTATCCAAAAAATGGATATGACATTTTTCTGACTGTCTGCTGTACAGGAGTCAGAAATGTACAGGAGTCCTGAGAGAAAGCATGATTGCACAGCCAGCACTGTGTGAAGCAATTGTGAAATGCATTGTCCCTGTGGTGGTTCATATTTTATTGAAGAAAGCCCTAAAATATAAAGTGTTGGTTGATTATGGGTAACCAAATCACGCTAGATGTCCATAAGCAATTATAATAAAATATTAAAATAGTTTTATAGTCTAGCAAAAAAAAAGATAAAAATATAGAGCCACATACTTTTGATTTAGTTGCTTCAATTTCCTTTTTTGTACATTAAAAATGTATACAGGAGCTGCCATTTCAGTTGCATAGGATATCAAGCCACTTTATTTTTTGAGAAACACCAACCTAAGTACAGCTGATTTGCCAAGTCACAAAGATTTGCCCCCACTAAGCTGCACATAACTGAGTTATGCTCATGATCCGTCCTTAAATAATAAATTTAGAATCCTTATTAGAAAAAGTGTTGCTGTCTAGCAGTTGGAGATAAACTATGCTGCAGAAGTCTCTAGAAAAAGATAGAAATAAGTCGCTTAATAAAGTCTAAATCATTCCTTAGGTTAGCTAATAGAAGCACCCGTGGTTATAAAATTAATCAGTCTCTGCTATTACAGCAAATTGGTGAAGATTGTATTGACACATCTTCATCTGCATGTCTCATCAGAGGTGTCCGTGCCATTTAGCTACAAAACCCTGGAGGCTTTACTCTGCACAGAATCTTATAATACTTCAATTAAGGGACACCAAGCTGCCAGCCAGACAGCAGAGCATTTATTTCTTGATGACTCCTTAAGTTGTGCCACAGGCCTATCATTAAGAGAATATTTTTCACAGCATGTTGCAAAGATCCTCATGCCATTAAAAGGAATTGAAAAAGCATCAATTTGTTGTTTCCACCTAACACAGATATTTTTCATTGCTGGAACAGCCATTAAAAACAATCTGTTTTATTGCGTTCTGAAAAGATCACAGGAAGTACACATTGTGATTTATTTTAAGTATGACATTAGTATGAAAGGTAGAGAAAATCTGAAATATTTGCAATAAATACTTAAAACCACAAAGCATTAAATATGTTTTCTTAAAAATTTTGCTAAAAAACTCCTTTACTATGATTTCATATGAGACCTTCAGAGATTCTTAAATGACCTTGAGGGCATCTTTGTTTTTTGAGAGAGAATCAGACTGTTTTGATCCTATGATATTCAGAACTAATGAACAACCCCCTAAAATGGGTACAAAACTTAAAAGTGAATTTTTTGTTTCATATGCTTCCTATGGTTATCACCTTTCCTTGACATGGGGTAATAGAACCTCTAGACCAGGAAACAAGGAAGCTTTACACAGAATTATATATATATATATATATATATATATATATATATATATATATATATATATATATATATACACACACACACACGTGTGCACACACACACACATTTATTATAAATAAATAAGATAAATTACACACATTTATATAAAGATAAATTACACTTCCTCTAATAATTTAGGACTCATCTGCAAAGGGACTCCAAGCATTGCTCAGCCACTTGAACTGCATAGCTTCAATAGCAGGAAAGCAACTAAATTCCCAAGTGCCCACATTTCCTTAGGCACCAAGGGTATCACCCATACATCTGCCAGCATGAGAATGCAACTTAACTTTACTGACCAGCTGTGTGCCCAACACCTGGGTAATCTGGAGAGCAGCAAGCCCACACTGATCTCATGCAAACCCTAATCTAGGGCTCATTCCCAGACCTGCCTCCTCACTGGACTCAAGATGTTAGGGTCTAGCTGGGTAACATATACCGCACTGAGCACTGCGGCTCACAACATGAGAAAGACTTGGACATGCTGGAGCAAGTCCAGAGGAAGATGGTCAGAGGGCTGGAGCACCTCTCCCATGAGGACAGGCTGAGAGAGCTGGGGTTGTTCAGCCTGCAGAAGAAAAGGCTCCAGAGAGACCTTATAGCACCTTCCAGCACCTAAAGGGAAACCTACAAGAAGGCTGGAGAGGGGCTTTTGACAATGGCATGTAGTGGGAGGACAAGGGGGAATGGCTTTAAACTGAAAGGGGATAGATTTAGATTACATATTAGAAAGCAATTCTTTACTGTAAGGGTGGTGAGGCACTGGGAGAGGTTGCTTAGAGAAGATGTAGATGCTCCATCTGTGAAGGTGTTCAAGGCCCGGTTGCGTGAGGCTTTGAGCAACCTGGCCTAGTGGAAGGTGTCCCTGCACATGGTGCAGGGGGTTGGAACAAGATAACCTTTATGGTCCCTTCTAGCCCAAACCATTCTATAATTCCATGGTTCTATATGCTTGGTTTTACCATACTGGTGGGTGAATGGGGCTTTCCTGTTTTTTCTCATCATCATTCTGCCTGCTGTAAATCAAGAATGTAAGCACAATCACCTCACACATCTGCAAGGGAGTCCCCCATTTGCCAGGGTGTGCTCCCCTCTGGAGTAGGTCTCCTCTAGTGTCCCTCTTGGAGGTGTTTTGCATTGCACTGCACTGTAAAGGCAAATAAGAAAAGGAAGTGCCTGTCCTCCTAAGCCTATGTGCTAGCACCTCATGTAAGATTCCAAAACAACAGGGTCAATGCTCCACAACAGGCAGTATGGGGATCTGAAGGATTGTGCATCCCCAAGGACTTGGTCCCTGTGCTGTTGTCATGAGTTGATCCAGGCTCAGTGACAGGTGACCATCAAAGCTGCTCCATCACTCTGCCTCTCAGCAGGACAGGGGAGAGAAAATATAATAAAAGGCTGATGAATTGAGATAAGGGCAGAGAAAGATCATTCACCAGTTACTCTCACAGGCAAAGCAGACTTAGGGAAGTTAACTGAATTAATTACCAATCAAATCACAGCAGGATGAGAAATAAAACTGTATCTTATAAATAAAACTGTATCTTACCCTCACACATCCCTTCTTCCTAGGCTTCCCCCAGTTCTCTCTCCCTCCTTTCCCTTGCCAGTGTAAGGGGATAGGGAATGGAGGTTTATCACAGGTTGTCTCTCCTTTCTCATCAGAGAAACAACTCCTCACACTCTGTTTCTGCTCCAGCATGGAATTTCCCCCATAGGAGTCCTCCACAAACTTCTCTAACGTAAATTCATCCCATGGGCTATAGTTCTTCACAAACTGCTTCAGAGTGGGTCCCTTCCACAGGGTACAGTCCTTCAGGAGCAGGCTGCTCCTCTGAAAGTGCTGGTCCCTTGTAGGGTCACAATCCTCTCAGCAAATGTGCTTTACATGGGTTGCTCTCACCATGGGGCCACAGGTCCTGCCAGGACTTTTCAGGAATCTTTTGGGAATCCTGAAAAGTCTTTTTCAGGACTCTTTTTTCAGGAAACCTTTCGGGATTCTTTTCTGAATCCTGAAATTCAGAAATTCGGTCTCTTTCAGGAATCCTCCTGCTTTCCCTGTGGTCACAGTCTCTTTCAGGAATCCACTGCTGTGGGGGTTGTAGTTGGATCTCTGCATTCCCGTGGACCTCCATGGGCTGCAGGTTTGTGGCACCATGGTTTGTGCCACAGTCTGAAGGGAAATCTCTGCTCTGGCACCTGCAGCAGCTTCTCTCCCACCTTCTCCACTGACCCTGGGGACAGCAGAGATGTTGCTCCCACATATTCTCACTCTGTCTCTCTCTGGATGCAACAGTGCAGCAGCTTTCCCTCCTTCTTGAATACATCATCCCAGAGGTGCTACCAGTGTTGCTGACAGGCTCAGCGTTGGCCTGTGGCCGGTCTGTCTTCCACTGGCTCTGTTGAACATGGGAGAAGCTTCTGGCAGCTTCTCACAGAAGTCACCCCTGTAGCCCCTCTGCTACCAGAACCTTGCCAAGGTTCAAGAGCCATGCTGCACCCCTTTTTTGATCTTCACACTTTGCCAGACAGTTTCTCAAATTTGAACCCTGGCTGTCCTGGGTGGATAAGAGAGGTGGGTAAGAGCCTCTTGAGAGCCCATACAGGCTTAAGTTGCCATTTTCTCCTGAATACCACCACTGCTACCTCTGTGTCCTGGGATAACTTTCCAAGACACCTCATTCTGTTTGTGTATGAGGGAAAACCAACTGTCACTAAGTGTTAAAGCCTTTCCAATGCTCAGGCCCCTGATGATCTCAGTCCTGGCACACTAATACTATAGTTTCATGGGCAATTTTGAAGAAAGGGCATCCCCCATTTTGCCCTTTGAGAGGAGCATCACCCTCTCCCTGATGCTGGAACAGCTATTGACACAGTCATGGACTTCATCTGGATAAATAGTGGGGATAAACTGGCTCAAAAAAAAAATTAGTCGGTAAGTTTTCAGCCAGATTGGTCCTTAACGAGGTTAATGTATGGCTCCACAAAGGCACAGACATAGGGCAGGGTGGGCTGAGAAGGCAGGAACAAACAAGGTCGAGCAGAGCAGAGCAGAGCAAGAATCCTTTCACAGGAAATAGAGCCAAATTTATTACTCTCTCAGGGAATTGCGCTGCCGGTATGTTGTTTAATTAGAGCTGCTTAAGTATCATATTCCAAATCTCACGAAAAGTTTGCTTTCTGAACATGTCTAACACACAAAAATGAAAAGTAGAACTGGAAGTGTTTGTCAACCAATTTTGATTCCTCAAATTGCTGTTTCAGTGTAAGATATTTGCTTGATACAAACCAAAGAGCAATAGCTTATATTAGCCACTTGTTTACCTGGCCTTGATATTGATCCTAGAATCTTAACTCATAAGCAAACCCACTGAATGAAATAAGATCCTTAACATGATTAAAACTTACTTCCTGAAGTAAAAACTTCTGGGATTAAGCTCCTTATTTGTAGCAAGTTTTTTTGGGATGAGCCATTAGCAAGAGACATCTTCATTTTAAATCAGCACTAAACTATTATGTTAATATATGAGAGATTAAATTATTTGGCCTACTGCCCTTATTCATATATGTAAATTTCTGAAAATATATTGAAAGAAATAGCATTTGCAATTTCATCTCCTCTGCAATTAATTTATTTAAAACTAACATGTATGGTGAGTGACAATTTTGTGGAGAAAAAAATACATTATATAATGAAGGCCAGACTCTATAGCTCTAATTCATGTGAATAGCCTTGCTTGTGTGAATAGTCCCACTGGTTTCAATGGACTATTCACACCAGTTCAATGGGATTATTCACATACATAATACACTATGGTATTTGGGATGAAAGATGCTATATAAATGTAAACTGCTATAAAAATATTAATAATATGCATTTTAACTTACAGCAAAATATGCATTTATCCTGGTAGCCATTATAGCTGATAAGGTAAATCATGTTTGAGCTAAGAAACTCCTACTGTACATCCAAAACACTTATTTAACTGTGCTAATAATAAGTAGTATTTTTGTGAAAATAGAAATACACATTTACAAGAATAAAAATACGACATGTATTTATGAAAAAGCTTTTCAGAGCTTTCAGGTAAATACTATGTATGTTTTCTTATTCCATAAAGGCAATATATTTTCTTTTTTCTTTTTCTAGAATAAACAAAATACAAAGGTCCAAATTCATCTCTGCAGTGGTTCTATTGACTTCAGTCGAGTTTACCAAAACCAGGAAGGCAATTTCACACAGAGGGTATCACAAAAAACCTCTATTGCCAGCCATTTAAAGCACCAATTTGCAATGTGATGTGTGCAAGCAGTTCTTCCAAACCAGCATGCAAACCCTTCAGCAACTTCAGAAGAGCTGAATTGCACATTATGGCAACATTCACATTTCTAATGACAAAACCTAAAAATCCATAGTTATTATAAATCCACAAAAATTCATATATATCATTCATAGATTGCAGCAATAACAATAATTAGAGAAAAATTGACAGACAAGTTACATCTGAAGAACCTTTCCCCAGTAAAATGGTGTATTTAAAAAACTCTGTGGGGGCACATCCACAGCCACCATGACTCTGCAGTCTTCAATTCAGTCAGCCAACTCCTTAAGAATAAAAAAGAGGAGTGAAAGCATGTGAGTGACGTACAGCCCTGTGCCTCCCAAACTAATAGCTGTGCAGTGAATTAATATCATGTAGTCTAGGAAATCAGTCACTGTCATGGAAACAGTCTGCTAATTTATTAATTTGTTATTAGTCTATTTTCTTATTCATTCTTTTATTTATTTATTGCCAATTCTTCAGTAATGCAGTGAGTATAATGCACATGCCAGCAGTACCCCTTTGGTCTGAGAGACAGACCTTTGCCTCTCAGGGTAACTGTTGCATGTAGGTAAAGCCCTATAAAATAAGGGCCTTTAAATCACAGCTCAGGCCTGCTGCTTAGGCTAAGTAGAAGGGAACTATGGGAGAATGACTCTGCTGGAATGGGGTAGAGATACATGAGAGACGTGAGAGACATGAAAGATGTGAGAGACGTGAGAGATGTGAGAGATGAGCTGCGTGTTCACATCGTGTTGTAGGGTTGTTGGATGACTTGGGCTTGTTGTGCCTTAAAACTGTGTAAACTGGTAACCAGCCAACTGCTTAAAAAGGCTTGGTTTTTGCAATAAAGGGGCTCTCCTTTGCACCTGCCTGGGGATTCTACGTCTCTTTGCTTCATACAGGTAACCAGCATTGCTACCTAGCACAATGAGACTCTATGTTTGTGCTGGATGAGGCAGTTCCTCAGCTCTCTTCCTACTTCTTAAATAAATTGATCAGAGATAAGGGGTGGTGGCTGGATCTTCAAACTTGTCCTCCAAAATGCTGAGCACTGTTACTTCCATTGGTGACAACAACTGGGCTCAGCACTTCTACCAGTGTATCACATCAATGTGTTTTTTCAGTTTCTCTGTGTTGTGTTCTGACTCATGTGAGTTTACAGGGACATGAAAGAGAGGGAGCTAGGTCTGTTCAGCCTTAGGAAGAGACAACTGAAAGGCGACCTCATCAATATATATCTAAGTATTTCAAGGGAAGATGTGAAGAGGGTGGAGCCAGGATCTTCTCAGTGGTGCCAAGCAATAGGACAAGAGGCAATGGGCAGAAACCGATGCACAGAAAATTCCACCTGAATATGATGAAGAACTTTACTCTGTGGGTGACTGAGAACTGGAACAGATTATCCAGATAGGCTGTGGAGTCTCCCTGACTGGAGATACTCATGAAACTTCTGGCTGCAATTCATTCCATGTGCTCTGGGATGACTTTGCTTGAGCAGGGAGGTTGGACCAACCTCATCCATTCTGTGATTCTATGATTACCATACATCAGTATGGCACAGGGTAGGAAGGGCTAAGGCTTGATTTGCTGGGGCCTTGAGTGGCTCCAGTACTCTAAGTCCACATTATAGCTTCAATGGTGAGGAGGTCTGGAAGAGGTTCCAGTCTAGGCCCACACTAGCTGTGCACAGAGGACAAACTGGTGGAGGATTCTCAAGTCACGTTGTAGGTGGATCATACAAATTTTGTCATTGTGTGTCTTCAAATGCTTCCAGTAAAAAGGGAAACTTCAAGTGTAAAAGTGTGTCTGAATGCATGTTGTATTGCTCCATGTATAGGCATAAGGCAAATTTACACTCAAAATAAGCCCCCCAGTTCACTCTCTCGACACTCTCGATTGAGACTTTAACCTTCTCCTTTTTTTCTTCCCTACTTCTGGTGCTGGTGCTGGTATGGCTGTGGCACCAGACAATTTTCACATGTTCTGCTCTACTTCTTTCTTAAATCCTTCATCCTATGTGTCCGACTACAGAAGACAGAGAGAAGAAATGCACAAGGATAAGAAGAAAAAAGCAGAAGCTTCTCCCTGCCATATAATCTAGGTCCTGTCACTCTTAGACATTTTACAGGTACTAATTTTCCAAGCTCATTCAAACTATGCTGGACTTTCCAAAGTGAGCAATAAATGCTGATCTGAATCAGGACTACAGTGGAATGACTTCATAGAAACAGTTGAACTTGACCCAGAAGCATGCTGATCTACATCCCTCTATTTGTCTCGTTTTCTTGGCTTGCCTTGTCTTTGTTTTCTCCTTCCTCTGGTGAAGCATTTAATGTCATCTCTACATACTCTTTTTCAGCTTTCCATCCTATTTCTTCATCAAAAAACCAACAAACAAAAAACCAAAACAACAACAACCAAATAAACCACCCCCCAAAAAATCCACCAAAAAGAAACCCAATAAAAAATCCCAACCCCCGAAAGTAGTACACTGACTGATCAGCTGAAAAGAACAAAGTTAATAGAAGGACTGAAAGTGAATGGAGACAACAAGGAGCTGCACAGCCCAGAGAAAAGAAAGCAGATCTAATACAGTGATCTGAATCTCACACAGTTTCAGTCCTGAGCTTAGTGACTGGGGAAAGGCAGCTGGATGCCTGAGCTCCATCAGGACACAGGAAGATCTGAGAAGTTGAAGAGGGAATGTGTTTGGTTCTGTCAGACTCAGCTAAGTCTGGGCAGGCTTCAGTCTCTCAGAAAGATCAGGCAGACCCATTCCAGTGGTTTCAAAAGGGCCCTTGAAAGCCTGGTATTTTCATCAGCATCCTAGAAAAACTGGTATGTTCATCATCTTTAGGGACTCTTTTTGCACAGGGCTTCTATCTGAAATCAAAGTAATAAGCAGGTGAGAAGAAAAAAAAAATAAAAACACCATTGTTCACTGACTTAAGTTGAAAGTCCCATTGGGTCAGTCATGTTTAATAGGTATGAATGAACCAATCTTACATAAAAGTCTATTCTGTTTTGAAAAAAAAAAACAGCAACAAAAACCTGAACAAAAATGCACCACTTTTTAGTCTTCACAATCATGTAGCAATGAGTTCCACAGCTGAACTATATATTTTATTTTACTTCCACTGATTGATCTCTCCTAAGCCCCAATAAGACAGTGACCTGAGAGTCACTCTTACTCTCAGCTTTTGGTTACTCTCATCTTCCTCTTTCACCTGAATATAAATCTAAATGTTTTTCCAATTTTAAAAGACTGCTCTTCAACTGTAACTGTATTTCATTCTTGTCTCTTCCATTTCAAAAATCTTGAGTTTTTCCTGTTCAAAATTTTTTTTCTGTATCCTCTTCAATCCAACTTCTACACTACTAAGCCTGGAAAATTGCATTTGAATTTCCCATGAGGCTATTCTGACCACTGAGGCACTGTATAAAAAAGAAAAAGTGGCATTAATTCCTCTTCCAGATGTGCTTTCTCTGGGAAAAGCAAATTTTCACAAAGCTGCACCTTATTATTCTCTGCACAGCCAGCCTAAAATTCTCCTTTTTTTGTGTGTGTGTGTGAACCTACAGCACACAATGCTAAGACTGCAGCTTGTTTTAATGTTCCATTTCACTTCCTTACATCCATCTGCCATATATTTTTTCATTCTCTGAAACTTACTGAAACATGGGGTTTTTTGTCCTCTGCTTGCGCCTCTCCTTGTACACAGAACTCTGCTGTGCAGCTGAGACTCCCAGATGCTACCAAGCTGCAAGCAGTACTAATAACTTCACATCCTGCCATCAGTTTTTTGAATTCACATGCAATGTGAATCAAATTTTGTCACAGGTAGAACAGCATGCTTGAATAAAGCCAGGTACCTACTGGAGGATGCTAAGTACAAATGCTAACATTTTTAAGCAACATTTGGTGCCGCGCCTGGGCTGGGGCAAGCCATGGTATCAGCACAGGCTGGGGATGCTGAGAGCAGCCCTGCTGAGAAGGACTGGGGGTCCTGGTGGGTGCGAGGCTGGACATGACCCAGCCATGTGCACTGGCAGCCCAGGAAGGCAATTGTGTCCTGGGCTGCACCCAAAGCTGAGTGGGCAGCAGGGAGGGGATTCTGCCCCTCTGCTCTGCTCTGGTAAGATCCAGCCTGGAGTCCCCAGCACAGGAAGGATGTGGATGTGTTGGTGTAAGTCCAGAGGAGGTCACTGAGATTATCAGAGGGATGGAGCACATCTCCTATGAGAAAAGGCTGAGAGAATTGGGATTGTTCAGCCTGGAGAAGAGAGGATTTCAGCGAGACCTAGTTGCGGCCTTTCAGTACCTGAAGGGAGCCTACAAGAAAAATGGAGAGGGACATTTAACAAAAACATGACAGGACAAGGGGGAATGGGCTTCAAATGAAAAAGTAACAGAGTAGGGAGGGTTTGGATTAGACCATAGGAAAACTTCTTTACTGTGAGGGTGGTGAGGCACTGCAACAGGTTACCTGGAGGAGTTATAGATGCCCCATCCTTGGAAGTGCTTAAGGCCAGGTTGTGGATGGAGCTCTGAACAACTTGATCTCGTGGAAGGTGTCTCCACCCATGACAGAGGGGTGGGAACTGGATGATCTTTAAGGTCCCTTCCAGCCCAAACCATTCTATGACTCGATGATTTTTCTCTCATTCTATCCCTCATTTTTATAATATCTTAGCCCTCTTTTCATGAAAAGTATGAAGCTGAGATACTTTTCCTTCTTTTAAAATAGTTCTGCTGAAGTACTAAACCACTTTTCGTTCTTGCTGGAAGTTAAGGTCATTGTCACTGCTTGACTGGGGTTACCACCGAACTAGAGACCAAATTAGGGCATCCTGAGATGCTCATCATTCAGCTACTTATTTACATGCACGCAATGAAATAAGTGTATTAATCTCAGAAACTCAAATTCTATCTAGGCACAGACTGAGAGTAATAAAATACAATAAATAAACTGGGGAAAGAACGATGTAAATACAGGTGTGTGTGGGAATTTTCTGACATTGAAAGGAAAAACACTATCAAGAGAGACCCATATCCTGTGGATATTGGTTTGAATAACTCAGGCCCTCCGTGCAAAAATTTGTTTCAGCATCTGAAATTCTGAAACCAGAAATGTGTGAATTTTCAGTTGATTCTTCCTCTGTAAGAAGCCACCATAACTGAGCCATGAAAACTTTTTAATCTCTGCAAAAATATGCTTGTAAGTAGAATAATACCATAAACATAGATGAATGCTCATTCATGCTGTACTTTTTGCAATAGACTTGCAAGTCACTGTCAGATGAATAGTTTCCATGAGAGGGCTAATGTTTCTTATATAATTTAAGCAGCTCAAGGCCCGTGCATTATCTCAATCTAAAAGAAAAAACCCTCCATATACAGAGTTTTGTCTTATTCTGGCAAAACTCCCCCATGAAAGAACTGATGTGCTTCAAACACCCCACTAATGGTACAGTAAATTACATTTTCACATTTGGAACATTGTAATAGATTTCTCTACAGAGTGATTTATCATGCAACAATTAGGAACCCTCGGGAATCGGATGACCATTTTAAATTTTATCAGCTTGTTTCAATAAACTGTTAATGTGACCCTAATGTTTGGGAAGCACTTTAATATAATCAGATTTCAGTTGTTCAATCTACTGACATTAATGGCTACCTCATTAATCATAGGATTCTCACTGAGACCTCAGAGGCTGTGCTAAGTTCAGTGGACCAGTTTTTACAATAATAAAAACAACAGGCAATTTTCAACAGGGAAAAAATCTAACTGAAAAACATTGGGTTCTGTTATCCTCTTGGAGTTGACAAGGTCATTTAATAATCCCCTGAAGTGTGGAAAAAACATAATTTTTGTGTAGTTCATTTTTATTTGTAAAGTGGTCAATTAAAAATTGTAGTCATAAGAACTGAAATCTCCTGCTTTAAACAAATAGTGCAGTCTAAGAGGTAAAACACAGGAGAAAGACTATGTAACAGCCTGTGTATAAAGGGCTCAGAATGCCTACCACATGTACCCAGGGACAGTGATATTTCTGCCCTGAAAGCACTCGTATCCTGCTGTGGTGGCTCTCACCTTGCCAAATACACCACTAATTACTAATAAAGCTTACCAATATGTAAGATATTGCCAGAATATTGCAGTGGCTTCCCTACCATCACCATCAAAATATCTTATTGTCCTGAGCTGTTTAATGGAAGACCATACTAAAGGCTTTGTATCAGATAGGGTGTTAGAATTTGTGTCTCAAGGTCTAGGGAAATTTTTATGGCTGTTCTTATAAAGGTCTTGACTGTAGGTGTCCAGGAGTATGTTAGGAAACACACAGAGATATTTCAGTGCAAACCCTGAAGAACGGTCTGGGCAAAGGATGTGAGGAGATAAACAATTTCTGAGAAATTAGAACTGCAGCAAAAATTACTAATATCATAAGGAACTGTAAACTCAATTCAATAGGACTTTCTCCCATTCTGCAAAAGCAGGTTTAGCAGCTGATGACCTGTTTATCAGCCTTTGATGGAAAAGCAGAATGGTGGAAACTTCCATCACCTCTCAAAGAAAACACTTTTCCTAATGAAGTGTCTTCTGGAAATGCAGGAACCAATAATTGCTCTTAACACAGTCTGAGAGTATCAAACAGCAGTAAGCACTGAAACAGTTAATTTTAGAAGCTGATTTTAATAGGTCCTGGTTTTTTTATTGAAAATGTAATCTATTTTTTTGTATATGTACCTGATATGTTATTCCCTTGACAATCAATACAGTTAATGTGCACTTGCCTTATTTGCTGAGTTAATCTGTCCAAAACAGGTACATGGTTGCAAGCCAAAAGAGGGTATGTACAGTATTGACATATTTATCTAACAGTTTGTTGGAGCTTCAATAAAATTGGTTTTACCAAGTTAGAATGTCAGATCTTTAAGACATTAGCAAGAACCGTGCATTTTGATTTTTACTTTGCTTAGTAATGAAGTTAACAAAGACCACTAAATTAAGTCTATTTTTCTAATACACTTGAAATAGAAAAATATTACTTCAGTCTTATCAGGTAGATGTGTTCAGAGGAGGAAATGTTATCAGCACTTTGAATAAACTGGAAGGCACCAGCACAAGGCCATACAGCAGAGGTAATTGTTCATACAGCACCCAAGAAAGAGATCTAGCAATTCACAGATACATTTTCAAGGTCAGTGAGAAAAAAAAACAAGGAACAATAAAAATCCCTGGATCGCTAAGTCCTGGCTATCCAAGCACCACACCGGGTCCTTTTCTTAATGCCTCTCTTTAAAAGGGCCAGGTTTCTTGTTATAAATGCTTTCATTGAAAGTTATTCCAGTCCTTCCACTCTCAAATGGTTAGAAATCTTCTTAGTAAAAAAATAGAAGTTGTCTATGGTAAATTTTATCATTGTATTACTCTTCCATAAAAGTATTACCATACTCCTTTTCCTATTTGACTAGCTTTATCATCTGGCTTAAATGTTTTCCTACCAGCCATTCCCATTTCCTGGACATATATCCTACCAAACTTAAAGTCTTCTATTCCACTGCCATAAAAATATATATCTTATTTACATAAGTATCCAAAGCTTTTCCTTGTCTCTTCCATATTCACCTAATTCTTCTAGAACACAGCTATGAATCTTGCAGAAGAGTGTCTTCAGAAGAGAACTCAAAATTAGTGCGCAGGGGGCTATGACAAATATATAATGGTGGATTTGTAACCAGAATAGAAAAGAGGGCTCTGATTAAAGACTGAGAGCTGCTGCTCTGAACTAGCTAGACAAACATAGTTGTGGGTCTAGGAAAAATTTATGAGGACAACAATTATAGAAAGTAAATTTATGAGGTAAGCTATGACAAGTTCTCAAAATCTTCTAGTTCTGTAGAGATTTTTTTACTTATTGGGGAAAAAAGTCCTATTAAAAAAAAACCTCATATAATTTAAAAGGGACAATGTGTGAGAGCTGGGATTAGTGAGGGCAGAAGTAATGCTGTAACAGCCAGCATCAGAAGTTTGAAAGTTTCTTTGACACAGCACCTATCTATAATATGCAAGCGCAGGGACAAAATGGAGAGAAGAATTTAATGGAGGTGACTGGAGAGAGGAAAAAGAACTATCAGAGAACATAGCACAATGAAAAAATAGATCAGAATGAAGATACAGGAAAATGAATGGCCCTACAAGATTTGAAGAGATTAAGTAATTTCAGTTTTGACTGAAATCCTTTTAAAAAAATTCAAGCCATAATCTGTTAGTAATTATGTATGTGGCCCTGGCTGATGGTCTAGAGCAGGAGTTACCTGAAACACGGCTTTAGTGTGAAATATGGTGTTTTTAGTACGTGTTATCAGCAGTGATCCATCAAAGCATAATATGTAAGATTACCCACTGGAACCCAGTAACTTGGCTTCAAGTGTTTTTATTTATAGTTTGTGCAGATGCAGATGAAGCAGTGAACCTAGGCTGGCATTGGAAGACTTCAAAAAAAGAAGCACCTTCCTTCTGGATTGTGCTTTGAGATAGAAGGGTACTGTCAGTTGAATATCTCATGTTGAACAGCTACTGTAAGCTTTAAAGGGATATTTAACTCCAGGACACAGATCTGGTGTTTGCTCTGTGTTTTCAGAGGGAGGGAGTATAGTAAGTGCTGGTGTTTCAAAGGAGGATGGTATTGCTTGTATTTAATTTATTTTGCTCTTTCTCACTGCTGTTTGGGAAGGAATGGCTTTGAACTCTTAATTGTATATTTTGGTTTTATCAGAGCACAGACCCATCCTGTCCTTTCTCACTCCCCCTCCTTTCCTCCTGTAGTCCTCACTTTACTGCTTTCTTCCTTCTCTCTTGCCTTTCATCTCCCACCCTAACAATAAACAGTCTGGAGCTGAATCCAGAGAGCAGAAAGAGCTCTGATTCCCTCCCCATCCAATACAGATCCCAATAAAACTTTGAAATGGCACCAGATCTTGGCTGTGTGGAATGGGGTCTGTCTCTAGCACAAAAGAAAGCACACACCACAATTCGTCAAGGAGGGGGATTTTCCTCAAGCAATCTTCCTCTCTAAAGGAAGTGCTCACTCCCACATTAGCAGGAATGTTTTTGTTTGAGCAAATGAGCACTAGGAATGGAAGCAGCAGCAACCTGGGAAGAGGTGGAGCTTGTGCAGAAAGGATGATGAGGACGCTAAGGATTAAGAGGCTGGATGCCTCTTGATGCACCAGGTATTTATGTCAGTAATTCTCATTAGATTTAATGTGAATAACAGTCATAAATCCCCCGAGGACTGAGAGAAGAACAGATTCCTTAATGTTTCCACGAGGAATACTTTGAAACCTTCATAAAACATTCATATTTGATGGAAAGGAAAACCTACTTTAATAAAACATGTTTACCACTATTATACAATCAGCAGTTGGTATTTTATTTACTTGAGTATAATGTATAACATACTTGCATGGTTATTATATATTATTAGGCTAAGATTGCTTTACTTCGTATTATTGTTTTGTTTATCTAACATTAACAGTTCATTTTACTGTAACCTCAAAACAGCATTTTAAGAAAGCCAGAATGAACCCAGATTTACAGAACAGTTTCTTCTTCTTTCTCTAAGACCCTGTTTCTGAATGTGGTTCAAAGGAAGACACAGAACAGATGAGTTTAAAGCAATTGCTGTTTAAGGTTTATTTTACTGCCTTAAAAAAACTCAGAGTTAGTTTGGGGTCCTTTGTTGTGGGCACTGAATAAATGCAGGAGATTTTCAGAGGACTAGTTTGTTGACTACAAAGGTGTGTCAAAGACACCTGATATGCCCTAAGGTACTTCACTTGGCTGCTTCCAAAGGCAAAAAGTCCTGCAGGCTCTGTGTGCCTTACATGACGGTCCTGGGGGGCAGGCTCTTAATACACCACAGCAAGCAAAACAGCATTAGATGCCTAAGTTCAGGCATCTCAATCCCATCTTTAAAACATTTGATGCTTCCAGAATACATCCAGGGACATTTTACTTGTGACTGCACACCTTCAATGTCCTTTGGCTACAGAGTAGCAAAAGACACTCATAAAACAATGCACACAGCTACTCAAAATACTCCAGGCTGCACATACACTGGTACTGAAATTAATACAAATAATTCTGAGGAGAGCAAGAAAAGCAAGCTGTGCTCCATAAAAACCTTCCTCTGTCCCAATGTAATCACCTTTCCACAGTATTCCAAGTCAAATTCATGAGCACCTTTTGTTGATGAAATTTACTTATCATAGTTTATTTTTAACTCATGTGTGTACATTTTAGAAATTGAGGATAAAATGTGTTCAAGTTCCTGTGCAGCTGGGTAAGTACAGGTGTGTGATCCCAGTGTTTTATATACCTTCTAATGGTTGCTAGCATTGCAACCATTGTGAAAATAAGAGTAGTACCCATTTAAAGCTCACATATCATGAGTAAAATCTGCAACACTTCTTGAGGAAATGTTAAAATGTTCAACATCCATGTTCTCAACAAGTAAATAACACATTATAGGGCTACATTATGACCAGATTATATCTATTAGTTACTGCTGTGCACCATGTAAATCTCCAGATTCCCCTGGGAAATGAGAAAAATCATTTCAGACTTCAATAACTAACAATCAGTTATTGCTCTGGGCAATAATAAAGCTGAATGCAATTACCTAAAGTGAAGTTAGCAGTGTAACAAATGAAATACAGATTTCTTTCTCTCCTAAAATAAATGTAGCATCTCCTCATCACACACTACTGCATGGTATAATAGGGTTTTCTAAACAGTGTTTTGTCTGAACAGCCTACTTGAGACTTGAAATATATGTGATTAAAACTTATATAAAAAGTTACTTTTTATGATATCACTTGCACGATCACTTAGGGTTAGAAAAAGATTTTTCAGATTCAGGCTATGAATCTGAATAAGTAAAGCAAGCACTCATTCCAGAAAAACAGATTTAAAAAAAAGATTATCTGCTCCCAGCAGTACTCCTCTTTCACAGTAAAGACAATTTACCCCAAAAGGGAAATAGAAAATTTCTGTTCATAAAATGGCTTTGATCAGATTTTTCTCAAAACATGTTAAAGCTCTAAATGCAGCATTTCAGTCTTCATACTTATTCTACCTCCTGTCACATTAATTTATTATTTATTCTGTTAACATGAAAATGTTCAGTCTGTTAAGAAGGAAAAACTGTTTTTTATTTTAAACTGATTTTTAAAAGAAATGCTTGAAAACTGAAGTCCCTAGAAGCTAGAACTTTTCTTAACTTAGCATGAGATTGTGTAATATAAAACATATACATAAATGTTTGCAGGATGAGAAATTTTGCATATAACTCAGGAATTAATATTTCAATAAGAATGAAAATATTAAATACTGGATGAAAGAATAATATGCACAAAAATATTCATAATTAAGAATAATAGTGTTTTCAGCTATACTACCTTTCACCTTATTATGTAGAGTAAGTATTAATTCTCCATGCTGAATTATTGCTAATTAATTATCTGCATGTACTTTCTCTTTGTCACTACAGAATTCAATTATCCTGGAAAAGATTTTGCAGTAGAAAGTTAATCCTAATTCCCGATCTTTTGAGAAACCAGTTTTTATTTATAAATACAGATTGGGTTTGAACCATGAATTTTCCAGTTATTTTGAGCTACTCAAGACTTTTTTTTATACCTGATGTTTAAGAAATAGCTTCTTATTATGCAATGGGGTGTTTTTTCATATTTTATCCTACACTGATGTTGACACCTTTTTACAGCTCCTTGAAAGCTAATGACCCCCTTTGAACCTGACCCACTTTTTAGTTGTTGGACACTAGCTCATGGTGTTATGCAAAGCTTATTTTTAGATATTTTCAGGCAAAAAATATCTTTCTTGCTGTATATTTATATAAGGCATAATTCAACATATCATTAGTACTATCAGTGTCAGTAACAATATATTTACAAAATGTGTTGAAGTAATTCCAGTCAGATCTGGCTGCCCTTCATTTTGGTACATGTTTTATTTGAATAAAGATATTGAAAGGATGGCTCACTTCAGCTGTACTCATCTTGGATATCCTTCTGAGGTAATTTTAGCTTATATTTTGATCATTCCGATATATATCTTATTTTAAAAAAATAAAATCCATGCAGCTATTAAAGCAAGGCAGCATCAAGAAGAGCCTCAATATACAGCAGATAGGGTAAAACATTGCAGTGCAAAGCTGCATGACTTTGGTTCAGTATTGTCTCAGTTAACTGGAACAGTGCTTGGCCATTATTTGTTAGGTTTGAGAAATTCCAGCTTCTTATTGCTCTGATCTTGTTCAACCAAGCAAGGATGAGAACAGGGATGCTCTGTGAATGCTGTCTACCACTCTGCTGTTAAGATTCAGTGTCTGAACTCTGGGTTTGATAACATTTAGACCCAGGGGAGAATGACACCCACAAAGCCATATCTCAGTAAAGGGAATTCACTACCTCATCACCTTACATCTTTGGACTCGTGGCCAGCCAGGAAACATGGGTTGTCTCTGTACTAACTTTAGTGGTTTGAAGTGCTGACAGAAAAAGCATCCACATTATTCTTGAATTCAGGCTGTGTAAAAATCCCCCATCTGTTTTCCCTCACAGGTGATGCCAGGATCTTTCTAGGAAGGATCCTTCTGTCTTGTGTCAATCATTACCAAAGGGAAAAGGTGTTGGGATGGGCAGCCTTGCCAGGAGCAGCATGCCAGACACACAGCGAGTGAGCTGGTGCCTGCATGGCTGAAGAGCTCTTGCCACCACTTCTGCTGTCATCCCTCCCAACCACGGAAAAGGACCAGCAGCAAAAATGGCAAAGAGGACACTCCTGAAGCTGCTCTCACACTTCAGTGGCCTGTAGTCAAGCACAAGCCATAAGCAGGCAGAGGCTGCCAAGCTAAAGACCTGATTTCTAATTGTGAATTTTGTTATTAGACTTTTTACAGAATTTTTTCAGTCCACTTGTGTTTGTGGGAAGAAATGGTGAAGGGTCTTTCCTAGTAACAAATCGATAGAGCACACATTAAAGATATTAAGAAACAGACAGTGAACCCAAAAATTAGCTATTATTGAAGATACACTTTAATAAGCTTTTTCTGGGAATGAGAGTGAGCCACAGGTTTTAAGGTTTTTGCCAAAGCTCCAGTTAGGAACAGAAACTCATTTTTTATTAAAAAATGAGAATAAAAATATTGGCCAACGGCAAATAACATTGAGGATGGAATTAAAAGAGTGTTAAGAATCTACTGCTGGTCTGGAATCACTAAACCATTTTTAAATGAAGCCAAACAAAAAATTACAAGTGATACTTAGGTGGAAAGCTTTATTCCAAAAACTAATGTTTTGAAACTATTATGGTCACTGCTTCCAAATGATTCAATGCCGTTTGCCAACACAAAGCTTTGACAAAGCACATGCTTACTTGTTGGAGAAGAAAGTAACTTCCAGGATTAATGACATGCTTTAATTCTGAATTTGTCACTGATGGGATAACTTTTTTAATAAATCATGCATTCCTATCATCTGTATTTTGGAAAGCATTTTGATAAATTAGGCAGACTGCAGCAGAGACCTGTAAAAATTATGTGAGAGCTGATGGAAACTCCTGGTGATAAGAAATCTTGGCAAAACTTCCCAAATCTCAGTTTATTAGAAGTAGGGTTAGTCTGTGGTCTGATTACAGTATATAAGCACCTTCCCAGTGAAAAGATGCAGAAAACTTATCTGATAAAGACAGAAGAACATTCACTTCTGATGTACACTATGAATCTGGAGAATGCAGACACCATTGAACTACTGTCTGTGACAAACTAAACTTTCTCTGGAATACGTGTCAGGAGTGAGACAAAATTCTCTAGGAACAATACTTACTTTGGTCTGTATATGTAATCATTTAATTGAATAATTTTGTCAACTGTCCATAAAATTTATTGATTTATATAAAGTTTAAGACTGTCCACATGAAAAAAAAACGTTAAGAGAGAAGAAATATTTCCAAGTAGCCTTAACTGTACCAGCCTAATAATTTGGGACTATCATGCAATTTGGAGAGTATGGATCTCAAAATATATTACAAATTATTCATAAAATTCTATATATGTTTTTGTTTTCTATATGACGACACTAATATTTGAAGGCAGTTCATTTCTTAGGTAAATTCTGCAATTGAAAAATCCACATTCATTCTTGGAAGCTAAGCTTTTTATTTGATCCTGTAATAGATAGCTATTATTCTGATACTTAGCAGGTTAGCTTTTTTAAATAAAATGAATCAAACTAGTGTCACAGTAACTTTCAAAACATGCTGTTTCTCCCAATATAAAATACATAATTGTAAATACCTAATTAAATCAGAAAATAAGAAAATCTTCTTCCACAATAGAGATGACATGGGTTCAGGTATAACAACTATATGTTACGTAGGTAATTCTATGTGTTATGTAGAATAATATTTGCAAGCAGAAATTGTAGCAGAAAAAGATTTTATTATAATGCTATCAATCTTCAGTGGGAATCAGGACACACATATACAGATATGTGGGGATGTATATACATATATTTATTTATTTATGTATTTGTATACATAAATACATATTTATATATTTATATGTATTTATTTATTATATATATCTTTATATATTTATTTATTGTATATATTTATATTTATTTATATATATATCACATATATGATTTTTTTTGAGGTAAGTGGGGATGTCGAAGTATCCAAATTTGCTTCATAGTAATAGAAAATCTCTATCATATAGAGAGATCTTTTAATATTGTAGAATAAAAATAAGGACTTTTTCCTTTTTTATTCTTCAGGGCTCCCAAACAAATCACAGCGTACTTCTGTCTTGTAATAGGGCCTGTTCCAAAGACCTTTGACGCTTCCTATTGACTCAACAGGCTTTGGATCTGGCCCTAAGGTAGTAAAACCTTTGTGGAATGTTTATAGATAACCACTTAGTCCATGCCAGCTTAAGGAAAGCAAAAGGAAATAAATTAAATGCATCTTCCAGTGACATAAGTCTCATGAAGAATTAACTAGGATAAGCACTTACTCTAGCTGGTGCACTGTCAATTTGAACAATGCAGACAAAAATAATAATTAAAACATAGCTTCATGCTGAGATGAAACTTTCAAGAGTGTCTACTGTGTTAAGCTTATGATTTTTTCTGGTTTTGTATTTGCAAGCATAATTACGTCCCAGAGGCAACAGGAGCTAGAGCTTGTCAGTCCCCATTTCCCCCTCCAACAGGAGATTAATTTCTTTACACAGAAATCCAAAAATTGATGCCAGAGTAATAATAATAATAATAATGTAAACAAGTCTTTTATTCTTTTAATCTGGAATGCATAATTTAATGGCATAGTTGTATAAATAATGAAAACATCACATCTACTTTAGACAACTAAGGGCAAACTGAAGGTAACATTTAATGTAGTATTGATTGACCGCATCAACCAAACAATGGCAGACATCTGTATGGATGACAGCATTTAGGAAAATGCTACCAACTCTATCAATACAGATTAAGTAGGGGTGGGATGGAGCAGACTTGATGGCACAGAGTCCTGGTAATGGAATATGAAGCCTTTCACCTCCAGCACGCTGACTTGACCAGCCTGGGTCAGTCTGTCACTGAAAGTCATTACCATCAGATGGTTCAGTGAAATGCGTTTGTCCTAATGGCAGCCTGCCTGTGTCACAAAATGCACCATCTATCATGACTGACATCATGTTGAGATTTTCAGCTGGAAGGCTGGAAGGAGAGACGATGGGCTCCACAACCCTCCTATCCCTGCAGGAAGCATGGGTAAGGACATTTGTCTGGGGCTGTGCTGCAGGGATTTTAGGAATGCCTGATTTTAGGGATAGTGGTGTCAAGCATGCTAGGAGTAGGCACAGCACACCAGCAGCATGAAGTTACAGTAGCTCACTTTTGGATGGATTTGAGAGAAACAGTGACACGTGAGGAAAGCAAAACAGGGCTATTAAACAAATAAACAAACAAAAACAAACAAAGAAAAAAGTAGCAGAATTCAGAATTCTTTATTAGGCAGAGGTGAGAAATGACATACAAAAGCTAAGTGAAAACAAGATAGGATAGGAAGAAAGGATTTGAACATGAAGCCATGGTGTGTACAGAGCCAGCATAGGGAGACATTGGAGAGATGCAAAGTAAGGAATTACATGGATAATTGGATGAGCTAAGGTGATTATTTCTTTCAGTAGCAGTTCTGGTTGGATATGAGATGAAGACTGTATCTGTCAAAGACACCAGAAATGACATTGTTAGGAAGTGACAGGAGCATGAAGAGAGTTTTAGCTGTGTGATTAGATGGGGAATACTGTACCTTGTAGAAGTTCTGAAGTAAGGTATTACCTGAAAGTTTAAATGTTAGACTGAATAGTAGCCCAAATCAAATAGCTGTTTCATTGGCAATACTGACTACAGTTCAGTTTAAGTGATGGGGAAAAACTCTTACTTGGTGATAGCAAAATTAATAGAACGAAAATAATTAAGAACATTGTTTCACCCTTTGAACTTAACCTGGTGTTTAGACATACAATAGGAGACATCAGGTTAGACAGTAGACAAGTTGTTGCACTTCAGGGAGATAGTTTCCTGTATGTTAATTTAATCTGTGTTGTCAACTTGGAACAAAGATGTTGAGCATCATTTCCCAACCTTTTACCTAAACTAACTAAACTCTAAAAGCTCAGGAATGGCTTCTTGAAGCTTTGCAAAAGATAAATAAAAAAGAAAACTTATTTTCAATGGGCTCAAATATGCTTCTGTTAAGAAAAGTTTTACAAATCAGAAACTTAAAAATCATTGCCTATGACGAGGACAAAGAGGGACAGATTCTTGTCAAATTGTCAGAAGAAGCCGAAGATCTTATGAAAGAATGAAAACAGGAGGGAAATCAGGAGAAGACAGTAACTGAAAACAACAGCTGACATATTTCCTTTGAAAAATTGTGAGATAAACCTATGTAATTTAAAAATACATTTGGAGTTTTACACTAATCTGATCCAGGGATACGGCAGCAAACTGATGGGTGTGGCAAGATCAACAAAAAATCCTCTCTGATTGACATACATTGCAGTTACAGTCACCTAATAGTAATGGTATGTCCATTACTACTTGTGAGAAACATATTAAAAATATCCTAGGACACATACACTCCACCCAGGCTGCTGCTAATCCCACAAAACACAGCAAGCTTGTCAGTAGCACTTCATTGTCCAAAAGTCAACTGCCCTTCTGACCATTCCATTCCGACCAGTGTGAATCAGAATTTTTTTCCTGCAGAAAAAAATCGCAGTGGGAAACAAATAATTTTCCCATAAAATGAGGATTAAGGATGAGGACATGAAAAAGTGAAACTAAAATGATGAAAACATCTCAGTGCTTATAGAGGCTCTTTTTCATGAAGTCATAATTCCTTATGGCTTTTATACAGATTAAGTATTGAGGCTGCTGGGCATACACGGTTTATTACTTAGAAGAACAACTGAGTAGTGAAATGAATATTGTGATTAGGTCAAATTAGGTGAAATTGAACTAGAACCAGATGTATTTTGCTACTAAGACTCACATGGACAAAGTCCTCAGCAGTGGTTCAGATAGTCCAAAATAATGTAGCCAAGAACACTGATCTTGATTATTTCTTCATGGAATTTTTCTGGTTGTGATTCTACAGTCAAAAATCACATGTAATGCCTGTTTGAATATGATTGCTGTTTTTTTCATAATATTATACGCAAAAATCCATGAGCATAATCATGACTTGGCTTTAAGTGAATCATATTAGAACAATCAAGGAATCAAAATGAAATATTAAAATATTTCACACATATATAGTTTCTGCCCTACCATCAGGAGTATGGATGAAATAAAATTATTGTTGAAAACTCTGAACACTGAAAAATCAGAAGGTGCCCATGGTGGTTGTGGCAACTCCAGTCCCAGAGAGGCACAAGATTTCTTGGGAAGAAAACATAATGTTGTGTCCAGTGAACTGCCACATTCAAAGCAGCTAAACATCTTCAGTGCGAGATTTCTTGACAAAAGAAAAGGGGACAAAAAAGGTATTTTGTCTCATGACTCAAAATCAGGACAGGCTATTCTTCTATGGAAGCCATATCATTTAAAGCATCTATTAATCTTGCTATAGTAATGGCTGGAGAAAACTGTGGTTTGGTATGCATGCAGGACACAAACTCTGAGTAATAACTTCTCTGCAAGCTCATTTTCCACTGCCTAGGAATTTCATCTAGAAAGATGGGAAAGTTCACCTGTGTACGAATTTCACTTCCAAAGTTCCAGAGGTAAACAAATTCGAGTATTTATTTTTCTGGGTATCCTTCCTTACAAGGGAGCGCTACACTTGGTCATCAAGTGCCGTTTCGCAAGAACCAAGGCATGCACTTTCAACATTAATCAGTAAACTGTTCTGAAAGTCAGAGGCTTGCTTCTTGCACAGAAGAATTATCTGTTGCAGAAGACCCCGCACCATCTCAAGGTACCCGCAGAATTACCTGTTGGAGTTCATAATTTTCCATGTGTTTTATTTTTAGGACCTCGAATCTAAGTTCCCACTTGGCTTGTAATGATGGGGTGCTGGAACTAGATGATTTTTATGCTCCCTTCCAATCCAATCCATCCTGTGATTCAACAATGTGAAAGTGGCTAATTGCTTTTCGCTCTACGAGTCTGGAGCAACACAGCACCGTCCCTGGAAAACCCTGCAACACACTGAGTGCCACAGGCGAGCGGGAGCCACCGCAAGCGCCGCGGGGCCGGGGCACAGCGGGCGGGACTGGGAGGCGGGGACGCTCGGGCAGGAGGTGGCGGGAGCCCCGCTAGCACAGGAAGTCGCCCCAGCGAGGGAGGAGGGAGGAGGCGGAGCTGTGCCGCTCGGCCCGAGGTACCGCGCCGCGTCCCGGGGTGGGCGAGCGGCCGCGGCCGCCGGGCCCGAGCGGGGCTGCCCCGGCGCCGGCCCCTCCCGCGCCGCGGGGCGGCCGCCATTGGCCCGCGGGCAGGGAGCGCTCGCGCCGGCGGCGCGCGCGGCCGGCCCGCTGACCGCCGCGGGCCCGCCCTGCCATTGGCCAGCGGGAAGCGCGCGGCCCCGCGATTGGCCGGAGCGCGCTGTCAATCCGGGCGGCCCCGCCCCCGTAGCGCCGGCTGGAGGGACTGGGGTGGGAGAGGGTCGGCGGTGCGGCCGCCATATTGGGCGTGGGCGGGAATGGCTGCCGTGCTGCGCTGTTCTGCGGTCGCGTTTGGTGTTCAGTTTCACCGTGCCAGGACCTCTCGACTGCCAGGGCTGCTTTTCCGTGCTCAAAGCAGTACGACTCTGACCAGGCAGCCAAACTGGAGGGAAACAAACCCCTCACCGAGGTGTCCTCGGCGGGGCCGTGATCGAGGCCTGGCCCAGGGCACGCAGCGGGGCCGAACTGGCCGAAGCGTGCGATGCTTTCATGGGAGGATAGCTCACGGTTTTCCTTCGTGAGCACGACTGCTCACAGACTGCCGGCCCGTTGTTGGGTGTGTGTGCGAAACTCTGTCTTGTCTGAGGTTTTAGGGTGTCTGGCGCTGGACAATCCGCTGCTCTGTGTGTGCTGACTGCCCACGTGCAGTGAGACCGGGCCGGCTGTGGGTGTGCAGTAAATCTGATCCAACCCGGAGTGTTGAGCTGGCTATGTTTGCCTTATAGGCGTGATGTGTTCCGGGTACATTGGACGTCTTTGTGTTCTCTGCAGACGGCTCTGGTCATGCCTGTGCTCAGAAAATCCTGGACAGAAATATGTGAGAATATGTGAGCTGCAAAAGCTTCTAAATGTGAAGTGTTGGCTGGGGATTCTCTACCATGCTGTTGATGTGGCTCTCAAGCTGCTCCACCTTCCATCAGCCCACACAGTTACAAGGACAGATCATAGTAGTATCAGAAACCCCCTCTGAAAGAGCCTATGGTGTAATTGGGCTGTATATGCAGCACACACCTTCACACTCAGTAATTCAATTGCATGTCATAGGTTTTGAGTTCCTTCCTGTTGGGGCCCAGGCTCATTCCTAAAGAGCTAATCAGAAGGGTAGGGTACCTGCTATTAAAGATGTATTTCTGTAGTGGAAAACTGTATAAAGTGATGTTTAAGATACACACTAAATCCTACAAATGTGGAGAAAATTGAACCATTTCTTAAGTACTGCATTTTGGCACGTCACCCTTGGCTGAATCACTTCACTCTTTGGTACAAAATTGGCTGGAGACAAACCATTGTTCAGAAAATAGTTTGTCTGCTCACCTAAAGAAAAATTTGGCCAGTTTTTTTGTTGACATGATTGTCTTTCATCATTCATTAATACAAGTTATTCTCTAGGATTAAAATGTCGTTGTGAAACTTGGAAAGGTGTAAGTCTACTTCAGATATAATTTATGTGTAAATCTTCTAGCTAAACCTGGTTGAGCAGGAATAGATGAGCACAAGTAGATGACCTCAGAAGGTCCATCAACAGTCTTGGGAATTCTGTGAATTTATGTAGCCAAGAAGAGATTACCATAATGTTCTACAACTAACTTAATTGTGCTTAAAATAGTATTTTGTATTTGCAAAAACAATACAGAAAATACTTTCTCAGTGCAAATGTGGGATCTCTTCAGACATCTAGGTTTTGAAAGATTACTTCAAATCAGATTACTAAAGCAGAGATGCCTTTCAACAGTGGTAAATTTCCTCATGTGTTTAGCTTTAAGTCGTACACTGAATTTTGTACAAGGACATATATGTGGCTTTTATAAAGTCCTATAAACAGGAATATGTCTTCCATTTCAAGTACAAGCAACTGAGTTCCAGAGTTTATTACTGTATCACATTGAATGACCAGGATTTTTCCATACATTGTTCCTTAAGAGCATACTTTAGTGAAGGTAATACACAAGGAGATACATACTTTCTTCATAAAATCGGGAGTAAAGGCAGTACCTTTATTACTGGTTTTTGCTTGGTTAGTTGTGGGCTTTTTTTCCATGAATTTGAACTATGCAGTGTAAGTTTATGTGCATTGAAAGGTGCTACACTCACTTCTGCCTGTTCTGGATTTCGTAGTTCTTGCTGTTAGACTCTGCAGCCTCTTCAGATTGGGAAGCCAGTTTGTGTGCCGGTTTGAAAATCTTCTACCTCACTATTGGTCAAAAACACAGAATGAAGTCTAGTCATGTAAGCTAATACATTAACCTCTGATACCACTCAGGGTATTTTTAGGATTTACTTAATTCAAGTATTTGAGCCAAATTCTGGCAGCCCAGTCTAAAGGACACCGGAAGCTCAGTGTACTTTATGGCAGTAGCTCCAGAGAACATCCAGTTTTAGTAGGCCCTATGTAGAAAACAAGACAAGAGTTGTTTTCTTTGGATTCTATTTTTGCAGTGCAGTGAAGATACTGTTCTTGAATTTTTCTGTGAAATTTGTTTCTCTAGACCATGAATTAGTTTTGGTTAGAGAATTTTTAATACTTTTCAAAATTAATTGATACCATTACTGTTACTGTTAATTGCAGTTGGAATTCTAGAGTTTCTGTGAGTTTTTATCATGACTAGGAAGTTGTTGGGTTTCTTTCTTTGGGATATTTCCATATTAATATAAATTTTGCATTAAGCAAGGCAAGCTGTGAATTATAGGAGAAGATAGGAGTTGGGCTAATGTTCCAGAATTGGGTTGCCTGTTAAAAAACACTCTGTTAAGTACTTGTGAAGAAAAAGTGAATTACTATGTTTACATGTTATGAGATATGTGAAGACAATGCAAGATAGATGATTGTAAGATGTAGACAAAGAAGGCAGTCATTTCCATTTGCAGTAGAAGTCTCCCCCAGCCCTCTGACTCTCATACAGTATGACTCTTGTAATGCAGTTACTCCTGGGAAACAGGAGTGTGAAAGTCAATGTTTTCTGACCCAAACTCTGCTTTAAATTTTTCTGCTCTTGTGGATTTTTTCATTTGCTTGCAGGTTTACTTTTCTTGAGGAAAATATGTGAAGAGATTTACAAAATAAATACTAGCTGATCATTTTTCAAAATAAAAAATGAAGTGCTTTTCAGTGAATGGCTATCCTCATTCCAAGTGAAGTCTGCAATGATTAAATATTAAAATGATCCATGGTTTAAATTAATATAAAAATTTTTCAGGAGATTATTACAAAGATTAACATTTTTAATGTTTTAACAGTCCCAAAGTTGATCAATCATAGGCACAGTAGAACTGCTTTTAGTTAACTAACCTGATGATCCTATATATCACTGCAGTATTTTGTACGACATAAACCTTGTGGCATGGTTGGTAGAGGAGATGAAGAAACAGTGTCTGTTATAACTCTTTAATTATCAGGTTTATTCTTGAAGTATTTTTTGACACACAAAATAAGCAGGTAACATTTTTTTTCCTTTTGAAAGAAACAGGAAAGAAAGGTAGTTCTAGAAAAAATGTGGTGTTTGCTGTAGAGTAAGCAGCTGTTGTTGCATGTAATGACAAACGTAGATGGTCACTGGCATGGCTGTGGAAGAACAACAATGTCTGTTTGCAGTGTGTGTTCTTGCATGTGTGTTTTCAAATAGAACTTGCATTAATGCAGCTTTAATATTGCAGAATTATCTGCAACAGCCTATGATTCCTGATACATTTTTATTCTTTAGAATTTTGTTTGAAGGTCATGGGAAAATGTCATGGAATCCCAGGTGCTTTTATATCACTAGCTGTGCACAGGCACCCCTGTAATCAGTGAGTTGAGTAAATACTTGAGGCATTCCTGACAGGGACAGTGCTAATTCCTTTGTTTCTCATTTGTTTTGCGTTTTTTTAGCCACAGGGCAAAAATCATCATTAGTGATTTTTTAAGTTTGATTCTGGCTTTCTAAACACACACTGCAGTGTTACAGTGGAGCTTTGCACAATACAGTTTATTGTGTCCAGAGATTTTTTTCAGTTTTAAATATAATACATACATAATCAAAATATTGTTCATTCATATGTTGTGATTGTTCTTGTCATCATCCTTCACTGAGTGTGATTTACAATCAAAAAAGAGGCAGAATTGGGAAGAAAGGCTGATGAATTAGCCATTGTAAACCCAGAAGGGTTTGTAAGGAAGGATTGGAGATAGGAAAGGAAGGATGCAGTAGAAACCCAGGGCTAGACGTTGAGCTGGTAAAATGAATAAATAAGGAAAGACTGTTCTGACAGCAGAAACTTATGGTGGAGAAGTCATGGCAGAAAGGACAAGTGTGAGAGGGGAAAAGAGCAAATGATGGCAGTAACTTAGTGTTGGGAATAATAGTTGGAAAGTTAAAATCCAGAGGACAAGCTGAAGCACACAGTTTTCTACACAAATTTGTTGTCACTTTCTAATGCTGTTATTTCTAGTTTTAGGTAAGACAACAAATTAAAAATGGGGTTGCATTGTCTGTAGTTGTTTGTCTCTAGCCAGGAAGCTGAATTAATTCTCATGTATTTCTATTAAAATAAGTAGTGAAACAAAATAATAACCTTTTATGTCATGAGCTGTTTTTTATATTGGGGAAACAGATTGGGTTGCAAATGTAGTAGGTTTCGAAGTCTCAATTGTTTTCTCCCTGGCTGTGCTGTGTGGTGTAAATGAAGAAAAGGTTACGTTTACCCATGATAATTCCCTCTCACGTTTACATTATCAATCAGCCTGTGTAGCTTTTTATGCTTTTATCTATTGTGTTTTCATTGTAATCTTTACATATAAAGTTCTCAATTCTGCAGACTCTTATGCTGAAATTTATTCACAAATGGCTCTGACAGATGTACTCTAGAAGCCTTAAATGCTGTAGTTTAAGATGGTGCCAGCTGGTCGCTTCTCCCCACCCCTGAGATTGCAGTCTGTATGGAGGAGCTGGCAATACCTGCACCTCCGTTCACTTCCCTCACCTGAGCTCACATTCCTTTTAGGGGGTTGTGTGCTGATGTGGAGGCTGGGAATCAGATCCTGAGTCCTGGGCACAGAACATACCCTCTTTTGTTGTCCTTTCTTGCAGCCTCCTAAACTGTGGCAGGAGATTAAGCACCTGGGTCAGCAACATCTTAAAGCCTCTCAGATACCCAGAGCTTGTTGAAGAGACTCCTCTGTGGTTTTGAGTTGAATATGTTTAAAACTTTATTTTTTAAATTACCTATATTTTCAGTTTGTCACTGTATCAAGTCAGTGTGGAGGATATTTCCAAGCTTGGCTTTACCATATCGCCACCTCTGCTTATACTCTGACTTTTGTCTGCTTTTAGAAGTGATCATGCCTAAAAGCTTATATTAAAAACCATAGATCTTTCTTTCATGTAATATGTATGCTATAGAAATTGTTTAGTAGGTGGTGTGTTGCTCTCATTGTGTGAGGAGCTGGTTACACTGCCTCCAATTAAGATTGCATCACTTACTTTGCTGCTAGACCAGTTTTGTATTACTTAGACTCTTGCCAAAAGGAAATTGTTAACCTGAAGCAGTGGATTACTTATTTTGTTTTTGTGTCTTGGCTGTCAAAGTGAAAGCACAGTATATAGCTAACATTTGGTTAGGTCCTTGATTTACTGTTACGCAACTAAAATTAATTTTAAAATTCGGACTGTACAGTAACAATAAAATGGATAAAGAGCTGCTGAGCTGCCAGCACTCAGAAGTAATGGCTGGGAGGCCACTGGCAATGGTTGAGAGCCTGTGGGGACTTGTTCCAGCATTTGCATGAGGTGTGATGTGCTTGTTGTTTTGGTCAGTTGTCTGTGTGTAAACATACGAGCATAGTGGCAAAGGATGAGTAGTTCAGTGATTGCTGGATTGATGAAGAAAGGATGAAGTTTAAAGCACGGCTGAGATCATGTTAACATGAGTCTGTTAGAATGTAGTTCATGTGCCTGTGCCAAGGAACAAGGAATACTGGATGTGTGTGCAGAATGGAAAAATCTTATCTTCTAGAGGTGCGGCTGAGGAAGGACTTAGAGGTTTGTGAGGAAGGTCCTGTAGGCAAAGGGGACTCGAGTGCAGGGCAGTGTCAAGAATGTGCTGCCTAAGAGAGGTAGAAGCATAGTTTGAATAATAAGACCAGTGCAGGAATGTTGCATCTAGTTTTATTTCGATGGAAAACATGTCCTGAAAAATTTGAAAGCATGATGAAGGTCCTGAACAGAATTCTGTTTGTAGAACTGCCCTTGGGAGGTGGGTTTGAGATTGGGTTCACGCTTGCTGTGGTGTTTCTGACCACACATCTGCCTTACCTTGGCCAGCTCGGTTAGCTCTCCCTCCCACCTGGTTGCTGCAGAGGCCCTCCTGCATACCTACTGTTTAGTGTCCTAGGCAAGGCTATGCTGAATTTGTTTGAATTTGTCATTTCTTCCCTTTGCAGAGGACATGAAAAGCATTGTTTCTGTTTTGTTGTATATATATATATATATATATATATATATGCAGAATGAAAAGCTTTAGATAATATGTTTTTTCAACAAAATTGAGTGTTATTTTAATGTGCTGCTAAGAATTGCAGCAGCGAATAGTTTACTGTTTTTTTTTTATTCTGAAATAATGAATGGTAAAAGCAAAGGTGGATGTTGCTTTCCTTGGAATTTTTTGACATGTTATTTAATTTATGAATGAATCTTCCTGTAATTTGGAATGAAAAGGTTAATAAAGCATTGTTAGATTGATACTTACTTTTTATTCTGAAAGACAGCATAATTTGAAAGCCTGGGTTATTTTGGTATCTTTCTGTGTACACAAAGCTAGAGACCAGCAGGCTAAACAGGAAGGGTGTTCTGGAAAAAATATTATAGAGGCAAAACCTATTGAAAAAAACTTGAAACTATTTTCATTTCAAGTACACCAGTGGGGTTAAATAATACTAATAACTTCTGTTAGAGTAACAGATCATAATAATTTAAAACTAAAGTTCCTGGCACACTTGCTAATATCTTTTATGGCTTCATTAAAATACATCTGAAATAATTTACAGAGCAAGGCTTCTGGGTGAATTCTTCCAGTTCTGCATGGGAAGAGTGCCTGTTTATCTTCATGCATGTTTATATAGATCCATGGAAATTATGATGTAAATGTGGATGCTGTACTAAAACATAGCCATATATGCAGAGTAAGGAATTCAAAGCATTTGTATTCTGTCATTTATTGCACACAAGTAATGTATATTGTATAGGCTTGGTTCAATTCTGTATCCTGACCATAGAAGGGCACTAGAGAATATGTACTCCACCTTGAGGGGACCTTGAAGGGGAGGGAATAATGTATGTAGGAAAAAGCCCAGGGTGATGACTCTCTTACCAAACTTGTCTCTTTCCTGGTTTTGAACCTTCACATTTACGCACGTTGCTGGAAGCAGTGAAGATCTGGAAGGGTGTTTTCCTTGTACTATACTGTTACACATTTTATTTACTCACCTTATTAAAATAAATATATAGGTCAGTGTGGAAACAACTGGGACAGCTGCAAAGCTGAGTGCATGGGATAAAGTCTTCTGAAAGGTAAAAGAGGTGGCAATTCAGCTTCCTTTTCAGAGTTGACCCAGCTCTCCTTAAACTTTTATAGTTACTTACAGAGCTGTACAGCTGTTGATACAGTAGTGGCCAGACTGGGCAATTGTAGCAAGAAGGCAATAGACCTGCAGTTTCTTGTGATGTTGGTGTGTTCTTAAGAAAACCAATCTGAACTCATTTAACTGTATGCTCTAGAAGGCTTTTCATTGTTGTATGTGATTTACAAGGCTAGATTTCAGGCAGTGCAATCACCTTCTCCTAATAAAACTTTATGGCAGAAGCACACATTCTGCTTTGACTCTAGCCAAGGGCATGTGCAAACCCCCTTGTCCTGGTTTGTCACCCAAGGACTCCCTAGTGCTTAGAGAGATGCACTCAGGCAATTTGAGCAAATGGAGTGGATTGTCGTCTGCCATTTTATCTCAGGCTAGATTCCGTAAGAAATGCTCACAAACTGCTTTCCAAATGATGTCTTTTAGCAGTATTAAAACTCTCTTGTTTGTAACTGGTTTGTGGTATGTGAATCTCTCATCAGAGATATCTTTTAGGCCAGAAAAGGCCAACCTTTAATGCATTCGAATTCAGGATCTTAAAAAATGAGCCATCTCCTAAAGCAGCCACCCATAAAAAAGTGTTAATTTTGTATTTTACTACTTTTATTATGGTAAATAATATTTCATTCATACTGAATGACTCAAAACAAAAGGAATACTTTTTTTAATGTTTCTGTCTCAGTGTCATCCTTTCTTTTGGCATTCTTCTGGACAATGAACCCTGAAGCAAAATCTCTTCCTTATGACGCACACCTGCGTGCTGTCCAGGAGCAGAGGGAAGAGATGGGGCTGTAGTCTCCTCCCACCCTGTTCCTATTAGTGGGAAGAGCCATGAAAAGAGCCCAAACAGGCATTTGCACAAATGGTTTCATCCAAGATCTTCAGCTGTTCACACGACGTTCTATTTCAACTGATAATTTTCTGCTGGTTGATGGGTTTTCATTTTGCTGCCCTTCTTCCCAGCTGCACTCCACAAATTTCTCTGCTTTAAAATGAGGCAAGGAAACAGTTTACTAGATTTTCTGATGATTATCAAAGCTTATTTTTTCATTTGGTGCATATAAAGGTTTTAGCCTGATTTTGATCCATTCATGTAATTCAATCTTTGTTCAAGGTTCAGATTGTAGATAGATATCAATGATCTTACACTCCCCTTTTTGCCCAAATACAACATAAAGCTCCCAAAGAGATGGTATCTTGTAAGCTATTACTTTATTCTTTATCTTAAAAATCATTGCCTTTAATGGGATCTCTAGATAGTTTTCAGGAGAGCCAAGTCTTGAGCAATTTAGATAAAATCTGCAGAGACTGTGCTTGGCCTATTGTTTTAAACAACCTGGGAAACTACTGAGCTGATGTTATTTACACCATATTAAACTTCTCACCCACTTATGGCGTAGTCCTTCAAAACCAAGTAGGACTTGGTTTTGAAAATGCAGCTGTTCACATCTATGGGTCTATGTTCACTAAGGCTGACTATTAAGCTCATTATTAAGTGTTGTTGGGCTGAACTTTACATTTTTTCTGTTAACACTTAAGTTAGCTACTGGTTATCTACTGGTTTTTGTCTCAATTTAAAAGAAAGAAAGTACAAAAAAAGATACATTGTGTTAAGGCTGATTAAATGCATGCCAGCTTTATGTTCTGGTCTTTATGGGGAGCATCTGCATCTGGATGCAGTTCTATGCCATGTGTTGCAGGAAGACCCTCCTCAGTCAGGGATGTTGGACGAGGTGACCCACTGTGGTCTCTTCTAACCTGACCCATTCTGTAATTGCTCTGTCTTTAATGAGCTGTTGAGGGAAAACGTAAGTACCAAACCTGTTGAAGGAAAATGCAAGTACAAAACCCACCAAATTAAAACTCCTTATACTTCATGTTTCTTTTGCCTGGTGACTAGACTAGATGGTTTTTTTGGTTTTTTTTTGTTTTTTTTTTTTTAAAGCTGAATTGATTTCCTGAATGCTTAATACAGCATGTGAAACAACAAAAAAAAAAGCCATAAAACTATTTTTCTTCATTTATAGATCAGCCTTTTTAATACTTATTGAGCTGCAGTAGCTTCAGAGAAAGGAAAAAAATGTGCATTTGTTCTGAATGCTGGATGGAGAGATTACCTGAAGTGGTGAGCTTCAATGGGCTCTTCTGAGAGCGAGCAGTGCTTTCAGGGCCCGGAGCATGCTTGCCACCATGGCTGATGAAAGAGGCGAAGGACGGGTCTTTCTTTGGAGATCTGAAAGCTTCTTATTACTTCAAAGGGACTCCAGGGACAAAGACAAACTTGGACTGAGGGCACAGGGTTTTATATGGGGAAAAGGAGTCGATCTGAGCGTCAAGGACTGGTCGGAACAGGTGAATGGGATGGGGGGGGGCAGCCAACCAGGGGAACCAATAGGGAAACAGGGGTGTGACACTGCAGCAAACTGGGACCGATGGGGATTGGGAGAGAACACAGAGAACACAAATATGTGAGAACGGGGGTTGAACTGGGGTGGAACAACTGTACAAAGCAATAGGACTTGAGATGTTACCATGTGCCTGCAGAGGCCTATGGGAGGGAGGCACTTCTGACCCTAATCTTAGAGGGGAGTTTCTCATTGCCTGCTTTGGCCTCCCCAGGCTGAGGCGTTACAGCTCTGGTGGCAAGCCCTTGGGCCTCCAGGATTATCCTTTAAGTCTTGTTGTACACCAGGTGTAGTAATGGAACTAATAATTTGGTTTTGCTGAAGTGTTACGATTAGGTTTATGTGGACTCAAGTATTATTTGCTCCTGTCATTTGTAGAGTGCTTTCAACTTTTGCAGGCTTGCTCAGGATAAGAAGGGAAGCATTCATTTGGCCATAAACATGGTGACCAGTTCTGGCAATTACTATGACTTGAAGTTGTATGATGGGACGTGGTGTGATAATACAGTGAAGTATGTTAGAGAAGGGCACATTTGTCTGCCTGCCAGTTTTGTGCCTGCATGATGTATTTGTGACTGTTTTTTCTTCTGGTTTTCAGTTATTAAGATAATTTTATTTGCCAAGAGTTGGGTTTCTGCTTGAATGATAGGCATATTCAAGGAAAGTGGATATCAATGTTAGAATTAATGGAGAAAAATTAAGTGGAGACTTAACCTCACATGCTTTAAAAAGTTTGGATTTTTTATAAACAGTGTGAGCATGAAAAGAAAGGAAAAATTACAGCAGTTTCAAACTGTCTTGTTCTGATATATTACTTTAAAAAACTATTTCAGCTCTTAAATTATTTGCTCTGAAATATTTTGGTTTTAGTAGTCTTAAGGTAAGGCAAGTGAAAAGAGAGGCATCATAGAAATAAAAGCATGATAAATATGAAATTGCTACCTGTTCCAATTTTTTGTGTGTTTGAATAACTTTAGAAGTTACAAGATTTATTTTCAATAAAGGTCACTACCCCATTTTGCAATACTGAAAACTTTGTGAATCACTGTTCTCTGGATGGTTGAGAACTGTAGTTTAAGATGGATATACTAAAGGAAAGGATAATCCCTAAATACTTCTTCTCACTGGAGAAACAAATCAGAATTTAATTTCCATCAAAACTGAGCCTAAGCTTAAAACTCTACAAATAAGAAATTAACAAGTGTGTGTAATTGAAGCATTCAGGCTTATAGCAAGGCCATGGCTTGTGGCAGTCCCAGGAAAGAAGTAGCATTTAGGAAAAATAGAACTTTTGTCAGTTCCCACAACTAAAGTGGGGAGAACAGAGGGCTTAATTTCTCATTTGAAGAAGGGAAAGTCACTCTTCCCTTGCTGTAACACCTAGGAGGGCAAAACAGTCTCTGAGATTTTGGAGTAAGACTTCGGTAAAACCATATGGGATTATTGCATTTAAGAATGGCAACTTTGTAACTTACTGGAAGTGAAGTGCTTAGGCAGACTTAGCTGATTTTGAAATCTAAGGTCTTTAACCTATAGCTTTATACTGTTATTTAAGTTAGTCCCTACTTCATCAAAGGAAATGAGTGCTGAAGGGGTATGTGGTGGGGATCAAAGAGGGAGTAAAATTGCTGAGATTTAACTGAACTGCAGAAGTGTCCTCTGCTGACATGTCAATTACTGAGACAGAGCAAATAATTGTTTCTCATCGTTGCTCTTGACTCTATGAACTTTTGACTCTTGAGGCAGAGAGCTGTGCTTCACTGTGTTTTGTGGGGTGATGGTGGTGACATCCTCCCTACACCTTGTGCCGCAGAACGTCTCTATAGCGTCTGCAGGTGCTCCCATGGAAGCTTTATCCATCCTTGGTGGATCTGCCTCTGGGCAATGGGGTGGTCTGCGTGTCCATTCTTCTATCCTTTTTAGCTCTGATTTCTACCATAGTCCCATGTCCTTCTCTTTCCCCCAAAAATGTTTAGACAGATTCCATTATTTTGAAGAATGTTTCTCTGAAATAAGGTGTCAATTATTGTGTAATTTTCCCTTTAGTGGAGATTACTCTTTTCTCTGTGAAGCACTATATTTTGAACTGTCTGGCAAGGCAGAAATGAACTACGTGTATGCTTTTTTCCCTTTCATGAACTTCTTTAAGGATATTTTCTTGACACATCAGTGCCATCATAGATTAATAAAAATGGGGGGGGGGAAGTTCCTCTTTGGACATTTGGAATTTTAAATTCGTTCAGATGAAGATCTGTCTTCATATTAAATTGAATATATGTTTCACACATGCTATAGCTCTACACATCTCTGAAGTAAGTAGGGAATCTTTTTCTGAAAGCGTAACAACCTAATAATGAAAATAAAATGTAAGGTGTATAGAATCACTACAGTTAGGAATATTCTTCTGAAAAAATTCCTATTTTTTTATAGTAAGAATAATACCAATTGCGAAATAGATCTCTTCTATGGAAGTAGTGCTTTTATAAGTGTGTTTTGGCCTACTGCATTTTCATCCTGTAGAAGCAGAAGCAAACTATATGCTTCTAGGAATGGAAGGAACCTTTTAACATTTTTAATAGCCTACTTTTTCTTAAGAAAGCAATTTTGCATAAATATGAAGTCCTTTTAAAAAATTCTTATTCAGGTTTTGCCACCCTTGAAATGTTCACTCTTTTCCTAGCTGTGAGTACATTTAAGGATAATCTTTTCAACTCTTCAGATGTTTAAAAACATTCCATGTTTAGCAAAATTACGTAGACTCTTCACTAGATGAGAAAATGCAAATATTTGGGTGTAAATAATCCCACCAAATTTTAGGCACTCTGAAGAGAATTAGGAACATAACAAGAAAGCAAGATTGCCAGAGGTGATTTGGACTCCTAACTATTACATTTATTTCTTTGCCCATTGCAAAGGGAGTGGAGATGACCTCCTGTGTAGCTTATGTGTCTGAGTTATGTTCCTGAAATTTAGTGGGACTAATCTGGGTTGTTGATTAAATTAGTTTTTCAGAATATATTTCCTCAGGATTTGGAAATATTCATGAGGATATGCTCTAAATTCCTATGAACTATTACCTGTTTATTACTTTTGTTAAATAAATGCAGAGCTAATTTCATGCAGTTTGTAGGTATTGTATAGCTAAAAAACAACAGAGCATCTCCTTTCCCTGTAGTGCAGAGGATACTAATTGGAAGTAACAATGTGTGTTTTGTTCCTAGTGTTTACATGAAGCTATGAAACAGCCTGATATATGTCTGAGTAAAAGTTGTAGTTCCTATATCGTTTGAATCTTGGGATGTGATAAGGTGTTTCTTCTCCTTGTGTAGAATGTTGAAATTATTTTAGTATCTGTTCTGACTGGAGTTATGGATCCTGTGTTTTTGATTAATTTTCCTAAATTTAATTAAATTTAAATCACCTCTGCTGCTTTCAAGGTTAAATTAAGTAAAGAAGTATTGCATTTCTTTTATTAATGGAAGAATAAATAAATCCCCAGATGAAGCAGAGATAGATTCTGCAAGAAGCAGCATGGGCAGGGGACTCTTTCCTTGGAAATAATAGTCTCGTTCTTTGAGAGAGACTTTCCAGAGGAATGGAGGACTACTGTAGGGCTTATCAAGAGAACTTGAATGTATTTTGTTTGTAGAAGTTTTTTTTAAGGCAGTAATAGTAGTAAAGATTTTTAAATTCTTTTTCTTGGCTACAGTATGGTTAAATAATTAATCTACATTATTTTAGCAGCTGTAGGCTGCTTCCACTGCTGTGTAGACAGATCTTAGTTACTGTACTTCAGCAGTACAATAGCAAAAAAACCAATTATAACCAGCAGCAACAATTTCCAAAATACCTACGTGCAGATGACTTCCCACTTTAAATGTAGCGCTACCAGTTCTTTGAGATAACTTGATGTTTCCAGATGATCCGATGTGCTCCTTGAATTTTACCTGAGGTAGATAAAAGGCTATTTTTGCTTTCTTGTAACTTGCAAATATTTTACTATCCATTAGTTATTAAACTATCAGCTATGGAGTTAACTGGGAGAAGACCAGTTCCTTCAATGATATCAGTAAGTTTTCATGGCATCTTTGAAACATGTTTAAAATGAATCAATTTATGAGTTCAGATGATCAACCTGCATTACATCCAACAACACAAATAAAAAAAGAATTATGTTTAAGGTAGAAATCTATTTGCAATTAAAGATGAGGAACTTCTGCATATATACAGATGCCAAAGACTTGGTTCAGTAGCTTTACATTCTGTAGTGGTTCTTTTCTGTCTGAAGTTATACTTCTTTTCTCTCAGCTGACTAACTATATCTCAGCTACAAAACCAGTAATTTTATTGATTATTTCTTTAATGTGCCCACTGTTAATATTTAGGCAACCTAGTGGGAGAGTGCAGACATGCTGTCAGATATCATGCTGGGAAAGTTTGTACACATGCAGATATGCATGTCTTGTGAGTGTGCACTGATATACATTTTAAGGCCTGTCATTGTTATTAATCATTTGTATTGTACCAATAATGTACAAAGTGCAATCTCTATATATGTAGATCCTATTCTTATTTTTTATTAGCATATCTAGTAATTTATAGCAAGTTTCTATTTAATGAATGTAATTTCTTCAATTTTTTTTTAACTGGTGTAGAAAATGCTATGTATACATCAAGAACAGTGAATTGGGATTTAAAGTGTAGCCAGACCTCCAGTGGACATTTAGGACTGGTTTTTATCTCACCAAATGCTATTGACAGTTAGAGGTTATAATAAGCAGTTTATCAGCCACTGCTTAAGAGTAAAAGAAGAGAGGAACAAAGTGTTTTTCTGAATGTGTAATTTTCAAAGGTGAATTACTAGAGGGAAAGCCAAAGGGGGTGAAAAAATAGTGAACACAGTATCACACAAACAAAGATGTCTTTTAATCTTGTAGCATCTCTGAAGCAGAAGTAAACAAAAAATCATTGGGGCCTCGCTTTGTTTTCTTAAGACCATCTTTTATAAAAGCTTGAAAGTTGAGGACAGCTCACATTGCTTTCATATTATCTGAAATTACTTGTCAAGTATTTTCAGTAAAAGCAGTGATAAGCTCCTTTACATGTTTCTTTAAATGGTTGTGTAGTCATTAAAACTTTAGGGTTTGAAGGCTTGGGATGCATGATGCAGCATGTGTGCTGCCTACCCCTTTGGTTTGGCAAAGAAATACAGGAGGAACCTCCAGAAGATCCTCCATTTGCTGCTGTCAGAAGCAGCAAAGGGGTCAGAGACCTGAGTGTAAATTTCTTTTACAGTAAAGATGACCAATTACTGTAGGATGACCACTCCTATTTTAAATGGGGAAGATTAGTTTTGTAACTCAGCAAAGGTTTCAGGCTTTTTTTTATCAAAAAATGGTTAGAAAGTTGCATTGAAAACCACTCCTACAGCAAGGTTCATAAATAATAAATATTACCTCTTATTAATCCATATTTTAGTTTAAATCTACCTCATGGCAAGTTGCCCAAGAATGTGGGATTCTTTACAAGAGAAGGTGATGAGCCATAGTCCCCAAGGAACTAAATTGTGAAAACAATCTCAGTTTCAAACATGATAGTATAGACCTGTTATTCCCTTTCCACATCTATCACAACACATTCTAAATTGTGGCTGATCTTCTATGCAAATATCTGTCTTATTAGACACTGGGCTCCCTGTGCCAATGTCTCCATGGGTTTCTCAGGCATTTGCTATGTAACCATCAAAACAGTGGGAATGAATGATGATTTTTGCATCCCTTTGAAGAGCAAAGAGGACTCGAGCTTCTAGAGTTGCCAGAGTTGGTGACACTGAGCCACACAGGCAAACGCCAGTTTCTCTGTGGCTTAAGTCAGGAAATAATCTTTGCCTGTGTTTTCTTCTTCTGTTTTATTGGCATTACTAAAACTGCAAACATCTTTCACAGCTGATGTTTTGTTATAAACCATTAGTAGACTATGGAAATGGCAAAAGGCAAGTCAAAACAGTCTCTTAGCAGTGCCATAAAAAAGCCAATATCTAGTTTTGCAGTGTAAAAATGTATCTGTTACCTCCTCAGTTAGCTGAAAGTTCAAATTGTACTTTTATTTTTCCATTCTAATTATTATGATGTGAATGTTATGAAATACAACCCAGTCCTGTGAAGAATAATAGAAGAACAGATAAATATAAAATAATAAACTTTATGGTGTTAAAATGCACAAATAACTGGGCATCATTTCTGCAGCTATATTTTAAATCATGTTTGAGGCTATGGAGAAAATAAATGGTGGTTGCTTTAAATTTGGGATGCTGGCAGTAGTGTTCAGCAGTGCCATGGCATGCTTTTTGGGCCGTGATTTGGCATTTCAGTGCCTTCCAGGGTTGCACTTCCCAGAAAGTGTGCCTTGGCAGCGACCAGGGACTCTTGTCTTGCTGTAGCGCAGCTGGTTATGCCTAACAGAAAAGTGCAACTCTTGCAGATAACTCCATGGCCATATGTGCACAATCTGCACGTGGTTTGTGGCTACCCAGCATGATTCAGCCAAAGTTTGCCCTTGGCATGCTTCTCACCGGGGCCAGTTGGGAAAAGGCAGGGGTTGGCTGCTGTGCATCTTCAGTGCTTGAACAGTAATCTGACACTTCTTGAAAACATCAGACCCTCATGAGTGTGGGTGTTTATGTTGGGACTGTTGTGTTGTAGAGGCAGTCAGATGGTGGGGCTTCTCGTCACTGTGGTGAGTAATGCCTTCAGCCCAGCTAAAATGGTTCAATCCCAGTGTTTTGAGCAATAAGCATGACTGTAACAGCCAGTTATTTCATAACCAGGGAAAAAGAGGTGAAATGAGTGTGTTTGTAGTATCTCCCACTTGAGAGGCAGCCCTGTGAGGGATGAATATAAAACCATAAGGTTTTGCATGTTAAAAGATACATAAAGAATTTACTAGAGCAGTGTTCAGATTATGCTTGTTCAGTTACATGAATGGTGTGGAAGCTCCAGTATACCAGAAGGAACATCTTTGTATGGATGATTATGCAGTTCCTTGTGCAGTCCTAGTGTCACCTCCTTGTGAGGATGTGCAACATGGCTGTGCAACACGAGAATCCCATTCAAGAATCTGGCTGCTTGTTACTGAAATGCAATGAAGGTAATTTAAACTATCAATACCATGCCTGAGAGGTATAAAATGCATACAGCCCCAGCTTTCAGCTTTTGTTCTCCATTTCCTATTCATTCACAGATATCTAGAGCCCATGGCAGGAAAATAGGAGAGAGTGGGGTTGCTGTGTTTTAGGTATCTGCTTGTCTGCAGGTGGTTTTCCTGAGCAATTTCACCTGTGGATGCACACAGCCTAATCCTGCCTCTGACTCCTAAGTGTGGTGTAAATGTATTTTCAATAATGGAAACAGCTCACAATACTACATTCATTCCCTGGTTTATTAAAGAAATAAATTATATAGGAATGTAATTGTTGGTACCAAATGCTGAATTACAGTGGTACCAAATGCTGAATTACAGTGCAATCAGTTTAAATCCTTTCTTTTTTCTTTATTTTCATTCAAACTAACAGGCATTCTGTAATGTTAATAACCCATGCAATGGAGAAAAAGGTATGTTTAGAATGTATCTAATAGTCTTCAGAATAGTGATGATTAACTCCAGTGTCTCATTGTACTCTGGGAAGGCTTATGTCTTTGTGTGTAATCATGTAAATGTTGCTTGTTACCATTTTTCTGATGTTATAAGCAATTGATTTTGTTAGTAATTTATTTAGGAATAATGTTGTGGTTTTTGTTTTAGTTTTTTTTTTGTTTGTTTTTTTTTTTTTCCTGATACTGACAGTGATTTTTGGATTGAAAACAATGGGTAGAAAAGATGCCTCCACATCAAGGACTCCTGTTGACCAGTACAGGAAACAAATAGGTAAGAGTTTGAAAGAAAAGTTTGTGTACTTAAAATAAAAACAAAACTTTTTTTTTTCCCCAGCAAGGCCCACTAGTAACAAAACGTAGCATTCCTCTTTGAAAACTTCATTTTATAAATGCTGGTGAGTAAGTCATTCAGCTTTCTGAAGACAGTATTTTGAGTGACTTGAGATAAAGTATATGCTGTGTGTTTGGAAACACTAGTGAAATACTGCAGCAAAATGGCTTCACAATGTTTCTGACCTGTTGGAACTTTCCTGATTCTCCTGTTTGTCTTTAATTTCATATATGGCATTTCTAACGAGATACTTTCCTCATTCATAACAATTTTTGATACACTGAATGTTACAGACCTTTGTATTGTATAACTGCATTTATTCTCACACTAATGGATCTATTAAACATGTTAATTTTTTTCCTTAGGACTTTTTCTATCCTTGACTAATACTTATTTAGGTAACACGTATGCAAAGTATGTACATGCACACATGTACCTTCACATAGATACATTGCAAATGCAAATCCCTCTTTCTTTGCTTAAATGCAAAGGTGAGTTATTTTTGAAATCCATATATGAAGATTCTGTCTCTGTATGTTAAACATTATAAAAGAGTCACAGTATTTTGAAAGCTTATATATAAAATGAAATACTTTAATCTGTACACAGTTATTTAAGTAAATGACTTTGTTTTACAGTTGCTAAGCACACACATCTGTTTAAATATGCAGAAAACAACAAGTGTCTGGGGGAAAAAAGGTTGTTTACAGTGTACATTCTCAAGGTGAAAGAGCTAGGGTTATGGGGGGGCATTCATAGTAAACTCATTTTCTTTAGATGTGACACATTGCTCTTAAGTTGGTGAAAGCAAGTGTTAAAATTATTGTAGGGAAGAATCTCATGCTGGCAGGCAAATAAACTACATAACTTAGGAGGTGTTTCTGTGGTTGTAATACTCCTTAGAGGACAGAGAGCATGAATAGACTGTGCTCTGCCTTTTGCTCTGATAATGGTTGTTTCAGCTCCTACTCTGGTCATTCACTGATACCACTATAGCGTTTGCCAATGGAAATCAGTTCTCTCAACTTAATTAATGTAAGAGGGTGAGTTTGAAAATGTGTGGATATGATTTAAAACTCAAGTTTTGGAGGTATGTTTGAGTTTTATGTGTAACCATGTTGGGCTATCTTTTGGCCTGGTAGCTGAGCTTGGTGGAGTGAGCCCTCTAGTCTCATCATGCCATTAGGTGTATTATAGGACAAGTAGGTGTATTATTGACAAATCTAATCTAATATTTCCCTAATGAATATAAAAGTGCTGTTGTTTTCTGGGTCTTAGTGCTTTTTTTTGTCATTACTGCTTGATTTTTTTGTTCTTATATAGTTTTGTATAACTGGTAATAATTCATCCATTAGTCACAGGATGGTTAAGGTTGACAGGGACCAGTGGAGGTCATCTCATCCATCTGCCCTGCTTAAGCAGGGCCACCTAGAGCTGGTTGCCCAGATCAGTGTTCAGATGTTTTTTAAATATCTCCGAGTATAGGAATTCCACAACCTCTCTTCCTGTATCTGACTATCTTCAAAGTAGAAGGTTTTTTTCTTATGTGTTTCTGGGTGTGCCCGTTGCTAGTCCTGTGACAGAGCACCACTGAGAAGAGCCTGGCTCTGTCCTCTTTGCACCCTCCCTTCAAGTATTTCTATACACTGATGAAATCCTCTTTGAACCTATTATTTTCTCCTAGGTAAGTACTCTCAGATCTCTCAGTCTTCCCTCATAGGAGAAATGCTCTAGATTCTTCATTTTAACTCTTCCTGATTCTTCTTGGCCTATTATTAGAAATTACACAGAAAGATTTTTTTTTAATGCAGTCATTCTTTAAGACTTAGATTTGACACTTAGGTACTTTTGCAGGGATGTTTTAGTGTTAAGCTGTTCAACAGATGATCCCTCAGAACGCAGAGCACCCTAATGCTACAGGCTCAATTGTTTTGGAGATGGACATTTGGTCACCTTTTCTAAGGTAGATTATATCTAGAACAGTAAGCAAAGTGAGGCTGCACAGGGTCTGTCTTTAAAAAAAATAATTCATCAAATGCATTTAAAGCTCAAATTCCATGCTTGGAGTGATTACTGGCCTTCTTTTCCAGGCATTTGGTATCTATGGGTTGTTGAAAACATTATGATAGATGCTGGCTGAACAGCTATTTCCTCCTGACTAATGGTGTGATGTTATTTTTTAGCTTACAACTTAATGTTTTCTAGCCTTGCTGGATAGAAGGTAACCAGATTGAAACGTTTTTCATACCTTTTTTTTGATGGAAAATGGCAGCCTTCAAGGAACAACATGTCACAAAGTCATATCAACTTCCAACACAATTTTCAGTTAGATGTTTAGTGGAGTAATTTGAAATAGAAGCAGATTTTTAATTTCATTTTGTTCCAAGCTTTCTGTTTTGTTCTGAGTTTCCATACGGCGTGCCACATGTTTGCCCTGTGCCATGGTTCAAGTTCATGTTGATTACTTCAGTTCAGCCGTTTGCCTTTTTCTCTTCTCCATGAGAACAGGATCACTCGTGTTTTGTTTGCCTCTGTGCCACTAGCAGTTGCTGTTTGCTTCAGTAGCATTTTCAGAGGATTCCCCCAGCACAGAGATTGATACTGTTCTTCCCTGTCAGCTGGCTTTCAGCCATCTCTCCTGACACCAGCCAAAATTTGTCTGTAGTGCCACTTAAGCTGGTGCTCCAGTATCTGACAGTGGCACTGCCTTCTCAGTGGGGAGCAGACAGTCTTCTAGTTATTTCAGACCAAAGTGGCAATGGCTTTGTGAAGCCTAGCCCCAAGTGGACAGGGGACAACCACAGCAACCTTTTAGAACTGGCTTTAGCTGTACCTGGAGGAGGGAGGATGGCACCAAGGGATCTCTCCCTGTTCAAATCTCCATGAGCAGCCAAGGCTGTAGAAGAAACCATGAGGAAAAGTAATTTTAACACTTGCTCATCTCTCACTCACATACCCAAATATGTACCTGTAGTGCAGCAGCAAACAGGGAAGCTCTTCTGCAGAGTGTTTCCTTCTCCCTGCTGCTGTTTGTGCTGCTGTGCTTAATTTGCTGGAATCTGAGGAAAGGTGTGAGGCAGTATGCATCCTTCTGCATTTATGCAGCTTAGCTCCACAAATGCTGTGAAAATAGCAACAGGTTTTGTACCATATTTGCTTTGTTTACTGTTATGTGTGCTTTAAGTTCCCAGAACAATTCCACATGTATATTTTCCATCCTTCTTCATCTGGTGTGTCACTTGCTCGGCATGGAAGCTGCAGGATTTGTGGGTAGTGTTCATGACTTGTGTGATTGTGGGATCCTAAGCAGGCATACTGAGAGGATTATAGCATAACTAAAACCTGGTCTACAAATCAGGAATAGACATACTTTTGGCTCCCATTACTATTGTGTTGCTGTAGCATAATTTTTCATGAGGAGAGGTTGTTTGCCAATCATTCAACCTTCAATTTGTAGACTCAAAGGTCTGCCTATTGTCTGTTCTATATCTCCTGACTTGCCAGCTTGATCTGGAGCTTATACAGGCATAGCCTGGAGGTTCTTTGGAGCAAATAAGGCTCCTCACATCCCCTGGGAAGGAATAAAAGTTATGAATGAACATATGTTCTCTTTTTGCTTTGGAAAGCACAAAGCTACTCACTTTGGTGAGTGGGCGCAGTGACTTGGTGATGGAGGTGGTGTTCATTGGCATCACATATGGGGAGCCATGGGGCAGGGAAGGGGACTGGGTAGGAGTCCTGAGTCCTGCTGTGGTAGCGCAGGAGAGAGAGCAGTGCCCACCTGAACTGTCAGATAAAACTTTGTGGGTAAAGCTGGGCCTTTGTAGCACACAGTTTGTGGTATTTAGGAGTGGGGCTGCAGCCAGCCTCATCCCCAGTGGGCTGCAGCTGGGAAAAGCAGGTGAACAGAATTGAAAGCAGTGAGCCATGGAGTGCTGAGATGCACTGACCAGTCACCAAGAGGAACAGAAGGCACACAGGTACGACGCATGTAAGGTGGAAGTATAAAAGGTTGGGCTAAAGAACAAGAAGGGCAGACGCTTGAAGCTTTCTGAAGTGTTTGATGTTACTCTCTATGGGCAGGTGCTTAAAGGCATCTGAAATTGCATGGTAATGTTAGTCTGTGTATTGTGAACGTCTCAGCTGTGACGTATGCTGTAACACATGTCCGTGGTGTGCAGACCAGTGACCGGTCCAGAAGAAAAGCGCCTCATCCTAGGGCTGAGGCTGTGATGTTACTGTAGCCCTGAGATGGAGAAGAGCTTGGGGACTAGTGGCAGCACAAGCATCTCTGGGGCTCCCACCTCCAGCTACCAGCTGGAGCATGGACCTGTTGTCTCCAGAGAGAAGCCCTTCTTGTGGCAGATTGCCATTTCTACCTACCCTACTGATAAAGAGTTGTCTTTACTCTTACCACTTCAACTTTTCTGCTTTCTTTTACTGTTTATCTTCTCTGTGTTTTTATGGACATAGTGTGCCTCTATCTTCCTTGTCCTGAGTAGTGCTATTGAATACTCAAAAAAACCTGGCCACTATCATCCTTCCTTTTCAGCTTTAAAAGAGGGAAAATGTTGCATTTTGATACTTTTATTTGAAATATGTTGCATACTTTGACATGAAATGTGGTTGTTTTGGATCAGGAAATGCTTATCAGAATGAAAATTTGAGATATAATTTCTGAAATAATAGCAACAGCAAAAAATGTTTGGACATTTTTGAATTTGTACTGAAAATTTCAAAATTCTCCGTTTCTCACAAAACAGCAATTCCCCTATCTTTTGTCTGTTAAGAAAAATCATGGAACCAAGAAGGCAACATCTACATCATTGAGATTGCTCTCCTCTGCCATAAGCAAAGATGTAGCAGGACAGATGTCAATGGAATAAAACTTCTCCAGTCTATTTTTTGAACTAGTCATATTTTTTTTCCCTTTTTTAATGCCGGTCGCCTATTTACTGTGGGAAAGGAGAGGAAACAAATACTGACTACTCAGAAAGTCTTCTCCTACTGTTTATATTGGAAAAAAAACAAAACCAAAAATAGCAGTTCTGGTGTATCTTTTTTTTTTTGCATATGGAACATTACATTTGCTGTCTTGGACTTTTCTAATAAAAATCTATTACTAAGCACATAATAAAGAGAAGTAGGAAAAAAGCATTCCTTTTGCTATTATGTGTGACTGTTGGCAAGTTTTGGAATTTGAGTTTTGTACTTCACAGCAATAGGCCACTGATACCATGTGTAGTTTCTTTTTTTTGGGAGGAGGTTTTATGAAGAATGAATTTGGTGTCACAAAAAATGAACTACATCCTTTGGTCAGTTAGTGCTGTTTTGATTTTAATTTTATGCCAGTGGAATCACTTTCTGGAAACTGAAGCAGGAGCAGCTGAGGAAAACACTGCTGTGAAGCAAAGCCTAGTCTGGCTATACTAATTTAATTCACATTTTGTGATGATTGGGATGTTTTTAAATATGTTCTGTGAAAACTGATGATGAATTTTAAGCACATGCAGCTTGTGATCACATATTTTGTAAGTCCAAAGCTGCAGAGCTGTATTTTATTGCTTGGCTGAGAGCATAGAAGGTGATGGTAGACCTGGATATGTACTTACATATGTGAGGATATTATTTAGTTTTCATTTGTTGGGCAGATATAGACTCAGTGCCGGAGTGGGAGGGGTGGCTGCAGATCCAGAGGACTGTGGAAATGTGTTCACACACCTTGAAGAGAAGCTAAGGAGTAGGGTTGTGTCTCTAACTCTTGGCTCCCATCCCTTCTGCACAGCAAAGTTTTTTGAGCTTGTTTGATTATACTACTTTTACTATATGTTCATACTACACTTGTTTAGTACTCTTATACAGATGGAGGTTCATAGACTGTTCTTATTTTAATCTCATCAACAATATCACTGTTTCCCTCAATGGAATTGCTACAAATTTGTATAGGTGTAAATGAGAGTGAAATTTGTCATGTTTCCAGTTGCTGAACTGGCTTTCAGCATGGTGTTACTTCAAGCATTTGCAATTCCTGTAAGGTGTGCAGTGTCTACAGGGCTGTTGCAATGTTAGATATTTGTGTTTGTACTTACTCTCACCTTCATTCAATTCTTCAATGAATTCATTTCTGTAGTCAAAGTCAACCAAGAAAAAACTTCTATAATCCTTTACAAAATACATAACATTTTCACTATAGACATATGTAAGCATGTATAGATTGCATTCAGAGGCAGAGCAGTTTAACATTTTTAGAAATTCTTTCACCAGGCCTTGAAAATCTTAGCTTATGTGTGAAAGCTGGACTTCAAAGTACTCTCATCTCAGTGTGAATATGTAAATCTAATTTTAGGCACCCATTTCTAAAAAATCTCAGACATAATTTTTCAGTGTGTACAGTGTTCACATATACACATTCTCTGTGTGTGGTGCATGTGCTTATATTTGTAGGTGCTGTTGCATTAATATAAATGCAAGGAGAGTTGGGCAGTGAACTACAAATTGGATTTCCTCTCATTTCATCATAACAAGGCAGTAGAACAGGCATGAGAATGAAATGCTCAGCACAGATGCATATCTCAGGATGTGCTTGATAGATATTTAAGGTGAACGTAATTCATAGTTGTAACTGCATTTCTTTAGCTACAATGCTATGAAAAGTAGCTCTGGGTTTTTTGGGTGCAGTTAAGTTTTGTCCAGCCATTGTCCTACCATGGAAGGTGGTGGTCTCTGCTGCTCCTCCCTGTCTGGGATAGCAGAAATGAAGGCAGCAGAGTCTGACAAGCATTGCAGGGGCAGTGGTCTAAGAAGAAAGACATAAGAGTCACCTTGGATCAAGTCAAGAGGTTTAACTGAAGGGATTTTTGTATTTCATGCTTCAGGATGTGACCATGTGCATTACATAGTTCATCAGGTATTGCACCTTTTCATGGCCTTGAAAGAATGTGTTAGATGTCCATGTTCAGGAAAAGCATGACCACAGAATAGTCATCTGGCTTTTGTAATAAATTGAATGTAATGAATGACATTAGCGATTGCTATCATGCAGTCCATTAATTGCGTGTTGTCATGGATTTCTGTAACTGGATTGTATTAAAAATATTTTCCTTTTCAGTGGAAGCTTTTGCTTGTATTATGCCTTATTTTGGAAGAAAATTAGGAACGGGCTACATTGTGCTTTTCAAGGTCTTGAACTATTTATGGGATTGTCTGCTCAGCTCTGCATATTGCTTGCAGGCTTAAAGTGTTGGATAAGAAAAGAACTTATAGGGCAGAAGGAGAATGGTCTTAGGAAGCTCAAACTGCTAGAATGAAAATAAGAAAAGGCATTTGCTTGATTTGAATTACAGTTACAGAAATCTCAAACATCATGTGACTAGTTTTTTTATTTGATGGTTAAGGCTAATTAAAATAAACACTGTTGAAAGTATTCACACATTCAAAGTTATTTTCAGATATTTCATTCGTGTAGTATGCTGAATCAGTACAGAAAAGCACCATGAAGTGAATGGAGAGCTCTACAGTAAGTAGAATGTGGGAAAACAAATAATTTCCCCTGACTGAGCATTCTGGTTTCACTTAATAAATTTGCAGATAATATAAGGCAAGTCACTAATCTGTTGCTTAATTTTTTAAATACTTTACTTGAAATCTGGTCCTTGTCATTATCTCAGTTACATAGATACCCTATTCACTATGGGACCAGGGAATTTTGCTGAGGGAATTTTGCTCAGCTAAGCTACTGAACTGTTCTAGAATAACTCATAGAGTAAGCAATAGTATTTTCAAGAATTTTGACTGCCTGTTAGGCAAAGTGGAAAAGCCTGGCTTTTCGTTCATTTATTTTCTGTGAATATCTTACCATTATCAGCATATTTGCATTGGTGATGTAAGATTTGTACCAAAACTGATATCCTCAGTTGCAATATTTGGTTTTACATAACATAAGTAACAATAATTTTAGAATACATAGGGAGGTTTTTTGTTAGAAATAATTTCTTGTGATATTTTAACCTAATACCTCTGGGCCATTCATAAGCATTGGTGTTTGGATGATCTAGGGTGTGATAGGTAAGAGGATGTGACACAGATTGTCAGTAAATCACTTGCTCAGGTTCAGCCTAGGTGATAGTCATGGGAAGATGGTAACTGCCTGGCAGATGTTGGGTGGCATTTATGATGCGATGTTTGTGCATTCAGTTCCTAGTGGAGAAGTGTTGAAAAACATCATTATTTGTTGGCAGTCAAAACAGAGAGGAGCTGGATAATGAACTAGCATATGGAGTGAAACAGTGTCTCAGCATTAGACATAGTCCCTTCAGCTCAAGGTTACAGCATACTGGTAAAAGGCCCGGATTTACTGAAGCTGTTTTGAGTAAGTCTGAGCTCACACTGTGCATTAAACCCTTCAGCTTTGGGCCTCTTGAGCACAGTCCTTGACTTGACCTGTCTCTTATCAGCACTAATTAACCTGGCCATGATGCTGTGTACTGTGGCAATGCATCTCCTGCTTGCACCTTACCAGTTCATATCACAGGCAGAACGAGTCTGAGCTGTCAGTTTAGACCTGGCCTGAGAGACCTGCAGTCACTGTGAACTGAAGAGCAGGGAGAAAGTTTTAAGTTAGAGTAGAATGTAAATGGGGCCTTTTGCAGGCACTTAGTGGAGATGTGTAGAATAATCTCCACAGGCTTCTGTTCTAACAGATGAATGGTGAGAGTTTGGGCTGATGATTCATGTCTGCACTTGTAGGTTAAGCAAGAATTGTACTGCTTTCTGGCACAGAGGTCAGATAACCCTGATAGTACTTTAAACTGTTAAACTCTTTTATCCCTAAAACAGAGTGGCTGCTTGCACTCTGCTTATAGAAAATTGCTCCAGGCAATTTTCAGTTCCTTCTTAAGCCATGTGTAGGAATTACTTGGGAGAGAGTGACAGTGGACACATGTGTCAGAGACTGTTGTAACAATTGGAGTGAGCATGCTCTTTAATTCCAGTTCCTGTTCATGTTGTCTAAATATATTGGTGCACCTGCAACCTGATATTCAGAGGGTACAGTTCAACATTACAAAGTGACCTTTAAAAGCGCCTACCTCTCTCTCCTTGTTCCTGCCACCATGTCACAGTGTATAGTCTACCATCCTCTGGGATGGCAGAGCTGTTTGTATGCCATTTTGATCCAGCTTTAAGTAAAACATGTGCTGAGCAGTTTGTGAGTTGAGTGAATTCCCTGATCTCCTTCATCATCTGGCTGCTTGCACCAACTATTACACATCAAAGCCAGGACAGCACACTGCTGGAACTGGTGTGGCAAAACTCAGGCCAGCAAGTGCCATAAGCCAGTATTTCTGTTGAACACTTTGCAAAGCCAAGCCGCATGTCAGCTGAGTTTAGGAAGAGTTGTTATTCCATCTAACGTGAAGATTGAACAGATTAGGAAGCGTAAGAAGGATTCGTGCCCTGTGTTAATTTCCCTCAGTTTCTCAGAATCAGTTTTGATCTCAATCCAGTGGCCTCTGTAGGTCAGACCAGGCCTACAGGCTGTGTTACTTTCTGAATAATAACTATAATACTTTAAATCCACGTATTTTTAGAGGTATTTTACACTGTCTTCAGTGAGCAATGATGTTGCCTTTCCTACGTGTGGAAAGCATAACAAAACCTGAATGCAGTGCTGTTTTTGGCACAGCTTTTTCCATAATGTTCAGGTGTAGTGCAGTAGTGTTTTGCCCACTGAGCAGTGGAAAGAAGTGGAGGGAAATGGCAACCCTCAACTAGTGGAGTTCTCTCTGAAGAAATACTTTTACAGAAAAGATCGGCTGCTGTCCTCTCTGTCTTTTCTGGAATAGATGAGGACTGTGCAAACTAGAATGCACAGAGAGAAACATTGAATAAATTGCAAATCAAATAGAACTGAAGGTACAATCCTTAACATACTTCATAGTGTGAAGTGTCTCAGAAAATCCACCTGTTAAGTACAATACCAGATGGAAAAGATTGGTAGAGTTACAAGAAAAACTCATGTCTGTGATACAGGAGGCTCTATGTGTCTTGATAGAGAGCTTGGAAAACCACAGACCTTGTAGCATATATATTCCATGGAAGAGCTTCTATCCAAATGATTTAATGGAAGAAAAAAATATAACTCATGTGTGTGTAGAGAAAATTACCAAATTCTAATGAGTAATTATTGTGAAAGGACAAAGAGGGAAATGCTTTCATGTATTCCTTGGAGAGGTAGAATAAAACATTTTGGCTCTTACAAAAGCAGAAAAAATGTATCCCACAGAGGGTTGTCTTCCTCATCTTATTTCTGTCACAGATGAAAAAAGAGAAATTAAAAGTATAGTTTAGTGTTAATTTTTTTTTTTTTTTTTTGCTTTATTCAGCTACCTTTCAGGTAATTTTTAGTCTGCAGGGAAACACTTCCTACAGTCAAGAGACCATGAGTAGGAAGGTTGGGTTTTCTCGTGGTGGAAATTTGGGACAGGTATCACACTACTGAATTTAGCAGTTATTTCAGATGCTTATCCTTGTAACTGAGAGCAAAATCCAATCCATAAATGTGAAGATAAAATCAATAACATTTTGGTGCTGGAAAAGCTAATTATATTTCTTCACCATTTGTTGTTTATGGCCAAAGTGGTATCAACTGTGGACGTTGATGACCAGCAAGTTCACCACCAGTGATATCAATTCATTGGCTGGAAATCTTAATGGAAAGGTTCCCTTGCTCCTAGTGATTACTCATGGTCATGAAAAAAGTGTACTTCATCCTTGTATGTATTTAAAGTAATGATAAAAGATATTAAAGCCATTAAATAGGGTACTGGGGACAGTGAGTTTGAAGTATTGAGTACTGTTTTGCTCATCTGTGTTTAAGAAAGATGAATTGGAAGTGAAGAAATGCTGAAAGAACTACTAGGGAAGACCAAGAAGAGCCTTGTTTAGCACAACTGAACATGAATTAAGACAAATATGGTTCCTTTTGGAACTTCCAAAGTAAACACATGGGAAAGACACAGTCCATATATATCCAGTCCATAACTGTATAAATTGTTCATAAAGAAACATAATAGGAAACAGAAGGCAGTTTCTTACCAATAGGAGATTGAGTGTCTTGGATAATGTTATATTGGTAGACTAAAGAAAAAAATACAATATGAAACAACCAAACAGCCCCCCCCTCCCCCCCAAAACCTCCAAAACTGAAAGTTCTAACTTGTTTTCCAATGGATCATTTTCTGTGATCAGTTTTAAAGAAAACAGCATGATACATGTGCTTTCTCTAGCAAAGCACTGGATTTCAGTAGTTCACCAAGTCCTTCCTAGTCATATGTTCCATATGGACAAAGTTTCACTGTGAAGTGGAGCAGCTTTCATAGATATTTATAGCAAGAGAATGCATTTGGAAGGATTACCATAACTTTCTAACTGAAGTTTTTCTTGTGGAGAAATTAATACTGAATATTTTTACCAAAATCAAGATTTCAGGAGAGCTGACAACATAATCTTGAATTTCACTGGTTTTTCCTTTTTTTTTTTTTTTTTTTTTTCTTTTGGAGAGAACGTGAAATTCATGCTGAAAGGAGAGAGATGAGAGAGAAGGAACACATTTTGATCATAACACTAAACTTTGTTTTTTAGTGCCTGTGCTCTCAACACAGTGTGGTGAAGCTATCACAATATTTCCACAGCATCATTTTTTTCTGTTTGTTTTGGGGACTTTTTAATAAATTGTTGAGTTGTATGTTTGGTGTTGCTGCACTTTTTGTTCTTTGTATTACAGAAGTGCAGTAACTAACAGTCTAGTAGTAAGTATAGTGTGCAGTTTATCAGAGGATCCCCAGTTGTACATCTTAGACAGGACTTTCCTGTGTTGCCCATTGGTCCTAGCTGTTACAGCATGTCCCAATGGCAGGATGTGACACGGGTATTTTGTCATCAAAAAATCTCAGTAGGAAACTAAAAGGAGCTCATACCACATACTTCTAGCAATTAGCTCATCTCCAGGGAGTGACAGAAAAGAAAAACACATGGTGTCTGTAGGTTGACTAGGAACCTAAGAACATATTTTATTTAGTAAGTAAAAAGGAAGATTTTCAAACAGTTTACAGCAGGCACCACAGGTAGTGGAGTAAGGGCATGATAATATGTTCTATCTCCACTGCAGATATCACTGACTGAGATGCTTTCTTTAGGTGGAGTTTTCTTTCTCCACCTATTTATTACACAGCATATGTAAAGCCAGTAATTTGCCAAGTATTATTTTAACTTAGTTTATCACAGTTTGAAAGAAATTCATGCAGGTGCGCAGCAGTTACTGGAATCTTCCCCATAGAATTGCTCAAATCTTGGAAGTGTTCACCAGTGTGGGGGACATTGGAAGAGCTCTGGTCTCAGTAAATCTTGGAATAGGTTGATACTTTGGCTCGACTGGGTTTTAGCAGAGTAAACACCTGGAATGGAAAGCGATGAAGACACATGTATGCCTGGGGACTGTTGGCCACTAACATATCACACTGGTGTGTCGACTAGGACTGCTATTTGAGCAGTGTTTGATCTCAAATGTTGTAGTAATACTGTTTTAATAATTTAGTGTTGTCTACTCTGCATTTGCAAAAACCCTTTACTAAATTTTTAGAACTGACATAATGAGATTCAGTGGCTTTTTTTTGGCTCTAGGAAAAGCATGTCTGTCTCAAGGACCATATTGTTACTGAAAGTGACGTTGTGTTACTGAAAGTGACGTTATGTCTGGGCCATAGGGAGGGTGTGTGGCTTTTTTTGTTGTTGTTGTGTGTTCTTGTATCTACCTATTTATCTATCTGCAAAATGAGACATTCAGAGAAGAGTTTCATTCCAAATGTGAGACAAACCTCTAGGTTGCAAAGAACTGAAAAATTACTTTGAAAAAGAAATGTATTGACTATTTTTCATTCTGCATGTTATGTATAATGAAAGTGTCCTTTCTGGTGTGTTTAAAGAACAGAATCAGCCAGATTGAGGAATGCCAATAGAGGACCATTCAGAGAGTTTACAAATAAAGTCTCATCTGCACAGATCAGTGCCTGGGAGATGGGGCTTCCTCTGTGCTGATGGTTTGCATCAGGACTCTCACAGAAGTTGAACTAAGAACAAATCACTGGCCACCTAATGGTGCATGGCTGATATGCTGTGTCTTGTGTCACATGCTAGACCACATTAGGTGACTCTAGACAGAGGGACTTCATCAAGGGAATGCAGGGGGTGGCACATAGGACCTTTGTGATCAGAGCAATGTCCACATACATATGAGGAACCAAGCATAGCTAAAAGTTAGTTGTCTGTTTAATTCTGTTTAATTTTGTATGCTTTTAATTCCAGAAACTGAGACTGCTTTGTCCATGGGTTTATAAATATTTAACACACATTTTTAATGAATAAGAAATTGAATTTAAGGGTCAGTAGCAGATTCAGTTGCTTTTTCAGGTACTTGTTTAATTATTTCTCATTATATTTGTAAATGTAATTTTAAAATCCTTAAAATTAATATAGGCCATCGGAGAATCATCTCCAATAGATAACATTCATGAGTGTTTTTTTACTTCTATTATACCATTAGACTATGATCTCAAGAGTTTTTGATGAGTACCAAAGTCTTGCAAGGAAAAGAGAGTTCCCAAGGTCATACAGTAGTTTTATGAAAGATTCAGGAATAGAAGACAGCTCCATGCTTTATCTGATACAATCAAATAGTTTTCCAGATGGTAGAATTTTTTCCTAAACAGTCTTTCCATCTTTTGTATGTTTCCTACAAGACATCATACTAAAAAGATCATCCTGTGGACTAAAGATTTGGAAAAAAGGATACTGGGAGTAACCCTTGATTCTTTGAATAGATTGCCCTAATACATGCCTTTCACCATTTAAAAAATTTATAATATAGTGATGTTCAAAGTAAGGCTATTACTGAAACCAACTGATTTGTTCATTAAAATATCAACAGAGCAGTGATCCTGATGCACATGGTGAAACATAATCAAAAGGCTTCAGATAAAATCATTACCATCACTGTGATGTCAGTTATTGGAAAAAATTAAGCATATAAGTTACCTGACAAAATTGTATTTCCAAAGAGACGGTTTGAAGTAAAGCCTAGTTATTCTTCACTGTGTATTTTAGACTGCAGTATTTGTGAAGGATTCCAGACATTCACCTGTCAGGCAGTAAGTCCAGTCCCAAAGTTAGGAGTAAGATGCCATTGTTTAACTATACACACACATGTAGTTCCTTTTCTGTGACCCTTCAGAAAGGGAAAAGGATGGAGTTGAAGGTCTGAAAAATTAAATTTAAAAGTTATCCAGGCTCCTCTGTCCTATTATCTTAATACCCATCTCATCACTGACAGAAATCTGGTTTGACTCTTGAAGGTAAAATTCTGTCTCCTAATATGCCTTCAAGACATTATTACACCTTTAGTTCTCGGGTCCATAAACCATTATTCTGGGTGCTCATAAATATGCATTTCCTTTACACTTTTAAGTAAGCTGCTATTGCTGTCATTCAATTTTAGTTAAGACCTGTCAGGTAGTGTTTCTGTTGAAGGAAAGAAGTTTAAATTACGGGTGAACTGAAGACATGTGGTTCTTAGGCATGCTAAAATTATGAGTGAGTTGTAGAGATTATTCCTCACAAGTAATTTTAGGATCTCAAGGGATAATGGTGATGTGTATAAGAGATGTTCCCTTCTTGGCTAATTCCATTAAAAGCTTCTGATTTCTGCATTGCTGGAGTGAGACTCCAAAAATCTGCTTTTCTATCTTACATAATCACTTTCCCAGTATCCTGTGACATCCACCTCTGCTACGACTGTCAATGCATTGACTTGTGGAGTGACAGTGATATGTAGGTCTGACGAAGCATCCTTTGCAATGTGCTTCATTGAAGTAAGAACTGCAAATGCTGTCAGTATTACTGGAAACCTTTTCCTTAAGCAGAATTAATAAATTACACTTTGTATTTTGGGATGGCTTTGTTATATATAGCTGGTCCAGAATGATATGACTTCCTAGTAAGAAATGAATCTCTGTATCTTGGCAGAGAGCATTCTATTTATTTTCAATTGTGAGAAAAGCATTATCCACTGGATAAGACACTGGATCAGAAGTTAAGGTATTCAGAATCACAGTTTTGCCATTTTTACAGTGCTTGACTTCTTGCAGGTCTCCTTACTCAGATGTTTTCTTCCTTTCATTTTCCAAGCATGGTTGTGATTATTCATAGGATATCCCCCTCAGCTCTTGCAGGTTTTCTGCTCCTAAGTGAATGACATGAATCCTATCCCTTGTACTAAATTGATAAATTTAATCTGTTCCCCTTAAATTCTAGCTCCAGGCTTTGTTTGGTTCAGACCTGGGAAGATTTTCCTTAGCAAGTTGTGACCAGTGGTGAATTAATGTAAACTCAGCAGCAAAGTCTCAGGTTAACGTTTAAAGGGATTTCTGCCCAACAAAGCAGGTGTTACAGAGAAGTGGCCCTAACTTTTCCTGAGGTGTACAGTCTCTGGTGCTCTGTCTCTGGTTCATCATGTGACTTTGTTAATCTTTGTTTACTGCAAGGCTTTGTTTGCTTCTCATAAAATCAGAAACGTGCTTTAATACTGTTCAAATAGTGCCATCCTATTGTGTGTAAGAACAGAGAATTGAAGCTGATAGAAACAGATGTGATGTGGTGTTTGCAGTGAAAGTCCTCTTTATGTTTCATGTGGCCTCATCTGCTCCCTGAGTTGCTCAGGTTTTCCATACCACCTCCAAGTCCTCTCTGTTCCTGTTGGGAAAAAGAAGCTGTGGGTGACAGATTGTGTCATCCCCTTCCTGGACGAGTTGTCACCATCCCTCCTTTAAGCAAAGCCCCACAGCAGAAAGGTTAGTGAGATATTATTGGGGATGTCTGTGCCTCTTTGGAGGGTGCTTGTGGAGAAGCATCAGATGTGGGAGAAGGGATGACTCCAGGTTCTTGTGGTGCCACAGTCCCACATGACACAGTCCCTGTGTCATGCCCCAAGGACTGGCCCCAGTCACCTAATAAGGTTGGACATGTCAGGTAGTGTGTTGTCAACTACAGCAGAGAGACAGCCTCCTCTCCTGAAACACCAGTGACTCTTTATCCAGATGGTTTAATAGTGTTGCTACAGTCCTTGGTGATGTGGTGCTTATTCAGCAAACATTTTTGGTAATGACTTAGTAGTGTTGTCTGGCACACCAGAGTAATTAGGAAGAAGTTTAAAATTACTGTTATTGAAGAAATTTTTCAGGCACTGGTTGATTTGGTCTTGCTTAATGCCAGAGATGTGGTTTGGAAGAATTTCTTGACAGTTCATATAGGCTAGGGCTGCTGAACAGATTTTCTTCAGTGAGGAATGAAGAAAGGTGGCATCCTTTTGACCAGGATCCTTTTGATCCTGGTGCTAGAATCATATACATATAGAATCATATATATGTTGAATTTTTTCCTAAAAACATAACCCAGTGAGTATCTGACTTCTCCTTTATTGATTTAGTGATTTTAGTTGCTTCTGTTCTGTTCAAGGTCAAAAGACAATAATTAATATAAGACACTGGTAGAAATTTCTGTCTCTGGAGTTGCAGAGATAAGAAGAGCAGAGAAAATATTTTGTGGAACATCTGTTACATGGATGTGCTTGATTGTGGGCAACTGAACAGGAAGACTTGGTTTTCAGTCTCTGTATTTTCCTTTTTTGTCTTTAAGTGCTGTCAATAGAGAACTATTAGTAGTATTTTCCTACCTTCCTGCCTAAGCACAGGCCAGTGTTTATTGGAGCTAACTCTGGTAATTATAAAGCCAACATCACAGTAACAAGCAGACAGATGGAACATATAATATTCATAAATTATTGATTGCATCTTCCTCATCCTTCACAGTAAGCTCTTCAACATAGGGACAGTTTCTTGTAAGGATCCACAGTCCAACAGGGAGATCAGAAACAGCCAATGTGTTTTGTCAAATCAGTTCAATTTTCTTCTCTGATAGAGTAGCAAACTTAGCATTGATGGGGAAGAGGAAGAGGTGCCATTTACCTTGATCTCGTCAATGCATTCTGGTAAACAAACTAGAGATATATGAATATTAAGCTATTGTAAGATGGGTACCAAACTGATATGAAAGCTGTTCTCAATAGTTACTAGTTGATCCAGAGTGGCCTGGACCCAGTATTTTAATTGGCAGTGCGATGCTGATTTTAGTCTGCGAATTATACCAGTATGAGAGGTAAATTTAAACTAAATTTTAGAAATCAAGGAAATGTCTTGGGAAAACAAAGTAAAATACAACAGAAGAAGGGCAAGTTTCTTAACTGTGGCATAAATATTCAACCTACAAACTAAGTGTAAGAAATGCTTATGCAATAATCTTAGAGAAAGGCTTTATAACAGTGAGTAGAGTCACAGGCAGACTGATTGAATATGTAAGAAAAGACAAAAGATACCAATAAGATCTGCTTCCACTTTTGAGGGGGCTATATCACATTTCCTCTGTTTGCAGCCAACCATTAATAAAGTCAGTGTAAGCCAAATTGCAGCTGGTTGCAGCCTGAATCAGAGGCAGAAAGACTCATTGTATTCTCTGTGTCTCTCCTACCACACCTTATGCTGCCTTTTCCACACCTCTTATAATCAAAGAAATAGTACAATAGTTTCTGGTCCCCAAAAATCATCTCATCAACTGTCTGATAAAAATATGGCTTTTAATTGTATTGATAGTGAATACTTAACAGAATCATAAAAGGGTTTGTGTTGGAAGGGACCTCCTCTTGATCCGACCCCTGCCATGGGCAGAGATACATCTCACCAGATGAGGTTAGTCAGTGCTCTATCCAGCCTGACCTTGGACACTTCCAGGGATGGGGTATCCACAACTTCTCTGGGCAACCTTTTCAGCCTCACCACCCTCACAACAGAGAATTTTTTTTTTATAATATCTAATCTAAACCTACTCTCTTTCAATTTTGGGGCCATTCTCTCTTGAACTGTTACTATGTGCTCTTGTAAATAGTCTCTGCAGTAGTAGTTTTGGTTTGCTTTCTTCATTTTCAGAATTTATACTAAAATGTGGATGTTTATATGAAAGTGTAACTGCAAGCAGTTGTTCCATAGCAAAGTTGTACAAATGTACTCAAAACAACATGTAGGAAGTAAGGTATGTATATATTATGTAGGTGGAGAGGAAAGAAGCTAAATGCCCACCCAGGTACAGTTGATCTGTTTCAAATTAATTGTGTTAATTTATTTTTAAGAAAGGTATTTAATGTTTTCATAGTTGTCTGTTTGAGTAGGAAATGCTAACAAGATTGTTGGAGAGGTTAATTGAAGAGCTGCCATCCTGTGTGTGGAGGCTCCTTTTACTTGGAGCCAGTACTGTTTAATGGCTGTAGGTATGCACCTGTTGGACTTAAGCACAGGATTGCAACAGATAGTTTAGCACTGAAAGGAATTGAAAAGGACTGCCTATCAAATAGTAGTAGTAAGCATCAATATTTTTAGTGTTGTTCTTCAGATCTTTCATTATAGTCTTACAGTTAATTGAGTATATTCTACAGGTATTGAAAACAAATTTCCTGAATAATTAGCTGATTTATTGTTTTTGGTTTGTTGTTCTGTACATTATTAATAATTGGTTTCCTGAATTTATTTTCTTAAATAGTTATATAGATTTTTAAAATATTCCCTAAGTATCAGAAAAGGTGCTAATTTAAAAATGTTCTTAATTACTTGTTACAATCCAAGTATGGCTAGTACAAATTTTAAATGTGAACCAATTTTTAAATTAAAAGCTGCTTTTCATGGCAACTCATAGAAAATTTGAGGGATTTTCTGCTTTCAGTCAGAATACTATATTTAACAAATATTACCAGACTTCTGGTTTGGAATCAGGGAAAGATAGCAATAATTAAATGGGTATATTTTGATGTACTTAAGAATGCATTATATTTTGAGGTTTTTAAATCTTGCATGCAGCATAAAATGAAGTTATTCATTTTAATGCATCCTTCTTGTTGGCTTAAAGCTGAAATATAGTTGCTTGAAAATTAATTTACCCCTCATGAATGACTGGTTGGATTATCTTCGTAGCATTAAATGTCAACCCTGAGCTCAGAGCACATTGTGTCTACAGTAAAAAGTTGTCCCTGAGCACTTAATGTTGTGTTAAATGATGATGTGTCCTTTGCAAATGTATTATTAGTGTCAAGCTGTTCCGTCTCTCAAGATTGAAAAATGGTCAGTGATTTGAGCTGCCATTAAACCTGAATAAAATAGAGAGGCTGTGGGAGGTTTTTATGCCTTTTCTTAGTACAGACACAGTCTTGTGTAGGTATAAGACATATAAAAATCTTCCTGTTAACCTAGAACTCCAAAAACACTCTTTGGAATCACAGCAATTAAAAAGAAGAAAATCTCACTTCTGCTTCTCAGGAAAAGAATGGTCATTGAATTTATCTGTGTGACACTCATAACACAAAACACAATAATAAATACTTGAGAGCTTGATCTTGTTTCCATAGGTGTGAGCTAGAGCTGTGTTGGCAATTCTCAGATAGCGGTTATAAAACTGTTACTGCTGTGTGGTTTGCCAACTGATTTTTACTGAAGTTAGGCTTGAAATTCCCATGGAACCTTGTTTTTCTGAGGTTCCTCAACATTCTAAATTAAATAAATAGTTATTTTCAGAATGAAGCAGGCATGTTGAAGATGTGTTCTGTGAGAGTAGAGTTTCACAGAGTTTCACCTCATTGAAATAAATTCTATTATTCAGTGAGTATACAATGACTGAATTAAAATCTCTCAAAGATCATAGAATTAAATACTTGTTCATGCACTTTAGGAGGTAGGTGTGTAGGTACTTCTGTGGTTTTTGATGGTGTTACAAAGCACTTTAGAAAACACTTCTTTCCCCATGCCAGACACCTAACTTGCTGGCATTTAGAAAGGCACTTAAAGAAAAGTTGTACTGCTATGTATGAGATGATAGAGCTCAGTTTTGAGCTCATACTCAGTTTTTCTTACATCCCAGGGCATGTAAGAAAATAAATGCTTGCCTTTACTCCTACTAAAAAACAAACTACTCTAAAGTTAGGGAATTAGTGGTAGTGCAAACTGATTTGAACCTTTTAGTCCATTGACTTGCTGTTTACAGACCCTATGGAATTCCTTGGGTGCATTTAGTTCCATTGCAATGGTGGCATTAAGGTACGTCAGGCAATGTGATTTTATGATTAAATTCTCTCTCAGCTGTCAGCCATTCAGCTGGTTCCACGGGATTGATAGTTGAAAAAGGCAAGTGCCATGCACATGCAGAAGAAAACAAGGAGGACCTGGACATACATCTAGTGAAGGGTCAGGATGTCTATCTGGAGTGCAGCATGTACAAGAAGAGGCTGAGAGAGCTGTCTTTACAGCTTTAAGAAGAGAAAGCTGAGATGTTATTGCTGTTTACAAATACTTACTAGGTTGAGGCCACCGGCAGGGTGAAGCCTAACTTTTCTCAAAGGTGCACAATGGTAGGACAAAAGGCAAGTTAGAATATGAATATTCTCAGTAGGTAGGTGAAAAATATTTTTACTAGAAGGATGACCAAATGTTGGGAAGAGTTTCTTAGGGAAGTTGTGGAATCTCTACCTTTGGAAATACTAAAAACTCAGCTGGATAAGCTCAGCTAGACTTGCTCCCAGACTCACTGGAGCTGACTTTCAGGTTGAATGCAGTTTAAAAACTGGCTCTGTTCTGAGCAGAGGGATGGATCATAGGACCCCCAGGAATGTCTTCTAGCCTATCCCCTGAGACTGTAGCTTAAAGCAGGACCATAGCTGGTACAGGGGAGCGGTTCTGAAGAGGCAGTGTGCTAATTATGGTACAGAGTGCAGGGAATCTGTAGCACAGGCATAGCTAACTGGCTTGGAACCAGCACCTCATAGCTGGGCAGGGATGGAATTCAGGCTGTGGTTTTCAATGCAATTCACAGTCCCTTTGTAGCTCTGGGATTTTCTCTCTATAGTACTTATAATACAAAAGATAATTACTTCAAAGGTAATTTGGCTGTGTTTGTAACGTCTTGAATCAACTCATGTAGGAGCTGGTTCTTATTCTCTGTTTATCCCTTAGAACTAGTTCCTTGGTTCATATTTATTCGCCTTAACCTTAGAGTTGAAGCCAACCCACCTGATTTGGGTTCTGAACATCTCTAGTTGTTCTTGACAGTGAAACAGGCAGCACCAGGGAGCTCTTTAGGTTGTGCTAGGCTGCTGTCACTCACTCTTTGGAGAAGTCTCTCTGTGGGAGTTAAAGAGAGACCTAGACTAGCAATTACCTAAAACTGAACTCAGGTGTAATGGGTGCGATGTTCTGTGTCTTGCATATAGGAAGGTTGTGGAGGATGGCATGACTGAACCTTCCTCCATCCTTGGCCTTTTTCCATGCTAATGAGATCTAATTCTCCCTTACCCCTGTTACTGCAGGTAAGAGGATGGGATGCTTGAAGTCAAACCCTGAAAAGACCAGACGTCCATTTTCTTGTTCTGTTTGTTCTGTGGGGTTTTGTGGAGGGTTCCTGGAACCTTCACTAATTCATATCAATAATCACGATAAACCAATTGATTTCAGCTTAACTAGGTGTGTGATTTCACACTTGCAGTTTGTCAGTAAGTCTTACCACAATCTGTCTTTAGTTTCTAATTAGATATGTATGTATTTTAGTATGGTTTTCAGTATCAGTTACAGTAAGGTACTTTAGTTAAACTGCTACTGGTAACTAAAATTTACCCTCTAGTTGTAGTTTTATTGATCCTTAAGCAGTACTTTAACATATGAAATGGACTGCTAATGTATGGAAAACATCTTACTAATGTTCTGAGTATGACTATAATACCAGCACAGAAAGATTCAGGACAGCAGTTTGTTGGTTGTTACAAATTATACTGAAAGTGTTGAAAGGAATTTTAAATCTGTAGCGTGATTAAAAAATTTAACTATCTGTCAGGTTTTTTGGCATGCTGTAAATAACTCATCTTCAAATTATTTGTCTGAGTAATTAAATTTAGATTGCACATTTCTCATTTCAAATATTTTGACTCTTATCTATTTGGTTTTCCATTGTGGCTTAATTGATGTGGTCTATATAAACGGACAATAAATTTATATACCTTTGTTATAAAGATCAGTCAGTGAATAGAACCTGGTATTCATCCCAGACAGAATTATGATTGAATGTATTTGCAAGATTAAAGCTCTGAATTTACTTCTTTCTAATTAAAGGCAATTAAAGATTTGCAGACACAAATAAAAGACAATGAATTGAGGAATAAGTGTAGAAGCAAGTCCATTTGCAGGTGAAAAGAAGTGCCTTTGAAGCAGAACCAGCTGTATTTTCATTGAAAGAATAACAGTTTAGGAAGCTTTTCTGCATGTGCTTGCTTGATAGCATAATGTACTCATAAGCAGCTTACGCAGTACAGTATTCAGAAAATAGCAGTGCATTAATTTTTAAAGTAGCAAATGCAGGCGAAGAGCAATGCTGCCACATGATGATAATGAAGGTGGATATTGTAAAGTCTGCTGAGAGAAAAGAAAGCAGGGAGCTCCTGAAATGTGAACATTTATAAAACAATAACTAGATATTCATATGATAATAAGCTTGGACAGCAGCATCAACAAAGGCCAAAGATGCAGTCGTGTTTCTGCTTAAGCCTGATGAATTGAAAAGCAGAGAGGCAGTCTTTAGTCTGTTATTCAATTCCAGTAATGAGCTATTGTTAGAATGAAAGAGTAAATATCTAAAAGGGTTGGAAATACAATTTTTTTTCCTTGTGAAGTTATTCTGTAGATTTTTTTCAGGTTGTGTCTTAAACAGCAGCATCTTTAAACACAATCCTAAATGTGGGCAGTTTTCTGTCATACAGTGCTCAACATCCTGCATTCTCAGTTGCATGTATGAAGGAGCTTGGTATGTATGCAGAGGGACAGTGTTTTGCAATATTTCTGTGAAAGTGCCAGGTAGTATGCACAACAAAATTAATCTAGAACCTAAATAACTTGCCTAACTTATACATATTACTTAGGTTTTTTTTTGCATTTATCGTCATGCCATTGGAGGTTTTAATTAAAAAGAGTACTAAATATAAAAGATCAGGTCATCTCTGATCACAATATATTATGGGATCTCAATTTCCCTTGTAAGCAGAGTTAAATTTAAAAAGTCTTGTAAAATTCATAGATTTTTATTCCTAGTTACATGAAGAGAAACAAACTCACTTTGTATATTGTATGAATCTCTAATATCCACTCTGAAGGAGGCACCCTTTGTAATTTTTCACAATATAGTTGTTTCAGTAGCTAAAAAGCTCCCTTATCTTCACCCTGTTCTAATCCTGCAGCTAGTAAAATAGTCTTCATTTCTATCTCAGGAAAGTTTTCCAAACAGGATCTGTAAACATGGCACAGCTCACTTCAGGTGCCACTTTGCCACCAAAGGAGTGGAAAAGAAGGATGGAAGGACGGGAGGAGGTGCCAGGCAAGCTCTGTAGAGTTTCTGACTGGCAAAGGCTACTTCAGGCACTGGATGAGGAGGTGGATGGTCTTTGGAGGCACTGTCAGGAAGCAGGACAAGCAGAGAACTGCAGTCAGTAAAAATAGTTGCCTTATCATGGAGTACTTTAAGTCTTTGGCCTTAAAAATAGAAAGGAAGTGGTGGACCTGAAAAAGGAAAAAATTAGTGTATTTGTTTAAAAATAAATAAATAAATAATGGTAGTTATAAAAAAAGTTTAGGGAAGCTGGCACTAGAGTTTGGAGTTCGAGGGAAGAGATGACAAATTGATAACAATAATGACTAGTCAAAGAGGTAAGGATTATGTTTAATAAGAAAAGTAAGATTTGGTCTGGAAATCTTCCAGTGGTATCTTTTTGGCTTCTTCTTGCCTTCATATATTCCATCAGGAAAACTTGATGTCTCAGATAGGCATCAGATAAAGCAGACAAATGGGGCTTTGTCTGATGAGTCTGTCTCAACTGGCTTTGATGATCACTTCCTGAGAAGAAGAAATAGCTTAAACTGATGACTCTGACAGATAAATGTACAAGACAGCTTGCAGGATAAGTGAGATAAAAATAGAAGACATTGAGAGTGTGAATATACTTATCCCAACTGGTTGAAATTGCAAGCCCAAAAGAAGGGAAGCTGTAGGGAGCCTGTATTACTTTTTTCTGCTTGTTTTCCAGGTGGTAATGATCAGTATTCACGTGACAGGAGCTTTGCATTTCATTGTTCTTTGTAGTCCTGTAGTGCAGATGTCTTTCCCAAGGCCTCAGAAAGTTCACATGTTTTAGGAGTCATTTAGTACGATTGCTGAATCTGGCTTTCATTACAAAGAAGTCCACAGATGCCCTTTTTAAACTTTTGCACTTGATGGACTCAGACTGTTTCCCTACTCTATTTTTTTTTTCCTTTTGGCTATTACATTTAGCAAGGAGAGTGGTAAATTAATGGCAGGTGCATGGATTTGGAGAACTACCAGTTGTAGAGTCATCACTGAAATAGCCTGGTTGTTATAGGAGGGTTAGTTGTTCATAACAGACTTAATATAAATCTGGAAGTATTCTCTAGGTAAATAGAATCCAGTCTTAGCTGTAGCCATGATACTGGAATAAGGAATAGTAGGGTGCCAGAAACCAAGTAAAGAGCACCAGTAAGCTTTGGATGAATAAACATGGTTCTACCAATACATGTATTTCACAGACTGGGTCTTCTATGCAATATTTGCCCCTGCTCATGTCACCTTTGCACTTGAGCTGTGGGGAAGAGGAGGGAGAATGGGCAATGGGAAGAAAGGAAGGTGTGTTTTACTACCTGACTTTTGTCCCATTCCTAGTGGACCTTATCAGGCTTTCTAATCTTCATTATCTAATACTGTTGCATCACTGGAAGGGAAATTTCTGACTGTCTTGTTTCGTTTACCCCTGATGGAAGAGCAGCAAACCTGAATTATGAGAACTGAGATTGAACTTAGTGCTTGTCAGTTATATAGTTCTAAATGAAGATATTTTTCATGCTTAAAACATTTCAGATTGATACATTTCTATAGTTTGTTCACAAGTAAGTAAGAACAGCTGCATCACTTATGAAAGTTGGCTCCCAACAAACAAACAAAAAATTCAAGGCTGGGGTGTATCTATGCCAAATTTCAGCCTGGAGTGTATTTTTATGAGTAATAAACTCCTGCCATTTGTAATGGAAATTCTGAAAGATCTTTTAACTATTTCATGGCAAAAGTATGAGTGTGAGACTTTAGGGAGAAGAAAATCATTCTTTCTCTGGCTGATGTAATCTCATGACTTAGCCATTTTTGTGGTTTCTGCAAGTCTTTCTCCAGCTGTTCTAAAAGATTACTGTACTCCTGATGCATCCTATTATCAGATATTACTGACTTCTGAAAAATAATGGTGCAGTGGTCCTGTCCTGCTAGTAAGATGTATTGACTGGATATGAATATATTGGAGCCTCTGACATAAATCATCTTTCTGTCATCCTTTCTCCACTCTGTCTTCTGAGTTTCCGTGGATATATGCTGCCTTTTTTGTATTCCTAATACATATGGTTTCAGTTATTTTTCCATTTGTTATTGAGTATTTTTAAGTTATTTCAAGTCTTTAATGAATAATATCTGACCAAAGAATAGTATGGAGACCTTCCCAATATATAATCCATAGGGCTGAGGAGAGATTATATAATGAAGGCAAATTTGTAATGCGAGTTCAGCATTCACGTTATGCTACACAGACCATCTCTGTATTGAGTATTAGCAGGGTAATACAAGGAGCAGACAAAGCCAGAAGTGGGTTTCCATGAATCCAGTGTATTACTGGAAAGAGACACTCACATTTCAGAATATCATCACTACACAATAATATCCCAGTTTTCAAGGTGGCCATAAAATGAGAAGTTTGCATTATTGATTATTAATATAAAATCACATCTGCTTGGATAAATGGGATTTTTGTGTACAAACCACTGGACAAAGTTTTAAAGGAAAGGTTAAACTATTTGACTGTAACAGTAATGAAAGATAATGTACAAATAGGTGAATTTAGTGATTTGAAAAAGGCCAAACACTCTGCTTTAAACATTATGGTTTAGCTTTGGAATTAGGCATAAAGAAAAAAAAAAGATATGTATGCATCAGGAGGGAAAAAATAAAAAGGACTTCTTTAAAAAGCCAAAGCAGTTGTACTGAGGCTGTATGCCTCTGAGCGGTTTCTTCACAGGTTCTTCTTTTTCTTCTCCTTTTGTGACTGTATCTGTACCTTGACTTCTGATAACCTAAAGAAGCTATGGTTAATAGTTCATGATACAACATTAAGAGGCCTTTCAGACAGCAGAAATATCCCTGAGAGATATCAGGTGTTCTATGCTTTGTTATTAAGTTGAGATAAATGATTTCTACCATTTCTACCATTTCTGAATGCTTACATGTCCTCCTCTGAACTCAGTTCATATGGACTCAGTGTAATCAAGCCCTGGGCTGCACTCTTTGTGTCTGCAAGAGATAGTTCCTGTAACTTGAAGAAAGTTAATCTAGAAGATTTTGTGTAATGTGTTTCTACAAGCAGACTGTGTCAAGCAATGATTTTATTACCATTTACTTAGACTGATCTCCATATTTCTGAGTTCTGATACCTGCAAATAATGTTCCAGTTCAGAATTACAAACCTTTACATTTACCAGAATGTCTTGTCTTCCACATTTATATGTGCATTAGAGATGACTAAGCAAGAAAAATTCTAATGGAAAATTTTGTTTTGATTTCAATGAGAGGGAAAAGTATAATCTACCTTTAATCAACTTATTTGCTGACTGATTCCTATGGAACAATTTATTAAACATTGTACTGGTGGATATCTATCCATAGATGTATTTTGATGTCACTCTGGAGTAACAGGTTCTACACTGATTTGTCAGATCTTGTTTCTGTCACTGTCTTTGTTAAGTGTGGTTGTTCCACAGATTGAATCCCTGTGTGACAAGAGTAGCTGTTGTTTAAAATGCTGGACTGTGAGATGTTTTTAATATATTGAATCTAAGTTTTCAACTGAAATAAATGCTCACGTTCTTTGTATTGTTTTTACATTGTTTTCATTGAATATGCTTTTTTACTCTAGGGAAACAAGATTATAAGAAAACCAGGCCTATGTTAAGAGCTACAAGATTAAAAGCAGAGGCCAAGAAAACTGCACTAGGCATAAAGGTAGAAACTTCTTTGATAGCTCAAACCACCTTTGTGTTTGTTTCTTTTCCCCATAGATGTACTGTGTGAATATTGATTTCTGAGAGATATTGTTTATGACACTTCAAAATCTAAGTAGAATCCTAGCATCTAAAATATTTATGATTAACTGCTTTTACTTAACCCTAAAATGATTTGAATATTTGAAGTGCTGAAAGATTTTACATAGTCTGTGTCCTTGTTATGATGCATGTTTACTTTAAGGTTTAAAGTACTGTGTGGTTAGAAAATTGATGGTTTTAGGGAGCCTGTCTACACACAGAACAAATTCTTTACTATTTCATATAGTTAGACAAATTACAATAAACATTTCTCATGTTCGTCTTCACATCCTATACCGGTAGTCATTTAAAGACTGGGTTTGTTAAATATTGTTAATTCTCAGCATTATTGTCTCAGTCTGCATCCTTGTGTAGTGCTTCTGACTTGGAAAAAGAAGACTTAACTAACAGCAAATGAAAGCATATGGAAAGGTACTAAATTTTATTTTGAAAGTGTTCCCTTTTCAGGCAGGTATGAAGTATAACAATTACTTTAGATCACAGCTGTGAATATGAGTGAGGAGGACAATTAGAAATATTCTCTGTTATCTACTACCCAGTGTGTCATCAAAACAGGATTTATCTGAACACACGTTATTTATGTTGCCTCCAGTATTTTTTTACTCAAATTTATTTTTTTTAATCTAACTGATACACTATTAACTTAACAGCAAGAGTAAAACCTGAGGAAAATAAAAATGTAGATCCATTATCTGAGTATTCTAGTAAAAGAAACTTCAGAAATGTTAAAAGGAGAACATTTTCTTGTTTCTGGCAGATGAGAAATCAATTTTTTCAAGTTGTAGCTTATAGCAAATGCCAAGGTATTACTACCAAGCTGTAACAGCTGTTAGGCTGCCAGATGATGTATTTGGTTGTCTTCCAGAATTTGCTATTATAATCACGAAACAGTGCTTTCTTTTTGCTCCTGATTGCTGATCTCGATCAAGCATTACCGTGTGATGCAGTATGTTTTCACAACATATTCTCCTCAGTTAGTGCTGTGTGTCAGGTTTTAATGAGAAAAAGTAGATTGCCTTTTTTGTTTAAAGGATAAATTATTAACCTTTTGAGTTCCTTTTCTTTCCTTTCTTATTAAATTTTCCTTTTTCTTTTCATTTTTCTTTCAATGACGTGACCTTTTAAAAGTGATGTTCTACTTGGAGGCTTAGTGTACAGCCTAATTCTTTTAAAATGAACATGTTTTTAGCATGTCTTTCACAAGTGAGAAGAGTATGAGATTTAGTCCTTCAAAACCTGTTTCATTTCCTTATTTTCTTAAGTAATTCTTTCCTAAAAATGAGGGTGAATGGGAAAGCATATGTGTAATCATATAAGTAATGAAGAATTGAGGATTAGTGAATAAAGGACTTTTGCCATCAAGGTGCACATGTGCTCTCCAGGTCCTGAGTGGATGTGTTTCTGGGGTTCTACTAGTTGCACTGTGTGATGTCTGAGGTTCACAATCCTGCTTCTGCCTTAAAAAAAAAAAATCTTTTAAATTTTCTTCTGGCTGTAATATTTTTTTTGTACTTCTGGACCTTAAAAAAATCTGGATCATTCCCAAATACATCACAGTAATTTCTTTTGCTTCCAAATTGCTGAGAAAAACTGACAGAACTGAAGCAAAAAGAAAGGTAAGTTGGGCATCTTTCCCTTCGGGGATCTGCTTGTAGGGGAAGGAAGGCAGGGCTTTTAAATGCATCCTTCTCACTGAGCCGGCTTAATGCCAACAACTTCAGGCTTAGTAAATGTTACAATACTTCTACCAGAACGTGGGCAATTTCTGTAGAGTAAACTCTGCAGAGTTTACTGCTTCAAGACCCCAGAGTGCTCAGCAGTGAAGCGAAGTGTATTTAATGTCTTGGGGTAAAGGTGCACTTCTTCCCACCTCACAGTGACAACTCTTCACCCTGCTCAATCCCTCCAGCAGCAGAACTTCACCATGGGCAGTAGATGCTCCTGGAGTGTCTGTAGGGAAATCTCCTTCTTACCCCTGGAGAGGCTGCTTAGTTGTGTAGTCCCATAACCCCTCTCTGGAGCACGGCTTGTTTTGCTCAGTCCGGTGTTAGGATCCTCCAGCTGCCAAGTGTCATCTTTTTACATCCATCCTCCACACCTATCCTAAATCCTCCTCTGTTGTTTTCTGGATAATTTTTGAAATAATTCTTGACAACTTATATTTGCTGTGACAGCAGCTGGCAGGACAGAAGAGAACACAATTTGTTCTTCATCCCTTGACCAGTTGTCTCAATGCCTTGAGGTCCCGCTTGATCATCCTTAGTCTTGCTGGGACTTTGTATGTGTCCACTTGGCAAACCAGTGGGCAATGGTCAGTGGGCCATGCCAAGCTGGGAAATTTGTTGGTGGTTTTCCAGAGGCTCACACACCTGCCCGTGAGCTTGGTCCAGTTTATTGGGCCCTCCATTCCTCTCAAAAAGGAGTCACCAATGACTATTACCCTTATTTTTTTCTTAATTGAGAAGGTTTTCATGTGCAGGGTAGGTTGCCCTGCCCTAGACAACCCCTGTAACCTGGATGGATCTTCATCCACATTCTCACCTCCCTGGTCCTCAGATTCCAGGGTCTCATATCTGTAAGGGCACCTGGAGAGGTGAGGTAGGTCAGCAGGGAATTCACCTGCCACCCCAAGCAAAAAACCATTTTGGCTCCCACCTGTCTCTTAAGAGCTCCTCCTTTTCCCTGGGATGAGTAATGGTAGTAAGTAACATGATTCACCTTCCAAAGGCTGGGATTTTAGTATTTTTTATTATGTAGACCCTAATTCTGTGATGTAGCAATTGATTAACTTAAATCTGCTTTGAGAGAAAGAACAAAGTGATATAACTACAATGCAATGTAATAAGTAGGCACTTTAAATAGAAATGTCCAAAGTTCTTGTAAATCTTTGAGAAGAAACCAGACACATACGTGTATTTATAATGTACTGTTTATATAGTATCTATTCAGTACATGATGCAGTATGCAACATTTCAAAATAAATTACCTTTTATTATAAAAAGCTAAGTTGAAGCTAATAAAAATATTGTAGAGGAAGGATAAATGTAAAAGTATAAACTTTCTGGGAAAGGGGAATATGTTTGTAGTTCTGTGAAATGCATACACACAATAAGCTAACACAATAAGCACCATACAGCCACTTAAAACAATAGGCTGTTTTATGTAATTGATAACTCTAGGGTTGTTTTGCATTAGTGTCCTGAAGAAATTACATGCCTGGCTGTAAACTAAGACTTAATGTAGCATTTAGGGCAGAAAAAAAAAAAGAGAACTAGAAAATAGTGAGGGGATTTTAGTCCTTAATTTCAACGAGGATAATGAAATTCAACTGTTGTGTATTTCACCACGAGAGCTGACAACATTAGCTTAAAAAAAGGCCTATAAATGACATAAAACTTTTCAGAACCAATCCCCTGGAGATTCTTCACATTTCATCGCTGGCATACTAATTAGCTTGTCTTGTCAAACTTTGATTGCCTTGTCATTTTAATGCAAGGTTTAAAGTAACAAAGTTTCTTTCAGTCACTGGCATTTAGTACTTTTTAATTTCCCCAATGAGGGATTTTTATCTGTGTTGATAATGTCAGAGAAGCAGCTGAGTACTAATAACTATCCAAAGTTAGTTCAAGCAGGGTGACCATGCTAGTACTTGGTGTGTCATATTTGCTCTTTAAACATGTTTAAAGATTAAATATTGTAGCAGAGCTATTGTACTGGCTCTGTTTGTATGTGTGACACTAATGTAGACAGTGCCAAAATATATTGTGTCTCTTGGAAAAGCAGGACCCAGTCTCAAGAAACAGCTCCAAGAGAAAGTAATGTGCTATATGTCTCCTGGTGTTTGGATAAGAGAAAATCCTTTGTAGTAGTACCAAAAAGGGAGCCTCTGAGCTTTCTCTGGATCATTTTGTTGGCCCCCTGCATGGGGCTTGTCCGGCTGGAAGCTCAGCTGTTCATCCTTACCAAGTAGAGCAGGAAGGCCTTTCCACCGCTGGTGCTAGATCTGCTCTCATTGGGTGAGGAAAACATGCCAGCAGGAGGGTGACAAGCAAAAAATGGTTTGAGAAGTGTGGAAGCTTGGCCCCCAGATAGCTGGAGTTTGGTATGCAGAGACCAAAAGTTATGGGAGTTCTTGGGGAGAGATTTTTTTCCCAGGCTGCAAGAACAAATCAGTAGTCCATGGAACAAGTGATGAAGTTTTCTCTCTTCTTGAAAGGCAGGCACAAATCTTAACAGTAGTATTTGCAAAGTACCTGCAAAGACATTATTGACTGCAGAATATCACTCCACAGAGAATTATTAGCAACACAGTACATCGATTCAGCTAAGGAAAAAATGTTTCCTAAACAAAGTGAGAGCTTACCGTCTGTCATTCTTTTGCATATCTGCTTAATCTGCTGTGTAGTTAGATACCTCACTATAGAGAGTTTCTTTCAAATGGAACAAGTTAGATAGGAATAGATAACAACACATTCCTGGTGTATTTTAGCAAAAGATATTCTCCAATTTCATGCTATTCATAATCTGCTAAGTTAGTGAACTACATTTTTCAAGATACAGTTTCCTAGCTTTGTAGAAATTAAGGCCACAAGAGACTATTAGATCATTTGATATGCACTTCTGTATGTTACAGATCATAAAATTTCATCCAAATACTTTCTGCAAAGTCCAAGCACTTTGTAATGGCCAAAATACTGGGTCTTCAAACCAACTTATGTGTCTCACAAAATACAGAGCAGCTTAATGTGCCAGCAGTTTATAAGTGTGATATTCCCAGTTATCCCTGTAGTCAGGCTTTGATCCCTGACCTTGAAATGAAAGGGAGGGGAAACAACAAGTACAAAGAGAAGAAAAAAATCAGATCCTTACCTCACCTGAACAGATAAGTATCGTAATCATGGTGGTTTGAGATGTGAAGAAGATGCACCCACCAAAATCTTAGGAGGATTTTCTGTACCAGCTTGGAGCAGTAGACCATCTTTCTCAAGCCTTCTTATGTGTCCACTTAGGACCAGTCTGTAGCACTTCAAAGAATAATCAACAACAGCAAAACCTCAAATCCTGGAAACAAAATCAATACAATTGGAGGAAAATGTCAACATCAGAAAACTTTAGATGCTATATAAAAAAGTCTGAGCAGTCAAACATAGGATGCTATTATTACTTTATTACTTTTAATAACCTGATACTTGTGGGGTTCAGATTGTAGCACTGACCATGGGAGTAATCTGAGTTTTCTTAGGGCCCTGAAGGAGAGGAGCAGCTAGGAGAGCTGAGTTTGCCGGCTCCTGGCAGCCAAGTCCTTCTTTTCACACAAGCCAAAGTTGAAGTATTCTTTCCAATTGCTAAATAAAAACATACTTTTTTGAGGGAGATCAGCTGATTAAGGACTCACAGATATGGGAGTCCATATTTTCCTGAAGAATGTTCAATCAATCTTGCTCCTAGAAAATGGCATCTTAGTTCAAGACTTAGTTCAAGACTGAACTTACCTAACTGCAGCTGGGCCTTGAAAGTTTCTTGTAAACAGGATAAAAGGACCCCACACAGTGAAATGCTTTACTTAAATACAGGTGTATATAATTACATGCTGTAACCAAACTACCTCTCATTCTTCTCTATGATAAAATAAATACTGGTCATCTCCCTGCTGGAAATCCCTCCACCTTTGTACATCCAGAAGTCGCAGTGAGGGAGTAGTTACCCATGAAATCCAAAGACCTTCTTAGAGTCACAGTTTTTCAAGGCAGAGTACTCCACTTTGTAAGTACTGTATGGATCTTTGACACCTGTACATACTATTTTGGATCTAGCTGTTTTAAAATGAATCCTGTTGTTTTGTAGGCATGGAGCCAGGTGGTTTTGATGACTCTCTAATAGTACCTTGTTCTCATTATTTGAGACAACAATGATCTTTCTTCCATCTGAAGTTTTCACAGTAAAAAACTGGAACCTAAAAGTGTGGATAAAAGTTCATAAATTACTTTTGTTGCCTTCTGTTAGCTGTAGAATGTCCTGCATTAAGGAATTAAACATTCATTTATAAATACAATTTTGTTGAAACTCTAAAACATGGTCACAGTGAATATCCACCTTAAGTCTTCAGTTAAAAACTATATGAGGTAAAAAGATTGTGAGTTCCTATACATTTATTTTCACAAGTATCCTTGGTCAGCATGATCTTCTTTTCATCTCTTTTCAGAAAGAACTAGGGAGAATTTAGCAATTCAAAGAGAGCAATTTGTGCTACTCTTTCACTTAATTTTATGCAGGTTTCAGGTAAAAAAGGTGTGATTCTATTTGAAGGACAATTAAAAAACATGTAAAGCCCCCCTGACATTTCCTGGAAGTGTGATATTTCTCTATATGAGTAGGATACAATGCTGCCATACATAGTGTCCAGATTTTTGTTATCATAGCCAACATTTTTTCCTCACCCCCTCTCCTGATTAATCTCGTTTAGATCCCAGCTCTGCCACTTGCTCCATTAGGGTGAATTTGAGGACATAATCCAAGTATTTTGGCTTGAGAGACATAAAACTGCCAAAAAATGATAAGAGAATTAAATCTACATCATGCTGTAATGGTATGCATTTCCTTTATGAAAAGTTTCTGGAAAACTTAACCAAACTGAAATCAGTAGGGTTCTACATATGCTATTCTACATGTAAGAGAATAAAATAGAAAATTCTGTTCCTTTCTAAAGGCTTCTATGGCTGTACTTTGGGATTTGAGAGTAGAAATGTTGTTTCCTAGTGTTCTGTACCATGATATAAAAGAAAAAAAAAAGGAGAAAATTCCCTCTGATCATTTTAAGTTTATTTCTATAGAACTTTTTCTCTATTCTTTAATTATTCATGGTAAAATCCTTTGAGTAAATGGATTTTGCAGAGGATGATGGGGATGATCCATAAAGTGCAAGAGAAAGGGAGCTGTATATGGCAAGCAGGGAGTATTTTAACATTTCATTTCTATGCATGACTTAAAATACAAATAGCAAAGCCTGAAAAGTATAAAACAAATTAAAATGACAATATATATCTGTTGTTGCAAATACAGTACAGTGGTGCAGCATCTCATTTGCTATTTACCTTGCAAAATTTATGTTTATAAAAGTCCATAACCTGGATGCAATTCTTAAGAGACTGCATATCCCTAGCTGTGAGCCAGATGTCCTTTGTAAGGCCATTTATTTTATACTTTTGTTACTCTGCCTTTTTCAGTAATTCAAAAGTAAGGTTCTTGCATAACTCTCGAACCTGGAGTTTTAGTAAGACTTTTCATTCCCAGGGATAATAAATACTATTCCACCCACACAGTTCCTAATGGCTGTGCAGGGAAAATAGTATTGTTATCACAGCATTACTCACTGTGAAACTTAGGCAGAGGAATTAAAGAACTGCTTCTGTCAAGCAGTTACTGGGAAGCCTGAGAATAAAACTCAGGATTTTCCCAATTCCACTTCCTTTGAAACAAATTTTTAATGCAAAGGTTCCTGAAAATTTGCTGCTGCTACTCACAGCATTTCATAAGGGAGACTGGGGAGGAGGGAGGGGAAAGGTAAACCTATTGTAAAACAGAAAGCGTGGGAAGTGTGGCATCCAAACATGGAAAAAACTTTTTAAAACTGGAATGAATTTGCTCTCTGTGTCAAGTGTGAACGGTGCCTGCATTGTGCGGTTTTGTTGTTCACTCTCCTGAGCAGATGGAGCCTGCAGTTGTATGTCACTTGTTTATTACATCCTCTTAAGATTAGTAGCTGTGCGGCCAGATGGGTCTGGGAGCACAGCTGTGGATACAAGGAAATAAATGAAACCTGTCTGATGCTGCCATGCCCTTTTGTGAGATACTGACGTGTTGCAACTGCAACAAAGCAAAAATCACTTTCCTTTAATATATGAGTGAATTAGATGTACTTTTTTCAAATCAAATCATGAAATCAGGAGGAGGAAGTTCAGAGGATGGTACAATTCTAAGAGGGAAATGTAGTTGAAATCTGTAGCCAACAGCCTCAGCAAATTTGCAGGAGCAATTTTAATGTGGTAAAACAAATTTAAAATACATCTCAATCATCCATATAAAATAGAAAGCAAAGGTTTCTATAGAATAAAGAATATGCTCCTATAGAACATATGCCAACTAGGCAGTAGTATTTCAAAATTTATTAGATGGCATATGTTGAATTATTGATCCAACATTCTGATAAACTATATAATGCATTCATGTAAATGCAAATTAAATGCTGCTCTATAGAAGAATGCCAGATTATGGGCTAGACTTTAAAAAATGAAATGCACAGTTTTAACTCCTTCATGTCAGTGAACATAATGCTGGTCACAAAGCAACCACCAACCTAGAGATGCTGGGTAGGATTTATCCCATAGTGCACACAAGAGGTACCATCTGCACTCCCTTCTAGTCTAAGGGGAGAAATGGTAATTTTTGGGAAGAATTCACCTGGCCTCTCTTAGAGGACACTAGATGGACAGATTCTGTCCTTGGACAGTAAAGGGTGTCTTGTTGTCTTGGTTTAGTGTAGGGCATCTCCTTTCAGTCTCACTGACAGAGTAAGTATGATGTGACATCTTCTGAACCAATTCAGATCAGTTGTTATGAAATCACTGAACTTTTTTTCTTCTCTCATTTTAAATGTACATTGGGATCATTCTGATGTAGTTGTTTTGTAATGGAATGGATGTAATGTAGGTTAACATGAAGCTGAGAATTTGAGGGGAAGTTCTACTTCTTTCCTTAGAGAGAGAGTGGGATTTGGAGGTACAAACTAACCTTTGGAGCATCTGGAGTGTACAATTTTAAAAGTTCATCATGATGATCAGGAGTCAAGCAGTAGAAGTTGTTAGCTATAGAGTCATAATTTCTGTGAGCTGAAGGGACATAAGGATTTTTCTCAAATTTATCTTTCATCTTTCATTGTCCAGCAAAATGAGGGTCAACTATAGAAAGTGTGCTGTGCCTTACAGAAAAATAAAAACTTAAAAATGAGAAACACGGTGTCTTTGAATGAAATAAAAAGGAAAGAAATACAGGAAATAGAAGAAATATTAAGTGGATGATTGTACTATAATTGTATTTTTACAGAGTCCAGCCTTAAGATGATAGGCAGTCACATAATGAGTATAATATGTAGTATAAAAACATTTTTCTGTTTCTGAAAGCTGCTATAAATCATGTATACTTTGGAAGTCTCTTTTATGTTAATTAAGGAAGATGCAGCAAGTTGCAATATTTTATGGGAAGAGAGGCAAGTGCAAATTGTTGTGCTTTTTGCCTTATTGCAGAGCTGAAGAAAGAAAAGTTTCATCCAATTCTGAGTATGTAGTTCCATGTTGTACTGCATGCCAGGAGGTTGGGAGGTAGAGGTAGCAATTTTCATTGACTTCCACCATACTGTGTTTGCTTCATTAAAAAATTACAAATTTGTTGGCAAAAAGCAGTAACATATTGCTAGAAAACATCAAAATTCACAGTGTAAATTCATAACTTAAATTTGTGTTCAAAACTGTGGTTTGTGAATTCTGTCTTTTCCTTTAAAAAGAAGGAATTGAATAATAAAAAGATATAAAGCTCTGATTTCTAGGTAAGACTAAAGATTTTTAAGCTAAATATCCTCTTTCTGATGGTATATCAGATTCACCAAATGGTGAGTGAATGGATTGTACAACACTTGGAATGGTAACCACAATAGAGAAATCAATAAAGTATCAATACCTTATGCAATTATATTATGTCTGATGTTATTTTGATGTGCATTGTAGAAGAGAAATAACATTTATTCCTGATTAATCTGAAAATATGGTATTATTTCTAACAGGTTTTTGTTTTTTTTTTCTTTTATTTCTACAGGAAGTTGCCCTTGTCCTTGCAGCTATACTGGTATTTTTGTTGGCTTTCTATGCTTTTTTTTATCTTAATGTTTCCGATGAAGTGGACCTTGATCTGGATCCAGATGAAAACTAGCAGATGCAATGAATCTATCATCAAGATTTCTTCAGCTTCAACAAGACTACATAGGAACACACAGTCCCTTCACTGTAAGACAGTAAATGATGCCGTTTCTTCAGTCCAAATTCATAAGAAAGTTTTGCAATACGTCAGTCACATTCCAGGTCTCCAACATAAGAACACTTATTCCTGGCCAAGTGTATTTGTCTAACAACAAAGCCAGGAGCAGCAGTACAATACATGAAGTTTATTGTTTACATTATGTTTTTCTCAGGCAGAAAACTTTGATGTCAAAAGACAGGTGCTACTATATTCATGGGTATTGATGCTGACTTCACAGGAGTGTCTGCCTTGACCAAATTTAGGAATCAGAGCTTCCCAATAACAAAATTAGTTTTCTGTTCCTTTCTGAAAAGAAAGCAGAAATACCAAATAAAAAGTCTTTTCTTCGTTTGTGTTTATAATATATCAAAACACCCTCATCCTTTCTCTCCCTTTTAATCTTTCTTGTGCATGTGTGCGCATGCATGAAGATGGAAAAAATTGTAGGAAAAGAATATCTTCTTACAAGCAGTCTGTCACCTTCTATATGGACTTAATTTTCTGTCATTCCAGATTCTGTGTGCCCATATATCTGCAGTAATCTTTTTCATTCTTTTGCCAACTGTTCAGCACACATGTGTTCTGTTAGAAATGGCACCTGGATGACAGAAGCTCTAGCATTCACATATGCTTCTGAAACACAGTTCTTTGCCTCCTGTGCTGTCTGAACTAGTGTAAATAGAAAGTTTAGTTGATGTTGGTTTTAATTAGTTTATTGGTCTACTATTAATATAAAGTCAAAATTGTGTTTTAATTATGCTCTTCCTGATGGTTTTGGTATCAACTTGCTCTACCTATTAGGGGCATGTTGTATAAAAACATTCCTTTCCAGCTATACAATCATTTTAATCATCAAACTAATGTGAGAAGCTGTAAGTAATAAGAAAACATTTTTTTCTCCTGGCATACTAATAACTGGTAAATCTTGGCTCCATTACATCCTTCAGTTCTTGCAAAGTACCTTTCAAATTAGGCACTGTAGATAGCATTTTTTTCCTTTTCATAGCCAAAAGCCACTTGAAGAATTTGGTGTGTCAGAGCAGCTGCAGGGAGCTTTAAAATTCTGGCTTTATGCTGTTCTGCTTTGAGTTTGGCATATGACTGAGCTTGTGGATGTAAAGACTCCGTTTTGATCCTCTTAAAAGTGTGGTCAGTCTTTCCCTGACTGAGATTCAGTTCCGATTCCGTTTGATATCAAGAATGTGTAAAGCCACTGGTGCTGAATGTCGCAAGGAAATTTAGGCAGGCTCACTTTCAGAAAAGTTTTCGTAATTCTGAGGCTTGGTTTTGCCTTTGACATAAATTTCAGAGCTGAATGTTAGATTTAATTGCAACTGAGGTATTTACTGTCTTGTTCCTGAGATGCCTGGCTAAGATTTCTTATAGTGATTTTGAAGACAAAGGGATACAAATCACAGCAAATATTATAATGGAAAATATATTTCTTTTAAATTGACACAGTCCCATTATCACCACTTAAGAAACTTGGATCAATACAGTTAATTTTTAAACCATATAGTAACTATGACCATATACATTATGAGTCTCTAAGGATCCACTTCATATGTGTCATAGTGTTCATTCACTTTATGCCATGCAAAACAACGACTCTAGAAATTCAGAGTACAACAGTCTTCCGAAAAATATATGAAAGAGAAAATTATATATGCAAATATATCTCATTTTCTATGTATGACTCTTACAGACACAAAACCCTAACATTTCTGTATGCATATGACTTACAGTCCCCTACTAGCTGCACACTTGACCAAACACCTTGCAACATGTTGAATTTATGGTGAAGCATTGTCTGACACATGGCCCAACTTCCAGTGGAGGGAAAAGCATATCACAAGCTGTCTCCTAGCATGTGACATGCCTTTCACTCCACCAGCACCCAACCACATGTCACAGAAGCTGCAGACCTCTCCTGTTACTCCTCTCCTGTTCCTTTACACTAGCAGTTTTCATGTTCTATAACATGCTGGAAGGATTGCTTCCTTAATGTCAGCATATAGCTCTCTGGGTCATGTATGGTCTGAGAAAGATACGTAGTTACTTCCTTCATGCAGGTAATCTCTCTCTATGCCCTGCTCTCTCTCTCTCTCTCTCTCATAACCTGCTCTCTCAATTGGTTGCATTAAAAAGCAGGCAGTTCTTACTGTCAAATTTATGAACATGAAGTTCCTAGAACAGGAATATTCCATTTCCCATAACTGTGAATCAGACCAAACCTGAAGTGCATATGTATGTGATTCTATCAGCTTCTCCGATGTGTGGCTTATGAGTCCTTATTGCCCACAGTTTGCTGTTTGTCTATTGGCTTTGTTTGGATTAGGTCTTTTCATTTGCATGAAAGATCATGCAATCATGAAACCATGGTTTGTGTTAGAAGGGATGCAAAAGATCATCTATTTTCAATACCTCTGCCATGGTCAGAGACACCTTCCACTAGAGCACGTTGCTCAAAGCCCCGTCGTGGTGTCAAACACCTCCAGGAATGGAGCATCCACAGCTTCCCTGAGCAACCTGTTCCAGTGCCTCACCACCCTCAGAATAAATAATTTTTTCTCAATATCTAACCTAAACTTACTTCCTTTTAGTATGAATCAACTCTCTCTTGTGCTGTCACTAAATGCTTTTGTAAAAAGTCCATCTTTTTTGTAGGCTTCCTTCAGGTACTAGAAGGATATTCTCATGTAACAGGAAAATTTATTTTTCCTTAGACCGGGTAGAGTTCTGTTCAGTGTATGTAGAAATATATGGTAAATATTGCAGCAAATACACGTCTTCTCTTATCTGTACAATAATTCCTAATGGGACATGTGGCTTATTTTGCTCTTAATTATATCTGAGATTGAAATATGCCTTTTGGATTTTGGACCATCTATTGTTGTATGAGTTGCTCGGTGTCTATTTGATTAATAAATGATTTTTTTCTATTTGGTTCTCTTATTAATGTTGAACACACTGAACTATATATAAATTTGAAAGGACATTAAAGCAATCTAAAAAGCAGAATGTTCAAAAGTAAGCACTGATGTCAGTTTTAGAATATCTGGATTACTTTAGGCAGTTCTAGATGCTAAACTCATATAAAACTAAATGTGGCCTATGAATGCATAAAAGACAATGAAGAGAACTTCCTTTGACATCCTACCTAATACTAATAGATTAGTTCTCTTTCTGGAGTTGCTCCATCCAGCTCTATCACTTCAGTTGTACAAGACTTTTTTTATTATAAAATTAGTATTTTTATATGCTTGTTTCAAAGAAGGATTGCTGATCAAATAATTTACACAGCACACCTGGCTTAATGAGTTTTTTCAAAAATATTCTCCTGAAGGAAAGGGTAGACATCAGTAGTTGCTCTTTACTCCTGGAGTAAACTGAATTTCTTTCTAGCAGAGGTTGTGGAGGAGATGCCTATACTGAGTCCTTGTGCTGTGGGTGGGAGCAGATGTCCTGTCTGGAATAATCTCTGCCTAGGAAGGCATAACAGTCTTCCAGAAGTGATTTTGCTCTGTAAATCTTCCTAGGTGGTTTTCCTTTTCTCTTTGATTCTTCAAAAGCAGAACCAGCATGTAGGCCATCTCAGGACAGAAGCCTCAATCTAGTATTTCTACTAGTGCTTCTAGTGAGCATTGCCAAGGAAAGGCTCTAGCTCTACTACCTAGAGTCCATAAACATATTTTACTGGAAGCTTAGGAGGCATGTTAAGCATTTCCCTAATAGACCCTAGAGAAACATTTAAACTTTTCTTGAAGAACGCTGTAGTTAATGTTCACTGTTGCATATCATATAGACACCATGTGATTCAGAATCAGCTCCTTCCATGCATCAGACCAGCTGTAGCAGGACATGTAGACTGGGAGATTGTGCTGCAACACATAACTGCAAGTAGCTACAACAAGAGCAAACTCATCTGTTTACTTAGGTGTCCGCTAGAGCAGCTGACCTAAAAGTTTTGTTTGAAAACACAGGTTTTAAACAATTCTACTGAAGAAAAGCACAGTGAAAGCCCTACAAAACTGTTCATGCCTCTTCCATGAAGGTTGCTACCATGGAAGAGGCTCATCTGCTGACTTAGGGCCAAATTTTGTATGCTGCCATTTTCAGAAGGAAGATGCTGCTAGGAGCTCCCAGCAGACTGATGATTGATAAGGGATTGTCATCCCTATAAGGCACAACTGAGCTGCTTGGTGAAGGTCAAATGCATTCAGGACAATCCTCTGTAGAGAACTGTACTTGAAAAGCAGAGTAGGCAAGTTAGAGTGCCAACAAAAGAGATACTACAGATCTTGATTGCATTTCAAGTTCTACTTACAGTAGCATAGTAATTAGTGGTGCTTATGACTAAGAAAATAACAGTATGGCACATCAATAAGACAGCAGAAATGCGATGTTGGAACTGCATCCTAAAAGATTTTACAGTGGATTATGCCTGCACTTTGGGAAGTGAAGCCATCACATGAATAAATTGGCAAAGATTATCTGTGATCTTATGCTTACAATATTTTTTCCTGAAAGAGCCAGTGGAGATATTTTGCAGTACTTTTCTATATCATCCTCTTAGTTTGCTGGAATGTATTTTTGGAGATGTATTTCTTTCTACACATTTCCAAGAGTGAAAATATATTTTTTTTGCAGTTCATCAATTCATTTAATTGACAGAATCCTCTACTCATCCTTTTATCCCCCTTTAATCACAATCAAATTAGTGGGGAGACAGCCAAAATGTTAGGTACCAGTGTCTCTGAAGCAGATGTCACACCACTATTTTTTAGCTCGTTTAAATGAATAAACATGTTAAACTGTGAAGTATTACATTTTAGATTTTTTCATTAAAAAAAATGGGACAATCTGTTTACTGTCCTTAATTGAGACAACAATCCTTGTGGTTGCCAGTTTTGGCAGTTGTAATGATGAACTATAAATATTGGGACAGACTGACTGATGATTGTGGAGGATAGTTCAAGTACAATACTCATTCTGCATGAATACTTTTTTCAGTGCTACATTTTTTCTAGCTCCTGTGATTGTTGTACTGGTTTTGCATGTTAAAAACAAATAAATACCTGACTAGTCAATCAATAGGCTTGATTCAGTTGTCTTATTCTCCATAGCTACATACAGCATAGAAAAGCTGTCCACCCTGGACCACAGTTCATGCCTTGCCCAAACTCTCCCTAAAAGGTGTATGTCCACGTCAGTTACAAATATGAGCTACAAAGAGCTTTGCTGGACCATGGAATAATAAAGAGCAGCATAAAGATCTTTAGTACTCTTTTTGCCATTCCACAAAGATACTGTAGAAATTTAAAATAGTGCAACCACAGGAGGTGAGTATGGAGCTTGGTGACAAACAGATGTCATAGTTCTATTTCACTTCCTCCAGAAACAAGACTGGACGAAAATCAAAGCAAAATGGCCAGTTCTTCCAGGAGCCAACCACCTCACAACTCATGTTGCTCAAGAAGAGCTAAGTCAGAGCTACCACAACTTCTTCTTTTTCATAGAATGATAAAAGGGCCACAAGGAGATAAAGGTGTCTGGAGCAAAGCAGCTTCTTCTTGGACCAATGGGTCATTTATTTAAGTAAGAAAGAAACAGGGTTTGGGGATTTACACAAAGCATAGGTCAGAGTAGTTGCTGCTACCTTCATGTGTATAAAAGTCACGTTATGCTAAGACAGAGTAGCTTTGTGTATCTGTTACAGAGTTAAATGTGAATGTTCTGATACTGGCAATGTCCACATTTTTCTAGAGACACCTTCTCCTGTGAGACTATTAGCAGAGAGGGAGGATGTGGAGGGAAATGGCAGGGGAGCCCTTTTGCTGATTCTGCACTCCTAAAGCATCTCTCCTGCTCAGTGGTAGCTGCTGGTGTTTAAAGTAGGACTGCAGTCCTGGGTTGCTTTGGACAGGCTACAAAAAGAATAGAGCAGAGCTTAATCTACAGGGTAAATCTCCTACCATTACTGATGCCTGATTTGTTACCACAAGTAAATTCGCTTTTATTTATTAGGTTCTCAGGAAGGTGCCAGATAAATTGTCTATTGTTGTTCTTTTGAAACTGTTGTGCATAGTTGTTTTGCTTACTGTCTGTGGGACTCCTATCCAGTCAAAGAATGCCACACTGATGCCTACTGCCCTTTGGTAGTATGAGCCCTTCTCCTTTTACAAGGAGGGGCTGGGGAGTGACCTGCCATCTCCCCTGCTCTCAGCTGGCTGGAGCTGAAGAGGCCTCAAGTCACTATTACTGTGTAATGTAGTAAAACTTTTTCTGTTTTGGTGAGGACAGCAAATTGTGAATTCAAAGCAGCTTTATTTAGTCTTTCCTGCCTGAGGAACCTTTAGAGCCACAAGCATAGTGAAACTCAGGTTTTTCTCTACTTCCCTTTTGATTACTTCCTTCAACTTAAGATGAGCTAAGGTGCTGTGCTTGTGTACTTAAGGCAGGGCTGTTTTAACAACAGTATAATGGGTTTTTGCTGTCCTAAAGAGCTCATGACTGCAGGTAACCATGTTCATGTTTATGTGTTCATTAATCATAGCCTTTCTTGAACTGCTCTTCTCAGGCAGTACTTTGCCTTTGTTCCACTCAATCTCTGCTTCTCCAGTAATAACAGGATGCACTAAACAGAAAGGAGAGTAGAGTGCTTTTTAAGATCATTACCAAAGCCACAAATTAATTTAAAGTTAGTCAATATATGTGGAGGCATTCTCCCAGTACACTGTATAGATGTTTATTTTGAAGAGCAGCCTGTTCTTGTGAATTATATTTGACAGTCCTTGCACTTATACATGGAGGTTTTTGAGTTCACATTTAAATAAGTTGTAAACATGGCTGTGTTATTCATGAGAATACATCTGAATTTTTTATTTTCTCATAAACTGCCTCTCAGAAATCAGCTGTCTTTAATTAATAGAAGAGTGGCCTTTATTTTTCAGTGATACAGTTTGGTCAAATATAGCTTCTTATCTGAAATGTTACAGAGTGGTAATTACATCGCTTTGGTTAAGGGTTACCTCAAAATAAGAATTATTTGTAATATGTATGATTTTTTCTGGAGACTCTGATGATGAAATTTGATCAATTCTCCACAGAAATATCAGATGTATGACTCCAACAAAAGCAATGGCTTTGAAATTTTTCCTTCAGTGGGTTTTATCTTCTGTCCTAGGAAATTTTCAACTTGATATCAGGATGGAGTGGGAACTGCCTGAAGGCCAAATGAAAGGACCAAAATAAATGCTCAAGAGACTGTTCCCATGCATTATTCAACCTCTCATGTACACACGGCTGCGACTGGGCTTATGTCAGTGTTCTGGGGTGATGGGGAGGGAGCCCCTCTGAGACAGCTCACTTGGCTTGTGAATGTAGCACCCTCAAACCCACAGTGGCAAGCATTTCTTCTACCCTATATTAGGTTCTTGTACACAGAAGAGATATCTTTTACTAAATTAATTCCTATCTACAGAAAAAGATAGATTCTGTTTTATACCTCTTTACAGATAGAAAAAAGAAAAAATGTTCCCCACGAGCAAGGGCATTTAGAAATAAGAATCATTCCTGCAGCACAGGAGTTGTGCATAGTCATCAAACATGTTCAATTTAAAAAAGAATACAAATACAGAAAGGAAGATTTCATTGATCCACCATTCCTTACCGTACAGATCTCTAGAATAATTTCCACAAAGCTATTATTCCCCCTATTCCACCACTAGTTTAAGGATTTGTCATGGTTTGACACTGGCACAATGCCAGTGCCCCCATGAAGATACCTTCTCCCTGGTTTCTGCTGTGAGATGTGACCAGGAATAAGCAAAGCAGGCTCCTACTTAGGGAAAAAAGAACCAGAACTTTATTAACTACTCTACAACTACAGATAAAAAGGAACACACACACACACACAGGGAAAATGAAAACCTCACAAATGCATTTCCTCCTCCCCCACCAAATTTCCAACACAATACATTTGTTCCTCAAATCACCGACTCTCAGTCCAGCACCACTCTTCAGACAATCAATCCTCAGTTCATCAAGAGGAGAGGAGTCCTTCTTGTGCCATGGGCTTCCGCTGGAAACACAGTCGAAGCCTCGTGTGTTTCTGTGTCACTTGTGGCACCGCCCGGAGTACATCTGCCGTCGTGACTTCTTCCTTTCCATGTCCAGTGCTCTCACCACTGAACACGGACTAGAACTGCTTCTAGGGTTGTCTTTTAAGGATGCTCTGTCCCGATCCAAAAAAGGCACAGTCTCTCCTTTGGGACACCTGTCCCCACAATCTCTCCTTTTGGGACACCTGTCCCCCCCATATTTTTTCACCCCCTGGGGCCGAGGGGCATCAACACTGAGCAGTCTCTGTATCACAAACAATCTCTCCTTTGGGACACCTGTCCCCCCCATATTTTCACCCCCTGGGGCCGAGGGGCACCAACACTGAACCCTCTTGGTTCTGAGGCCATTGCCTCCCCCTAGAATGCAGTCTCTGTATCACAAGGAACATGGTTCTGTCCATGGCTATACAAAAAGAGTCCAGCAAAAGCCACTCCATCATCTCTTCCCACTAGGATTCTTCTCTATTCTTTTACTATCTCTCACTCGCCCAGACCTCTCTCACACTGGCCCATTTCTTTCTTCATTTTCCACTCTATCTTCCAGGAGAGGTCAATGATCTGTAAAGTTCTCATTCTCCAAAAAGGGGTTAAAAGCTCCTACAAGCGGCCGGCTGAACCCCCCCCTCTTCTCCGTCCCAGCCGTGCTGCCGGCACAGGCCCATGTTTATCAAGTCTCAAGGTTACAGTCCCAGGCAGCGGCTCTCTTTCTCTCTCTCTCTGTGTCTCTCAGGGGGGGCTGCCCAATGGCTCCCGGTGTCTCTCTCTCTCTCTCTGTGTCTCTCTTCCACCCTTCCACCCCCGGGCTCAGGCCTACCTCTCTCGGCCACATGGCTTTCCCCTCCCCCTGCCCAGCCAGCAGCTGGGCCGGGGGAGAGACCCGAACTCTTTCCCGCCGGAAACCCAAGAGGACCCTCCCAGGGGAGAGCTCTGCTTTTAACTCCGTGTTCTCAGAGGCGTGTCCATGTCTCAATGGCCAGGTTAAATGCCAATATTAAAGTCTGAATATCCATTGGCCAAAAACACAGCATCTCAAAAAACACATTTCCTGTCAAACCACCACAGGATTGTCATTGCCAACTCAGAATGAAAAATGAGCTTGTATTTCCCAAAACTTAACCAAGAAAATTAATGTATCTTTGTTAAACATTGAGTTATTCAATTGCTTTGAAAGGGTCTACCAGGCAGTATTTACAATAATGTACACTCAAAGTGATGTAGAATAACAGGGAAAAAATGTAACTGGATTTCAAGCAAACACCTTCAGAGCTGGCATGGGGACCTTCACCACTTCCTTGCTGCTTCCTTGCAAAGCCTTGAGGAACAGATTGGTCACATCCACTTATTGACATTTATCTTAGTTTCTGAGGTTTCCTGTCATTTGTGAAGAATTAAAACTCCTTGGTCATTGGTCTGGAGAAGGCTAGATTTGATCTTTGCACCTAGATAAGGCTTTCCAGCTTGCTCAGATCAAGGTTCTTCATCAGGTTCCTTCCAGAGAGCCTAAGCAGTTTGAAAAGGGTCTGAGTAGTCTTCCATCAGTAAGCAATGAGGTAACAGAAGATGAACACACTGAAAAACTGACACAGCCTCCCTTAGAGAGAGAAATATTTGCTGAGGTTGTCTGGCAGTGGGGTACACGATGTGTCAAGTTCTGTATCAAGGGAGGAGTGAGCCTGGGCAGACAGATCTCGGGATGTCAGCAGGGACTAGATGCAGATGTTCTGCCAGATGCTGCTGCTTATGGACTCCTCCTCCTCCAATGGCAGAAACCCAAGAAAACTTATGAGAGGACCCCAATGCAGTCTTTTCATGAGTAAGAGCATGAGAAGTGTTTCTCATGCTAAGAAGGAGGAAAAGTTGTTCAGTTCATTAACAATTCAGGATTAGAGGAACTGCAGGTGCTGCGATAAACCATTCTTAGCCTAACAGCAAAGGTTCCTTTGTAAAGCTTCACAGAAGTCTATGCACATTACAGATAACTAAACAATTTAATTCTTGAAGTCAGGAAATTGATGCAGCTGGATATGAGAGAAAAACCACACACCACAAAAAAAAACCCAAACCCCCCCCCCCCCCAAAAAAACCCCAAAAAAACCCCAAAACCAAAAAAACCAAATACCAAACCCCAAAAATATTTCAATAAGAACTATGCTAATTCTCTTCCAGAGGATCTACAGAGGCCCTAGCTCTGATGGAGTCTGAGGAAGAACTCATGTACACTCCTGATGTCTCCTTTCATCATGTAGTAGTCACAGGGTAACACATCTTTCCACCCAGCCAACAGGAATACTTTAATTGAGTAAAACAGGATTACAAAACACCAGGCTACCTCACTGCCCTGGTTTAGAGACCTGCAGAAATAAAGCTCATTAAATTATAGCTTATATAGATACCCCACTATTACATCCCTCACAGCCAAATATCAAATCAGATCCACCAGCAACATCTTCGTGCTCTGTCGAGTTCTTCTGTGTCTCAGAAGTCTTGAGGAATACAGAGACCCTGTGAGAGATTTTGTAATATGTTGGTCCTCTCACAAGGTGTTTCTTGACCTTAGCATGGGCTGAGAGATGAAGTTGGCAGGCTAATGAGGAGGAAAAAGAGGATAGTCTGTAAAAACCTCTACTTTATGCTAGTCTTAATTATTTGAAGGCAGATATCACAGCTGTCCTTGGAGGTGGAACTGGAATAAAGTATTTCGGGAAAGACACTGTTGTTCCTCTACGGAAAGTCCAGTGGAAAATGCTTTGGGCCATCTATGTCCCAGTGGAGGAATAATCAGTGATTTGGCTGAATAGATGGTAGTGAATTGAAAGCAACCAGCAAGCAGAGCACGCTCTTCTTCCAGAGCCTCAAATCCACAGCAGTGCCGTGGCCTGGAGCAGCAGCACTACCTCTCCATCTGAATCCCAAGCTTTTGGCCAGTTCACTCTGCTTGAGAGCTTGGGAAAAACAAACCTCGTGTGACCTCCAGCAGCAATTATGCAGGAGGTCTCTGCAAGAATGAAAATTTGCTCACAGGGAAGAAAATAGCCTGGAAAACTGTGTAATACTCCCACCCACTGACACTCCCTACTTGTGAACTGTATCACTGCTTTTCATCCCTCTGAAAAACAAAGTTGATTTGACTAATACTGCTATGTTCCTAATGACTTGTTTTTTGGCTATATGGCAGCTGCATTAAAGTGTGAAAATAGCCCACACAGATAGTGGCTTGATTCACTGCGGCTGGCACAGAGATGGGTGCAGTGCCTCTGGCAGGACAGCTTGTTTTGGGGAAGGCAGAAGTCTGTTCAAGGTTATGCCATCATGTACATTCTCCCAGTGGTATTTCCTGCTCTGGGAGTTCAGAGTCCCTGCAGGGCCAGTGCAGCTGATGTGTTCCCTGCTGCTGCATCAGCCTTCCAGGCAGTTTTAGTATTGGTAGGGCTGGTCTCTGCAGTGGACCTGAGCAAGCAATACCCTGGAGACAAAACCAAGTCAGGAATGCTCATGGCAGGGTGAGCAGAAGCCACAGGGGACACAGAACCTAGATTTGCTGAATTGTCAGGAGGCTGGTGTCTAAATCCAACTTTGGTCAGAAATGAAGATAATTTAGAGGTTGGTTTGGTTAAGGGCAGATTCTCAACTGATCCTGAGTGTGCAGTGAACAACTGGGCACACCAGAAGTCTCTGTAGAGCAGAAGGCAGTTTGGAGTTGCAGATGTGTGAATATGCCACCAAAGGGCCACCATCCCCCAGGATGTCTGCTCCCAGTCCACAGTAGAACCACAGGTGACTTTTGCAACAACCTGTCTGACCCACTTCATGCCATGGCAATATTAAATTTACTTGTGGGTGTACTTGGGTGTGTGGTCTCTGAAGGGCTGCTCCCAGGCTAGCCCATGTTTGTTGCCTGTATGAGGGATGAATACATGTTATGCATGTGCTGAGTAAGACTCTGGGCACATGCATAGAAGCATAGGGTGATTTGGGCTGTAAGGAACCTTAAAGATCATCTAGATCACACCTCCCTGACCTAAGCAGGGTCACTTTCCACTAGACCAGGCTGCTCAGAGCCCCATCCAACCTGGCCGAGAACACCTCCAGAGATGGGACATCCACAACTTCTCTGGGTAACCTGTTCCAATGTCTCAGAGTGCTGCCCTCACAGTAAAGAATTTTTTTCTAATATCAAAACCTATCAATTTCCAATTTAATGTCATTACATCTTGTCCTATCTCTAGTGGTATAAAAGTTGTAAATATTCTCTGGCATAATTATAACCTTTTTGTTTATGACTTGTGATTTGTTTTTTTCCAGTGTTTTTCACACCACTGTATCTAATCACCACTGAGAGTTTAGCAGGGGTCTAGTAGGCTGTGTCATATTCTTTCTCCCACATGTATGCATGTTTTCTTGGGCTGCATTAAATAAGATGTTTTGCACTCACTATATTTTGCAACAAGCCAGTATAATAGAGTTGCAACTTTTGAACAGTGCTGAATTGAAAATACAGAGAAATGAATAAACCTAGTCCATTATTTGCAAAAAAAAAAAAAAATTAATAATATACATTATTCAGTCACTGATTAAAATACTTATTTCTAATTATTAAAACATTAATAATTTAAATACTTTAAATATCTTTAATTAAATCCACTGTGCTGAATAATACCAAATTCATTAAGATGAAAGTGATAGGTTGGGATGAAAGGAGTCATCTTAAAAAGCAGTTCACTTCATTCAGTGCATGATGCCAACAGGCTTCCTCCTGAATCCTCCTCAGGATATGTTTGACAGCCAGGGAAGTTACAGTGCTGGTATGTCACAGCCAGGTTTTTTCCTTCCTCCAGTATAGTGTAGGGATCACTGCGCAGCTTAAGATTTTGCCATTAGGTTGAAGCAAAACTCAAAAACATAGTAAGTACTAAACACCTTGTAGGACTTTTCTCTGAAGCAAAGGGATTTTAGCTGTTGTTTTCCTACAAACCTGAACTCAAATACTTTCCCTTTCATTGTTACATAATAGTACTTATTCCTTCTCCTGATCCTAATCTATCATAGAGGATTGACCTTACCCATATTTGAACAGATGTTGATTCACTCCAGAGGTGGCTGCATTTCAGTAACTGAGTAAAGTGGTCCCACTGCATCATTTTGCAAAGTTTGTAGAATTATTTAATGGAAACATTTTATTTCAATGTAAATTATTTCACTATTATCATCATGATCATCATCATTGTTATTACTGTCATTGTCATCAACTACTAGGGTGAACACTGAGAATTTTTCTATCCACATTAGGAGTAGAAAAGAATACAGCACACAGGAATACAGAGGAGGCAATTGTCTGCCTATTCCTTAGTGTGATAGATAGTAAACACAGTTTACTATCAGCTTTGTGTTTTTTTACTTAACTCGGGTTAAGTTAATGTAATGAAAACAATTCAGAGGTATTTGTCTGAGTTCAGCAAACAAGTTGTTTTAAACAGATTTAACATGAATTTTACATTATGTCTTAATTTTCCTGGCAGACTTTATTATTCCTTGGTAGGACACTGGCTTTGTGAAACCCATGCACTTTACTGGCTCTGTGAAGCCCTCAAATAAATGTTTTACAGGTGCATCTCACCTGTTGTTCATTGTGATGAAATTCATACCATTAAGAGAATGGCTGTAAAATGTTCTATGTGGAAGTGCATTACCTCATTATCTAAACATAGTGCATAAAATTTATTCCTAATAAAATCTGTTAGTCATTATAAACATAGTCTGTTTTGCAACAGAGGGGAAAAGTTTGTCCTTTGTACTTTTGTAGCATGCTGGCCACTGGCAAAAAAAATATTTGGAGTTTCCCAAATACAAATTCCAGGATTTAAGAGGATTCAGAACCAGTGCAGGTTTTCCCCATCACAACACTCTACCACTGATGTATGCAATTTCTCAGTCCCTGATCCTTGATTGGGTGTCCAGGGTCCATGAACAGCGCATGGAAGTGCTGGAGGGTGGAGCATACTTGATGACAGGACACAGATATGGGGAAATCAGGACTCTGTCTGAAATCCCATGCCCTTCTCCACTTTGGAATTTTCAACAGGCTTTTAATTTCAATGCCATCAAGAGGACTTGTCTATTTCCCCACCATCTGAATGCTCTCTTGATGGCGGTAGGTGCCAGGTCTGTCAAAAATGGAGCACCTGTTGGATCTCTTAATCGTGGTCCTGATGGAGATTACCAATCTTTTTCTATGAGAAGGGATGAAAATCTCACAATGACTTCCAGGGAGATGAAATCTTCTGACTAGAGTATATCACAAGAGGAGTATGTTCCTCTGGGGGTCCTGGTCAGTGAAAAGTTGAATATGAGTTGACAGCGGCCCAGCATCCAGGAGGGCCAACCCTGTCCTGGGGTGCATCAGGCACAGCATCGTCAGCCAGGCAGGGGAGGGGAATGTCCTGCTCTGCTCTGAGCTGGGGTGGCCTCACCTCAAATCCTGTGGGTAGTTTGGGGTACCACAAGAGAACAAAGGTAATAAACTATTAGAGAGGGAGGAAGTGCTGCCAAGGAGGGCAGCAAGGATGGTGAAGGGTCTTGAGGGGAAGCTGCATGAGGAACAGCTGAGGTCACTTGGTCTGTTCAGCCTGGAGAACAGGAGGCTGAGGTGAGACATTGCAGTCTGCAACTCCCTCATGAGAGGAAGAGGAGGGGCAGGCACTGATCTCTTCTCTCTCACATGACCAGTGACAGGACCTGAGAGAATGGCCTGAATTTGTGTCAGGGGAAGTTTGGGTTAGACATCAGGAAAAAGTTCTTTACCCAGAAAGTGGTTGGGCACTGGAACAGGTTCCCTGGGAAAGTGGTCACAGCACCAAGCCTGACAGAGTTCAAGAATTGTTTGGACAATGCTGTTGAGCACAAAGTGTGACTCTTGGAGATGGTCCCATGCAGGATCTGGAGTTGGACTTGATGATCCTTGAGGGTCACATTCAACTCAGGACCCTCTGTGGTTCTATGAGCTCTGACTGGGCATAGTAAGGCATTGAGCTGCATCTCTGATATCCCATTCAAATACTACAGTAGCTTAGACCAGAGGAGGACCCCAGCAGCCATATTTCAAAAGAAATCAATAGCTGCCATTGTGTTTTATGAAAAATCCAATTTCAGAGCTCCTTGGTAGAAATTCTTGGAGTACTCAAACCAGCCCTGAAGGAAGATAAACAGAAGAACATATTTTTGTGTCTGAACTAAAGTGGTCTGCCTGAAGTGGATGCTGGGCAATTTGATCTTTTTAACACCAAAAAGCTGTTGAGTATGACCCAAATTCAAGATGCCTGGGAAGCTTTTGTACTGGCAGCTGAGCTTAGAGATTGGAAACCTCCTGAAGGTGACAGCAGAATCTCTCTTTTGGACGTAAGCACATAAATTCCAACTCTGCCAGGTTGTAAGCACCTAAGTCCTCTTCTGAGTATAAAGCCATGACAGATACATCCACACTCTTCCTTCTGAACTCCATGATTTCATTCTTATTGCACAACTCAGGAAACTTCTAAACCTTAATTTATGCTGAATGTCTGTTGAAGAGAGTGCTGGTTTTGGCTGGGGTAGAGTTAATTTTCTTCACAGTGGCTGGTATGGGGCTATGTTTTCGATTTGTGCTGAACACAGTGCTGATCATATAGAGATGTTTTAGTTATTGCTAAGCAGGACTCACCCAGAACCAAAGCCTTTTCTGCTTCTTGTACTGCCACAACGGCGAGGAAGTTGGGCATGCATGGGAGGCTGGGAGGAGACACAGCCAGAACAGGTGACCCCAAATGACCAAAGGGCTGTTCCAGACCATGTGGCATCATGCTCAGTACACAAAGTAGTCGGAAGAAGGAGGAAGGGGGTATGTTGGGATTGATAGCATTTGTCTTCCCAAGTGACTATTATGTGTGATGGGCCCCAGCTCTCCTGGAGATGGCTGAACACCTGCGTGCCCATGGGAAGAAGTGAATTAATTCCTTGCTTTACTTTACTTGTGTTCGTGGCTTTTGCTTTCCCTGTTACACTGTCTTTATCTCAACCCATGGGTTTTCTACCTTTTGTCCTTGGATTCTCTCCCTGATCCTGCTGATGGGGGAGTGAGCTAGCAGCTGTGTGGGACTTGGCTGCTGGCTAGACCACAACAAATAGCATTTTTATCCTGAGTTTTCCTTTCACCATTTCTTGCTAAACTATCATACAGCAGACATGAAAACACATGAGGGGTTTCTATAACAACACTGTGAAATAATAAATTCCACAAAGCAACCCTGGAATCTACAAATGATGTAAATGTTTTTTTTTCATTTAATTGCTATCCACATTTGTGTCCAGCTTCAGAATAATACAGCTGCAAAAGTAATTAATTAATATAGGAATGCAGTTTAATAACAGCGCAAGGGTTCTGTGTTCACCGGTTGGTTATGGGCACTAGCTAGCATGTTGATAACAGGTTGTTGCCATTGTTGCCACCTCATTAGAAAATTAGCATTTAATTAACTTAGGAAGATATGGAACAATTTTGGTATGGGAAATATTTGTACACATTGTCTGTTGGAATTAAAAGCTCCCATCCAGCAAAAAGCACAGCAGCCTCTACAGCTGGTGGCTGTTGGCCCACAGAAACTAAACAGACTCGCTGGTCTGTGCAGCTGCAGCCGCTGCCTTTGATTTGGAGGGGAATGGGAAGCTGTGAGGCTGTTATCCGAGGCACCAGCTGAAAGGAGCAATCCAGCTGTGACGTCAGTGCTTGCCTTGCAGGCACCACAGCAAGTCCCCAAAAGTATTAATGCATCGACACTGCGGGCTCCGAACTGTCGAGCAAAAGTTTTAAAGGAAAGATGGCTCTGCTTCAAGCTGGGCTTGCTGCAGCCGCCCCTGAAGCCTGTGGGAGTATTTCCACTGACTTCACTGGGCTTTGGATGGCCCCACTGGGGTTTCCTGGCCTGAGCATTAGTGCTGATTGAGCCAGGTGCAGGGAGAGGCAGGTCAAGCTGCTCGAAGGTTAACCACTGCTGGTTTGGAGGGGCAGAGGGTGGGGAAGAAAAGGGGACAGCTAGAAAGGGAATGGACAGCTGAAAGGCAGCTGGATTTTCTTGTGGTTGCTTTGTTCCTGTTAACACTGGCTGAATGGTCTGAGGTTTTGTATGTTCTTGTGGATGAAAAGATCCTCTTTAAACTTTGATGTTTAAAAATAGCCCTAAACCTCCTGCTTGTCAAACACAAAACAGAAAAAAAGCTCCTGGTTCCTAGGGTGAATTATTTTTCTGACCAGCCTCTTCTATGTAGTTAGATGCAAAACCAGAGGAACAGTCAGATGACATTGAGCCTCGCTCCTGTGGGGTAAGGAATTCACACCTACATGTGCCAGCTCTGCCATGGGCATCTGTGGGGGATTCCTCCAGGCGAGGGTAAATGGTTCCATCACCTCTGTCATCCCTTGGGCTCAGGAGCACATACTGCAAACCCTCTGCACGTGTTTAATGTTGCACATGCGGAGCCATGGAGTCGTGCCAGCATCCCACAAGTTTCTCCCACTGACGTGCCCTCAGCTGCAGCTGCAGCAGCAGGATCTGTCCTAACCCCAGGCTGAACCAGCGCTCTGCAGCAGCCAGCCTGCCTCAGCTGCTCTGGCAGCCCCGCTCCAGCGTCTCCAGGTACTTGTGAGAGAGATGTCACTGCCCTTGCCAGCGAAAGCTGCGCTCCCAGCTCTTCATTTGCCCTTCCCCCGTCCTGCCAGGCAGATTGCCACCTGCCAGAAGCGCTGCACAGGGACTCGGGGTCTCGCTGAGCAGGACGGCTGGGCTGTATGGTGTAAGGCTGCCTCCCCTGGGGCATCTCACTCCTGTCAGTGCAATGAGCTGACAGGTAGGGACCGACAACACCCATCAATCACACCCTTAAGAGCCTGAAATGCTGCCATTTCTCTTGTGGAGAGAGCAGCCAAGCCGACAGGCTGCGTGGGGCTGTCAAGGAGGCAAATGTCCTCGTTGACAGAGCTGCTCCTGAGAGGATCTCCCACAGTCATTCGTGTTTATCCCAAGCAAATGCCCCCTATTCTTCCTCCTGGTGTGAGGTGAACAAATGCCAGAGCTGGAGGGACTAAGAATAATTGTGCTGTGATTGGCGCAGATGCTTTTTAAGGCAGACCCGGAGGTGTGTGACACTGCTCTGCCTGCGTGTCAGGCCGTGAGGGAGGCCGATAAAATGCAGTGGAATTCCTCGACACAAGGACAGACAGACCTAGCACAGTGGGGGGTGAGGGCTGCCTGCCCCTGCAGCCTTTAATTGGTGGCAGCAATTAAAATCTCTTTGTGTGTGTGAAGGAAGGGATGTAGATGAGCCTAAGTACCGAAACTTCACCATTTCTTTGAGGGGAAAATTATTTGGGCTTGAGAGCTGCAGCAGCATTTTATCACCCCCAAATCATCTGACCCATTCACAGTAAGACTAGTGCTGAAGGTCAAAGGTGCACATAACGTAGCTCCAAGCCTTTTTGCTGCCCAGCAGCAATGGTTAAATATGAGAAGAGAGGGACAAATAAATTAGGAAGCACCGCAAAAAGCAGCAAGCAAACAAAACATCTCATTAAAATCTCATTCTGTGATGCTTGTATTTTTCCCATCACTAATTCAGAAGAACTGGCTGCTTCTACCTTACAAGCAATCCCACAGGATTATTGTACGGAGCGCGCGTTTGGCCCTCACGGGCTGTTGCTCTGTGTGTGGCTCTGTGGGAAGGCAGATGGACAAATCTCTGTCTAGCAGGGCCTAATGAGCCACTGTGTGACACAGACTGACGTCGGCAGGGACCTTCAGAAGAAAACACCACAAAGCTACACTCTTACACTGGCCTTGCCATTTACTTCTGTTTATGTATTGCTCTCACAACTTGTCATTTATCTTTGTGTGATTTTGACTACCTACTGTGGCACTAAAATTCAAGAATATGATATAAAAACCTACAGGCCAATGTAGTTTAAACCTAGAAGTACCCACATCCATTTAAGTAGATCCCAGAACTCCCAGGAGCAAATGTTTCCTATTCTTGGAAACATTTGGGCATTTGAAGGAGTACAAATTGGAACACAGAGCCATCATCTTGTGGCATCCCTGCTCCATATACTCCATTCTCCACACTCTTAATACCTGTGGGACACATCCACATAAGCAAACCATGCCTGGCCAGAACACGGTTGTGCCTCCCACAGTTGTCCAAAATGCTTCTTCAGCATGTTTCTCCCCAGCAAGGTTCATGCTTCAGCCCACCTGCTATCACCAGTCAAGGTCTGGTGACAATCTGGGACACTATGTCCATCTCTGCTTGTCCCTTATCTAACAGCACCTCTGCCATCCCTGGGTACAGGCATGCAGTTGCCAAATCCTTACAGCCCATCCAGTCCCTGCTCTCAGAAAATGTACGGAGAGTTATGCTGCTGAACACTGATGAAATTTCAGGTAGTGCTAAATCTTCTCACTACACACTACCTACATTCTGGCATTTCACTAATTTGAATTGCTGATCTATTTAAAATGTAAATTGCTGATCTATTTAAAAGGCTACAGCAGGAGCACAGTTTACGTGGAGATCCAGCTGGGATGAAGGGTCAACACTGAAGTTCAGTGTTTTCTTTCTAAACAACTTGGCTGCTAGAACAACACCTCGAGGATTTGAATTTAGTAGATCAAATTTTCTTCACAGTACATTCCCACTGACACCACTTAGGTCAATGGACCAGCTTGTGAACTCAGTTAAATCAGCATGTATTGGGAGTAACATTACAGAGAGTAGTGGAACTATTCCAGATTTAAATTGGTGATAATGAAACCAAAATTTGGTCTGATGTACTTGCAGAGATCTGAGAGCAAAGCATTCATTTCAATCCTCAAGTAAAAAATACCACCCTGCAGACTTTTTTAAATCCTTGAACACAAGTCTCTGTGTAACACTAAGCATAAACAAAGTGAACACTAAGAGAATAAAAGATTAAAAGTTATCCACTATCTTATACCAAAACTAGTAAAACCTGTGAGTGTTTCTGGATAGATGCAAAATAAAAAAATCAGATGAGCTACATCAATTTTCATGTTATGAGCTTGCAAATATTTTTAAATGTTTGAGTTTAGCACAATATTTTGAGATGAGAACTATAATTGAAGGATCCAGCCTTGAAATAACTACATACATTACTTTTGTTAGTGGCACCAGCATCCCATTTTATCCATGTTTTTTTTTTTAATGTCATTTTATCAATTTTATTTTATCCGTGTTTTATTAATCACCCATATGATTCTTTGTACTTGTGGACTTTAGACTTCTGACTAAATACTAGCCAATTCCTTTCCTTTTACTCTTCTCACCTTAGCTGCTTTGTGATTTACCAGCTTTTCCAGTGATTATTTCAGAAAGTGATTTTTTTTTTACTAGATGCATGAAAATTTTATTGTTGATTAGTTCAAGTTCTTGAATGCTTATTCATAGAAGAGACCTCCCCCTCTTTAGCTTATTGGAAACATCTGTATTCTTCCTGTTTGGACAATGAAAAGTGATAACTAGCCCTCTGACAGCTGAGGTCCCAGAGTTAATATTTATGTGATGCAGTTGTAGAAAACAATATGCCATTCAAAAATAAAAGTATGAACTGGAGAACAACCATAACAGCTCCAGCTCCTCCAGCATCACTGGAGCTCAATGACCCTGCCTATTTGGGCAGAGGAGCAAAAAATATCTATATTGCTTTCCAGCAAATCAGTTACTTTTTCCAGGTGTGCAAAATTATAGTCCAGAAAGGTGAGATCAAAAAAAAAAATACTGTCAGGAAAGATTTTTTTGTGGTTTGAAAAACAGAGAAAGAGAGATGTAGTAAACATACATATCTAAGCTCTCCTGCCCCTTTCCTTTCAAAATTAAATGAGGACACAGAAGTGGGTGTTAGGAGAGGAAGGTTAAGGCAGGGTAATTGGGGAAAGCTGAAGAAAAGCTTTAATTCCTTTTATTCAGAGATACCTCTGAAGGGGGATGTTTCCCATCCTCCTGTTCTGGGAGTCCTGTTTGTTGGAGCTTGCCTTTTCTTTTCTCCCCTCCTTTCTTTTACAGTTGTATCTACATGGACTGGAATTCAATATAGAAGAATGTATGTACATATATACACAGGGGGGAGGCTCAGCTGTGTAAACCACTACAGTTTTTATGGGAATCAGTGGAACTGTGCTGATTTACATGACAAGAGGATCACACCTTTGTACCTGGTATTTAAACTGAAATAGCAAACTACTCGTGGCCTAATTTGGACAAGGTTTGTATTTCTGTTTTAGCCCGTTTCTGATATGGACTAGGGGAGAAAAGCAGAGATCTTTATCATCATCTGTAACAAAAATCTGAGCTCCAAACTTGATAGTATGTGACGGTGCATAAAATAAACTAGATGTGTCAGTTAGCAGATCTGGCTGAAGTTGTGCCTGATTATATTCCGCATGCATATTTGTTTTCAGTCATATTTGCAGGGGTGCCTCTATCCTGATGCTTCAGTTAACTGTTACTTTGAGGAAATAAACAGAGGTGAGGGTCCAGTCACCTTCAGCTGTTGGAAGTTAATAAGGTGTTAATGAAACGTTGGCAAATAGCAGCAGTTTAGCACTTGGTTGACACTTGATTTTTAAAAGAGACAGAGTGTAAATAAGCTGTGTTTGCAGTGAAAATTAGAAAAAGTGGGAGGTGGGGGAACAAATAACACTCTCACAGCTTATTAGTTTTAAGCGGGAAATACTCGATAGACCACATCAGGGAGAGTAACTCTGATGCTGCGATCACTGGCAGCAAACAATGCCCGAAGGCAAAGGGGTCTGTTTTCATACAGGCTTTTTGAGACACTCTTCTAATATAAGACTAGCCAATACACATAACGAGTGTAAGAGGACCCTTGGCACTGCTGCCTCTGAGCTCTGGAAGGGCTCAGAGGGAGCATCTGGCCCGTTTCAGACCACAAATCCTATGAACTCTTGTGGCTGTTAATGAGGGATAGGCAGTCTCTTCCTGCAGGACACTTAAGGCTGTCAAGGAACATGAACTCTGTTATTCCTCCTGCGTTCAGGACAACAAACCACACCTTGAGAAATGGTAGCACTCTGAAGATTTATTAACTACTGTGTGCTGTAGCCGGGTTGTGGGAGTGATCTTTGGGATTCAGGGAGCAATTTAGGCTTGATATATGTTAGGCAACTCTAAATAAGATAGTGCAGCATCATCCTGAGTGAACCTTGCCTTTTTACACCTCTCGCAGTATATGAGTCTGTACAGGAGATGGTACAGCCATCTTCTTTGGGGCTCTCTTGCTCCTAGCTCTGAAGGAAGAGGATAGTGATGAACCAGGAGCTTTCCTGGTGTGGGAGTAGAATTAAACAGTGGTAGTTTAGCAGGCTAGCATTTCAGTTGTTAATTGTATGGGAAGACCCTTAGCAACTTTGTTTCAGAATGGCTTCTTTGAATAGGGATCACTGACATGGACACCCAACATAGATCTAGGCTAAATAGGAATATGAATAACTAGTACACTGAGAATTTCCTGTTCATGCAATATAATCAGAAAGATCTCTTGATAAAATGTTCATCGACAGAAGAGTTAACACCAAGGCCATTCAAAAAGGGAGATACCCTGGGGACATCACTTTTTCTGCCTAGTTACAAAGACATGGTTTGTTTTTGCAGGTGAGTAGTGTGTGAGTGATGTTTTTTTGCCAGGCTGGAGAGATTGGTGGGTTCTGGCAGATTATCAGCCACATCTAAAATTACTTTAGCAGTGTGGAGTTGTTATAGTCAGAAGCTGGAGCTACTTGATGTATCTTTTCCCTCATTCTCATGTGTCACATTCATTCACAGCAGTCCTTACCATGGTGTACCTTACCAGCATAAGGTAGTCCTTTGGCACACATACTGTATAATAATCTCTTACAGTGCATTACGATTGCAAATTAGAGCTACCTTTAATTTAAAATGTAAAATTTCATTTTCTTGAGGCTAGCATTGTCAGAGAAATAAACCTGTGGCTGTAATATACCCATGGGTATTAGCAATTCTAAAGTGTTGAATCAATGAAAAGCACAAAGACTATATTTTTGTGTAGGGTAAATAATGCTGTACATAAATATTGAAGTATTGAACATAAAATACTCTGTGCAGAAACATAGACTTTATTTGTTTGATTCTCCTGATGTGTTAGAAAAGCTTTAATCCAAGGGGGAGTGTAAGTGCAGTCTTTAAGATTAATTCAAGTGTCACATGTTGTCTATAAATTTCTGCATTGAATTACTGTCTTATTTTAGTTTCAGACAATATATTGTTTCTTTTCTGAACACTACAGTGTAGCAGGGATATTTTTGGTATCAACACACTGTGAGATAAACATCTTGCAATATTTTTGAAAGAATCTGCAAATCCACACCTCCCAAATGAGGCAGAATGTCAAATTCTGTAATATACTTCCTAGTAGCACTGGAGTTTGGCCACAGTCAGAATTGGGATGTTGGGCAAGGCACAGGGGGTGTCCCAAGTTGATTGTGAAGCAGTTTGGGTACCTGACTGTTCAATCACTGGGGACTTGAGGTCAGGATGTCCCTTGACAGGCTGGCAAAGAACACTGAGGGTACTTTCTTTGCCTTTGTAGATATGGCCAATTTCCTAGGATAATCCATTTTTTCACTAGCGGCTATTATGAGGACATAAGACACCAGGAGGTGCACTTTGACCTCTCCTGTTCTCTTCTGTCATACACAGAGTATTTGAAGCTTTTGGCCTTTTGTACCAAAGGTCCAGTTTTGTTGTAGGATGTCAAGGCTCCTTTTGTAAGGAGCACAGAGCATAATTCCTATGATGCTTTTGTCACAACAGTGTATTTGTTTTAATGACAACTAAGCCACCTTTAGCAAAAGCAATTGACCCTTGGTGATGGATTGACTTGCTTGCCATCAGAGTGTGGAACATTTGTTTTGACATTAATGCAATAATACCAGTACTGCTACTTTCTCTAAGTATTTTTCTCTTACTGTGTATCCAAAATTTTTGAATGCAAAACCCTCAGTAGATACAATATAGGATCTGAGTGAAAAATTTTTTGCAATGGGACTTTCATCCTTTTTCTCCTTGTTTAGCATTTAAAGTATGAAATACAAGGTCTGTTTTCTTTAGATTCATGTCAGTGCAGCAGAAAATTGTGTAACCACTTATAAAAATAATAATTTGAGGCTGTGAAACAAGAAGAGAGAGAAGGTGAAGCAAAAATGCTATCATTTATGGTGTAGCAGAAATAAAGAGGGGACCAAGATAAATAGAAGGAAAGAAGCAATTATATTACCTAAATGAAATTATTTCCTCTAGAATATTTTAAAGGCAAAACAAAAAGTAATAAGGGATTAATACCTGAGGAAGAACTGCTCTATGATTTTGCTGTGAGCTGCTCTTTGCTCATAAAGTAGAAAGTCTGAAAATGACCCATTTGGATTAGTCAGGAGCCAAAAAACTCCTGTATACACTTCTGCTTGATTGCAGATCTTGGGGAAGTTTATTGCGAGTGTGCCTTTTCCTTAACCCATGAAGACAATATTGTCCTAGGCTAGGCCAGAAGTTCAGGGCAGTGTTCAGTCTGATATTAAGACATCCATACTTGAGTACCTAAATGCAAGTGTCTTAATCTAAAACAAGTCTAAACCATCTGGCCCTCCATGGCTATTCTGGACAATGTTTAATTTCCATTTATGCTCATTGAACATGAACAGTCCTCTCCAGAGAAAATGACATCCAATCAGTGGTCAGGATTCCTGGATGTACTCAGGTGGCTAATTTGTATTGGACACCTAAGTAAATTTCATGAAGATGACTTCTACATCTAGCCTTTAAAATTAACTCTTCAGCTATTCCAGATTCCTGTCAGTCCTTGAGCATCTTTGAAAAACATGCTGTCCTGTATTGGCATACACATTTGTCATACCACAAGGACACTGGTGTTTTACAAACACTTCTGATGGGCAGGATGGCACATGCTGCTGGGGACAGATGTCAGTCTGTGAACAGTAGTGTGCTGAACATGCCAGAATTTCAGCTTCTGCTCTGGGCAGCTCTGGAGGAACTTGTGGCTTCCCCTCATGGAATTGCCACTAGTTTGCTTGCAGTGTGGAGAGTGGTTGTTTTCAATGCTCTGATCGGGACTTTTATTTAGCACTATCTAGAATGTACTGCTTATTTTGCTGCCCTTCTACACTATCTGTGAAATTAGCTTTTGGACACTCTTGGTGTTTGTTAGCCGTTTTCCCCTGTTAGCTGTGGCACATGGACTACATACACAGCTTGCATTCAGGCTGCTGCCCTATTTGGGTAACTTGTCTGGGGCTCATGAATATGTTTCACAAGCCCAGTCCCCCAGTGCATAAATCACCATTGCAAATGAGAGGAAGGGAGGCGGACCCAGACAAATGGGCAAAGTTCCCAAACTAGCAGTGATGCAAAGGATGTTGAGACCTTTCTTCCATATGTAATAATATCTTGTGGTGTCTCTTACTGTGGCTAGTTTGAAGTTTACACAGGTGATTTTCTGATGGATACCTGCTAGGGTGCTCTGATGCCAAGCAGCTGGACCACTAAAGGTGGAAGCTCTGTTTAATTGCATTCTCCATGTCCAGGTCAATAGTCATTCTGTCATGAAGCAACAAGCGTGACTGTGCTCAAAGGGTTGAGTCCTTTTGAATTACGTGCTCCCTTGATGATTATTTTCCTGACATACAAAAAAGGAAAATTAACCTATGCGTAGTTTGCCTTCAAGCAGTCTTCAAGTGTTTAATTTAATTTGTCACTGATACAGAAAGAGGACTAATTTCTTAGTAGATATTTATCTGGAGAGAAGAAGGTGGTAAATAGTTACCCATGCCTGTGAAGTGCAGGTGCTCATTAAGTGTAGCCTGACACAAATATCTTCCTTTTTGCTTTGTCTCTTCTGTTTGTTTGCTCTCTGCTGTTTTATTCAGGAGCAGCCAAGTGTTACCCAGCAGGGATATCCACCTGTGGTCACTGGGGTAGATATGTCATAAATGTTCCTAGAAGCTCATTAAAATTAATCTAACTCCCAAGCAACTTTTGTTTGCTTTTGAGCGTTCTCTGAAGAAACTCTGTAGCCAACATTTTTCTTACATCAAAATACGACTCCTTTCTTTTACATGGACTTGTCTTTTATATCACTTCAAAAAGAACTGGCTGTGCTCTTTCATCGAAGTGAGAGTTAAAATTTCATTTGTAATTACAGCAAGACCACACTTCCTTAACAGGCTAGAACAAGAGCCTTAAAAGAAATTCAATAAGAAACAAACAAAATTTTAAAAAAGCCCTGATGACTAAAAGCCAAAACTACAGAAAGCTTTACACTTTAGTATGCAATTTGCATTAACAAACTTTCTGTTTGTTCAAAAACTGGCCAGACAAAACCCCTTTTTTACTTTCACATTTTTCTCAGTTTGACTCTGTTTTTCTGGTACAAATATTTTACAATTATACCTCTTAAATTATTGGGAAGCATTGCAGCAAAAGCAGGCTTAAATCAAAAGGACCTTGAATATGAAGTCCCATTCCGAAATAGTTGCACTTTGCATTTTTCTGACCTGTTTCTAGGAGTTAGTTTCACAGATTCCACTTCTTAAAATATTCTACTTCCAAATTTCAATAGCCTTCACTATGGTTGCAACCATTTACAGTAAACTTTAGCACATGGAGTTGCAGCTACTTTGGTGGTGTCTGAGTTGGAAGCAGCTATTAATATGGCAATGACTTTACCTGCTATCTTCTTTGAGAATTAGAATCAAGGCACTGACCTCATGAAGTTAGACTGAGAATTAGATATGAGTTTGGAGTACACAGAGACCCCAGAGTTTTATTGCCTTTCTCTTTTGTTAAAACTATAATTCCCATATTTCTATGCAATTTCAAGCATAGAATCTTAGGATTTCTGATAGATGCATGAAGCTTTACCAAAAATAATTTAATTTGTTAAGAAACAAAGTTAGTATATAATAAAATATTGTTTTCCTGGTTTGTTAAGATTGTTGTCATGTGTGACAAAGTAATAAAATCCAAATAGTTAAACCAGAAAACTCAGAATGTTTCTTTGCCATATTCAAGTTTGCAGAAAAGTGTTATTAAGGGATTGCAGAAAAATGTTATTAAGGGATTGGATGCCATTAATTTTAAAGTTTTTTGGCATTTTGTCAAAAGAGAATAATGATGATTTTGTTTGAATGCATATGGTTGTGTGTATATTTCACTAGAAAATAGTTGTAAAGAGAAGAATAAAAGCAGTAGGCATCAAAACTGAGTTGTGATCAACAGAGAGAAATTTCTCTGGATCTGAAAGGCAAGCAAAGAAGAACTAAGAGGGTGGCAGCAGTTAAGGTCTGGGCATGAAGAGCTTGAATCAAATACAACTTGAAGAATGAATTCTGAATTCTCTAATAAATTTTTTTATTATCAATGTGGTGTACTGGTTGACCATTAGACCACATTGATAATAAAAAAATATTTCTTATATAAAATAAAATAGATTTTATTTTATATAAAAAAATAAATTTGTTTTTATTTTTGCCCTTCCAACTGGAGAACCCTTGGCAATGATGTCAAGTGTAAATCAGCTACAGGATTGTCCAAAGTGTGCCTATACTCAAGGCATCACAGAGCACACAGAGCATATCTGCTGGATGACACTGCTTTTTTCTGCCTTCTTTAGTCTTGCCTAATTGATAATGAAAAGTTTGGTCAGCAAACAGATATTGGAAAAGAATATTTGTCATTTAGATATTCATATAATTATTATTCAGCGTATGTTAAATTCCAGTGGGGAATAACGGGCTGGGGTGTTTGGGGATGAATGCATAAACCATTCAGGAACTGTTTGATAATAATTAAGGGAATAAGATGCCTAGTGTATATAAAGTGGGCTTTTAATTATAATAGAAAAGAAATTCTTCAGAAATAATTTGTGAGATAACTTATTTCTCAAGTATGTTTTGGCAGGGTTTCAAATAATGTATCAGATAGTGATCACATATTCTGTGAATGGATTGCAGCTAACCCAACACATTTTACAGGCCCAGCTACTGAAGCCCAGCTCCCATGCAAATTGAATGGCATTCTGGGAAGATATCGGAAAATTTCAATCTGTGTGCAAGATTTTCTGAAATTGAGTCAGAAGTGGAGAAGTGTGCTGTTTGTTCTGACATATGGAATATTAATTCCAATATTTCCGGGTGGGACGTGCCTGGCCTCGTCTGACCCTTGCTGCTGGGCCAAAGGTGGCAGCTGTGGTGTTTCACCTCAGAGACACCTTTGGCCGGCTGGGTGCTGCAGCTGGGCACCCAGAACAAATCCAGGCATAGCAGAAACTCAGTTTACCTCTGGTGGAAAAGGTTCAGGTGATGGTGAAGAGAAAAAGGAGAGGATTCTGCCATAGAGTTTTACTCCAGAGTTTTATTCCAGGATGACAGACCTCTGAATCTTGTGACAGCTCCCAACAGAATCCAGACTGCAGGGTCCCGTCTCCTTTTAAGCCCCGGGGACAGGGGGAGGGGAAAGGAGAGGTTGGCACACCTGGGGGGTTGGGATAGGTGAAACAGGAAATGGCATCACACTGCAACACTGACACACAAAATCCTGAAAGCATGGTCACAGATGGTCTCTTTGCTGGGAATGTGAGAAACGCTTACTCCCCTTTGCAGGAAGGTTGTGGCTGCACAGTACAGTATTGGGTCTGTTAAGTCCACATTTCATCTGGATCAAAAATGAGTATGTGAGCATTCCTGATAAATTAGCCAAACATGCACTAGAGTTTAGACCTCATGTTTTTATGTCATTCCGTGTCAGAACAAAGAGTAGGACAAAGGCTGTCAGAAAGTTTTGTCAGAACTTTTGCATGAATTTGTACTGGGAAAGTGAAAGCTTGATTAGCTCTTTTTATCATATAACTACTGCAGGTTTTGCCCCATCAGAATTTATAGGAGGAGGCTTGTGCATGTTCTGTTTAGTGAACTTTGATCTGGTGGAAAAGACCATGCTGACCAATGCTTATACTTGTGAAGAGAGTTGGTGCTGCTGTCTTCTTTGTCACTGTCAGGAGTTGGAGATTAACTGCAAGGAAAGATTGTCTTAGGTTTAGTTTCCTCTTTGTTCATTTGCAGGGATATGACACTCTACCAGCAAACTCCCAGGAGACAGCTGCAAGTGTCTGAGGACCTTATGGGATCTGGAGGCGAGCTGTTGGCAGTTCCTGGGACAAAAAAACAAGGAGATTCAGTGGTTCTGGCATCACCCAGGAAAGTTTTTCCTCAGTTTCTGAGTTCCAAAACATGTTGCAGTGCATATTTTGGTGTTTCATCTGATAACATGAGTGTAGCAAAGCTGCAGCTAATCCTTTTGTGTTTGGGCTTTGTCCTGAGCACAGGAAGCCCAAGCTTGCTGTGTTGTTCATTTACCATTTATACTGTAGTAACACCTGCAGAGAAGATAGGAGAAATTCAGAAAATACCACCTTAGATTACAAGCTGCTGATTAAGGTGTTTTCTCAGGAAGATGAAGGTGAAAAGGGAGATACCTTGGATTTGGTACGTGAGCAGCCATTCACGTGGCTGTGAGAGGACGCAAGGCTGTGTACCATAGCTGGTTGTATACCACAGTTGCATGCCCACCACCTGGAAGGCTAATTACTAGAGAATCACAGAACAGCTGAGGTTGGAAGGTGTCTCTGGAGATTACCTAGTCCACCCTTCCCTCACTCCAGTTTTGGGAATATTCCTACAGAACAGGGAGTGAGTCCTACTCAGCTTTATGCTTTTGAAACCTCTAAACCTGTGATACTCTTGACAATATGACCTTTGTATATAATACCTTGAAAGTAATTTAATAAGGTCTCCCTCTTGAAATGCATGTAATTCTTTCTAATTCTCTGTCTTGGTTTAGAAATTAGTGTAATACTTGCGGTTGTTGTAAACTGCCCTTGGCAAATGGTTTCTTCTCGTCAGCTGTGAATCTCAGGCTGTATACAAAGCCAAGGGTATAGCCCACAGTTTTCATTAAGTAGCATTTGATTAGGTGGTAATAACATTAATTGGCACCCAGAATCAGTTGGCTGTAGGTGATCTGAAGTGATAATGCACTAGAGCTTCTAACATTCTAAGTCAAAATACTCCCTTAGCCTGGGGAAAGATGCAGGTGTTTGGGATAAAAGAGTGTTTTGTAAATGAAGGACTTGAACACTGTGATTCCACTTCATTACTCCTCTCCTGATGCTTAATGTAAAATGATTATTGCCACCTCTCTTCTGTGTTTTAAAAGTATTAGAAAATGAAACAGCAAACTTTAAAGATAAAATGTCCCAAGTTACTAAAAAAAAGTCAAAGCAAAGAATTAAAAAGGATATTGAATAACTAAAAAATAATTTAGAAATATTCCAGATTCAAGCCAGCATATCTATGACTAAAAGAGACAAATATAAATGATCAGTTCTTGATTATCTTGCTTGCCTTTGTAACAATGAACCCCACAAAACAATTGCCTTTCCTGAAAGACTGTTTCAGTTTTGTGAATTGGGGGTCTTCATGGAGATAGAATATATGTATGCAGCTGGCAAAGCAAGTGTCTTAGTGAATAGTAATTGTCCCCCAATTCCCACAAATCCTTTCATAAACCATAGGCCTTGTTCTTTTTTTAAATGTTCTTTCTTAACAGCTGAGCCATTGCTGAATTATACTTGATATAATCAGGAGTTAGCCTTAGCAACAATAGTATCGCCAACTGAAGGAGTGTGAGTGCTCCAGTAATTTTGCACTCTTTGGAAAAGGAAAAAACATGAGCAAAAAATTATGAAAGCCTCTCAAATTTGTCTACACTATATATGGCCATATAGAATATTGGCATAAATATTAAATTTGACATCGTTGTGAAATTGCAGGCATGCATTTCATCTCTTATTGTCTTAATTGAAAGCATTCTGTCCTGTATTTCTCAAGGCCCAGGACCGTGTCTGGGAGAGATGCTCTGTTATCAGTGCATGTGCAGTAACAGAGCCAGAGCAGCCCTGGCAAGACCAGGGTGGTCTTCTGCAAGTGAGGGCACAGCACTTGGTGTCTTCAGGGACAATGTGGCGTGGGGTGGTCAGCAGTGGGTGGGGGTCGGCTGCGGTGCCTCTGACAGGGTTGTGCAGGAGTGTGGCCTGCAGCTCGTGCCGGATGGGTGGACAGAGCTCCAAGCGCACGGTGGAGGCCACTTGTGTGAGCTGCAGGATTAAACACATTCCTCTTCTTAAACAGATGCACTGCGCTCGTATGTGATCCAAATTATCCTCGTGGGTTCTTCTGAGCAAGGTTTTCATGTTCTCAGTTTTACCCCAGAATAAAATTGGTTTTCTTTATTTTTAAATAACAGGAAAGAACAAGCAAATAATGAAGACGCATGGGGTGAGTAAAGCTGTGCAAAGAACAAATCAGCATTTAGACATGCAAATCAATATTTCTTAAATTATGCTATTGGAATATCAGTGAGGTTCTGTGGGCAACTCATGTGTATAAAACACTGAAGAGAAATGCTTAGCGTAAACACTACAAAGATCTGATTCTTTTCCTAAAGACTACTCTGCAGTTTACATAGCCTGTGAATCCCAAACAAAGACTGGTTTTGTCAGACAAGGAACAACGTGCATTGCTGCAGGCATGAGAAAGGAGAGCTGCATTTGGAAAGTATTGCAATTATAATGGGAGTAGATTACGAAGCAGATAATTAATGATAGGGATACAGGATCTTCCCTTCCCACTGGGATTCATTCTCACTCTGTTGGTGTAACTTATAGCCCTGAGGAACACCCTTTTTAGTTTCAAGACTCTCTTTTCTAATCTCTAGGTCTTTTGGTGTTTTATTGCCTTGGTCACAAAGGTTCAAGGAGGTCACTCCAGAAGATATTCTCTGCAAGGGATTAAAGTGACTCAGAGCAACAAAGTAATTTGGAAGTTTTTGCAGAAGCCTTCTTCCACCTTTAAACTAAAAAAGTATTTTCTTCCACTCCTACAAGACCACTTCTGAAGTGTTTTGCTCTTCTGATTTATATAATTCATCCTTCAGGATGATCAGAAAAGAATGTGTAAATTTAAATTGACTTTACAGTTCTATCTAAACAATGGAAATGGTATATTAAAAAATGTACATGCTTGGAATCATAAATATAGCATTGCTCTCTTCAATTGCATTAAATAATATAATTTTCTCCCTCAAAAGTATCTTTTGTTATTAAAAATAAGATTTTTATAATAAATATTTTAATAAGATGAAGAGAACTAAGTGACAGAGGATTACACTTAATAGGGTAGATCAGTGTGTGAGATTTATTCCTGAAAAACTTGGAATAGATATTGAATATAGTTTTTCACAAGACTTAAGAAAGCAACACAAACATTGCAAGCAGAGAAATAATTTTTAGATTTTGAATTGTTGACTGGTCAAGTATAGAAGCAATGGATGAGAAGCATAGGTTACTATCTTCTTTAGATTTTCTGATACAGATTGTTTTTCACTTAGTGTCTGGCCTGTAAATAGAAATCTTCCAATTTGCATGCTAAGCACATATATAAGAGCAAGAGAAGACTTATAAGTGGAACACAGCATCACCTTGAAGTCTTCAAAGTTATTTGGAGTCATCAAAACAGTAACTCAAAGTATCATCAAAGCAGTAAGCAGCATAGCCTCCATACAGCAAAATGTAAATAATTAGCAGAGAACCATCTGTAATGCATTATGAGCAAGTGTGTTCTGGGTATTGATCTATTAAGGCATACATGTATTAATGTACTCAATGTATTGGGATATGTCACACTGTACAGACTGCTAAAAAAGAGGAAAACTATTTTAAAAGCTTTTGTTTTTCCTGTGTACTCTAGCAGTTCTGCATTTTTGTCTTACGTAATATTAAATTTAAACTTCATTGATTATATTTGTGGGAAGATAACTAAGTCTTTCAGTCAATTGGTATGGCCTCCTAATAAGGGTAAAAAATGCTTTCATCTGGTCACTTAACCCCCTGTGGTTTAACAAGCATGCATATCATCCATTCAATTAATGTATTTCAGTGCAGAATAAAAAAAATTAGGCAAGTTTTATAATTGCTGAGGTTGCTGGAAGAAAAGGTATATATATTCATGACGTGGGCCCTGGACTTTGATGTTTTGCATAATATAAGCCCTAGAACCTCACCAAAAGACAGTCTTGCTTAGAGAAAAATGCTGACTATATTGTTTAATAAAAAAATGGAAAATTTTATTGATTGTATAGTAAAATTTTATATGCAGACTTGTTTAAGATTGAATAATGTTTAATTCATAGCTGATTCTATTTATTTTGCAGAAGGTTTTGTGCAGTTCAATGTTGCTGAAAAATAGTATTTCTGCAGTCAAGCTTAGGACTTGTGATATAGTAAGGTTGAATAGTGTTGAAATATGTAATATCTTAATATGCATAAAATTTGTGTTTTATGAATAGCATATAGATATAGTTTCACTGAGACCTCAGCATTTTTCTCTAGTGAGTCTAACACACTTTTTTTAAAAAAAACAATCTTACTGTAAAATTTTGCACTTCATATTCCTTTAACCTAAACCCCATGGGGTATTTTTTTACAAAAAAAATGTAACAGGCACTTAGGAGACGGTACTTCCCATGGCACTGTTTCTATGGGTGAAGGTGAGGAAAGAGGACAGAGAAGCAGAAAGACAAACAGGTGTAGGTATTATCATGTCACATATAAGAAAATGATATGGGAGAGAAATTGGCCAACACAAAGTTATTCAGAGAAACTTCAACACAACCAAGAAGCAAGTCACTCGTCTGGTCCCAAGTCCTATTACAGGTTCATAACCACAAGACTGGTTTTCCTTCTTCAGTTGCAAATAATTAATAGCATTCTGAAATTATAATTTCACTCAGCCCTGTTTCCTGTTGTGCTGGCTGGTGGTTTTCAGTGTAGCTAATATCTTACCTCTTATTTTTCATTAATTGGTTGGCATTTGATTAGCCACCAGCCCCCCAAACCACAGGGAGTTTTGTATTTGAGCAAGCTGAGGTGAGAATTGAGTCCAATATATGTTATTTGAGTGCAGCTGAGCTGGAGATTCAAGGTGTTAAGTACTTACTGAAGACTGTTCTTATAAATCAGGTCAGTCTGTGTATATACAACTGTGCAATTTGAATTAATACGCTTCTGCATGTGCTGTATTTTAATAGAGCTGCACAAAGGAGGTACAGTAAGGAATTGAGTAACTCAGGGAAAGCCTAAGCTGCCTTAATGCCAGTGGGACAAAAATATCACCATATTTACCTTCAGCGTAACCAGAAAGTTTTTTTAAATTTGCATGTTTGTCTACCCTGAATGTGAAAATGGAGAAATGAAGTAATATGGGACATTAGATTTGTTGCTGTGCTTTTGCTTCTGTTTGCAACTATCATCTTGCTTTTCTCTCTCAGCTAATATTGAGTTGAGGACACCTTATACGAAAAGAGGTTTTACAAATGTCTGCTCTGTTCCCTAAGGAAAGATTTTTATTTAGGTTTTTGCTTTTGTTTTTCTTTTTCTTTTTTTTTTTTTTTTTTTTTCTTTATATATGGTAGAGCAAAGGGCTCCAATTCACTTCTGGCTGGTGTTGAAAAGGGCTTCTTAGTTTGTCTCCCTTTATGTTTTGTACCCTCTGCAGTGCCCTTTTGCTGCCTGAATATTCACTGCATGGCAGAGGAACAGAGATCCTGCAAGTGTGAACAGAGTTTGCTACATTTGGGAATCAAAATACTTTAGCACTAAAGCTTCCTGTTTTTCTAGCATTATAGGAAGAGAAGAGTCATACATTTGTAAAGCAAGTCACTAGCTTAAATGTCATATGAACCATGCTTGTCATACAAATTTAGAAAGTGATTTACAGGCTGAAAATGTTATCAATTGAGCTACAGTGTTATGTAATATCTGAAGTAACTGCTTACCCTGCATTATTCAGAAGCATGTGTTTATTAAAGAAAAACAAACTGAGCTCAACTTTGGGTTTTTGTTAAATTTTAAACGGGGAGAAAACCGACAACTAATCAGTCAGAGCTTGCGAAAATGATTTGTGACTAGAAAGGGGAAGAGAAGGAAAATAAAAGACAAGGGGTGAGAGGTAAACATTGTATTGTGCAGATTGGTTGTGCTTTATTCTGGAGCAAATTTGTCCAAATGTGTATAAATGTGGTAGCTCAATAATAAATGAAGAGCAGGAGAATACAAGCAAAAAAATTAGGTGAATTCATAGAGTCGTGTGTATTCTAGTTAAGTGGATGCTGTAATGTGGTAATAGAAATGTGTTACCTACAAATCCTGTTTTAATGAACATTGCTTCATTATACTGCTGTAGTAAATGTTTCTAATTTTCAAGAACATAAGAGTGTATCTTACTGTGGGGAAAAAAATATACTTATTAAACTGCAAGTTGCCAGCATGCCATTCTTGACAACCACATACACACACACACACACACACACGCATACATACATATGTATCGAAAGTATAAAATAGTTAAAATATTCCTGAACCCATGCATACAATTTCATTTTTGTAATATTCATTTCATCTGTTGTAGAGAAATGCTGTTTAATTTGAATGAGGCTGTGAATTTTGCAAAATGAGCTGGTAATAGCATTTTACTTAAACTTATGGCATCTCTGTTCATATTGTATAGTTCAGGAATGGTTTCTTTATAATTAAAGTGTCAAAAAACCACATTTGAATCAAGAATGATGAAATTCATTCAGGATGATTTGCTAAAGAATAATAACTTTTAACTTTCTCCCTTCAAACAGAATTGTTTAGGCTCTCTCATCAGCTGTCCAGGGTTTCCTTATTTCCTTTTCTAGCTACCCTAGGAAATGAACTGGTCTCTTACAATGCTTTCTTTATTTCCATATGCTCTGCATATTACACACATTTTATGGGTCAATTATTGGAGGCTGTTGTACCAATGATTTACTGGAGCATTGGTAAATACTTTTAAAACTTTACTGAGTAGGTAAGAAGATGCAACATATTGTACCTCCAGTACAGAGAGTATAATCAGTGAAAGTCCAAATTTTTTTCAGAAATGTGGGGACTTCCAGGAACCCAAGTTGATAAATGTGAATTTTTCAGCATGTTGAACTTGACTCCACAATATTTGGCTTATTAGTTCACTGCTGAGCACAGGATGGTACCTCTGGCCTTGATTCAGCAGTCTTTAAATAAATGGATAAGTGCTCTGCTGATTCAGGGCCAGACTAGTGCAGTGTCAATACAGGGCATTTTGGGTAAAAGAAAATTTTGACCACAGGGGGTTGATTTCTTCTTCCTTGTAGGGGAACAAATCTGAAATAAATGTACAGAAATAGTAGCAGGAAAGAAGATGGACTGAAAGGTTTTACCTAAAATTAACCTTAGATTGTATGTTCAGAGCAACAGTGCTTGCTCTGTGAGATGGAAAAGATATGCTTGATTTCAGTATTATTTTTTTAATTACACAGTGGGGTTGTATATAATAAGGGTGGGATTTGCTGCACCTTAATGGCTATCTGAAAGCTGTCTGGTCTGAGCTTCTATAGGTGGAAAGAGACAGCCTCTCTCTAGGACCTGATTTATCCTGTTGTAAGGTATGTGTGGTTAATTACCCCCAGAGATGCTGCTGTGTGGAAGGAAACAACTGGACTCTAATCAGACAGAAGCTAGGTGAGATAAAGAAGATGCTACCTGACTAAATAGAAAAAAAAGTTTATTGCACAGGTGTCTGTCTTGTCTCTTGCCCTGCAGAATTAAGACATGAAACAAAGGAAAGAAATTAGGTTTACAATTTACCCCTGTGCCTGTGTGAAGCAGGTGTCTGAATACGAGCCAAATAGCCAGCCCTTGGATCCAGCTTAATTTCTGGAGAATGACTGCTGTAGCAAAAGCTCCCAGTGTTCCTCACATTGACCTAGTTTTCAGTTATCTAGTGACTCTGTGCTAATGTGAGCCAGTATTTCTTTGCAGTTCCCTGTCTGGTGCATTTAGATTTTTTCCTTTTTGTTTACCTTTGGTGTCTATACTCACCAGACACCTAAGCCTGCAAAGTGCTAAATCCCACATGGGAGGTAGGGGCTGTTCTCTTTTCTCATCTAGCAGGAGTCAGGCTGCCCCATTTCTCCCAAGATTAGGCTGGATAACAGACAGGTAAGCATAAACAGCATTGTAGCTGGTTTTAGGATTGTACCCCAGCAAAGGTCAAGCATAATGGTGCAGTGAAAATAAAGCATTTTGAGTCATTTATTCCTTTAAAAAGGTTTGTATCATCCATGCAGCTGCAAAGCCATAATGCTTTCATTAAAAGCCACATCTGTGCTGAATTAAAACAGGAGCCTTTTCCAGCCAAGGAGTATTTGTCAGCTTGAAAGTTTTTCTCTTAGCTCCTGAAGCTTTTTTCCAAAAACCATGGGCTAAGACAGAGAGCAGACCTTGTCACGAGCTGGTACCGAGGTTTAAGTACATTCCTGCTCTGTTATTCACCGTCTGGCTCCAATTTAGAGGTACATCTCCCTTGTGTTCACTTTATTAACCTACATATGACTGGCTTTTTTGTTTAATATGGAAATGAAAAAAATAGATGCTGGGCCCAAGAAAACTAGTCTGAAAACATCTTTTTCCAGATTTTCTGTTCCTTGTGGCACATTAACCACTTGCATGGAATGTTTGGTGGATAAAATATATTTTAAAGGATGTTTTTTGAGAGTAGTCATTTTCAGCTCTATGTAAAAAGATTTAAGCAATCGCAAAATCTTAGTCCTCTCATCTCCCCTTTTTGAGCCCGTTTACCACTTTCTACCAAAACTGACTTCAAAGATGTAAATATACCAAATTAATGAACATTTACTTAGTGGATAGAAGTGGATGGCCAAAATTAATTCCTCAACTGAGAGTGTATCTGCAGCATGAGCCCAGCAGCTGTGTGCTGTGTAGCTGCACCAGTGGAGGAACAGATGTGTTTTCCTCAGCACACTGCTGGATGCCTGTTCCACAAAAAGCCACCACACAAGCTACTGCTGATTTGTCCCTCTGATGGGGATGAGACCCAGCAAGTGGGAGGACTTGAAGGAGGAACTGAAGGTATAGTGGGAAGATCTGTGCTGGATGTGAATGTAAGTGTGGGTTGCTGGGAAGTAATGTTTAGGGCTTTGCTGGCTCTGCAGCTCACAGGCCAGATGACTTAGAAGAAGGGTAGAAAGCTTCCAAATTTGTCTTTTCAGTCTTATCACTTTAGTTAGAAAAAGACAACAAGCAGCTGTCTGTACAACTGTAAACAGAGACCCCAATTAAGTTTGGTTTCTAAAGCACAGCAAATTATCTTTATTGGCTTACTGAAATTTTATTTTTAAATGCTGAGGAGCAAAGCTTTGAGAAGTAACTAGGAAGAAAAAGATGGGGGTAGCTTTATCAACACAAATGACAGCAAATAATGCAATGGAACAAGAAAGGTAACCTACCTTTTATGCAACTGTGCAGTCCAGGAACCTCTGGTATTATCCAAGATTCCTTGTGCTGATCCTTGTATGACTGAGAAGAAAAACACCCTCAAGGGCAAAGATCCTCAAGGATCTTTATCTGTTTTTTCTGGGTAAAATAAAGAAACTTCCACAATTAGTCAGGCTTTTAATGCCTAACATACATAATATATTTGTATAAATTAGCTATTTATCTATACACATGTATACATAAAATTTGAGTGTGTCTTCAGTTCTTTAAAATAGGCCAACAAGCAAAAAGATCAGATTTTACTTTAGAAACAATAGGATTTCAACTATATTTTCTTTTCTTAATCTAACACCCCACATTGCTGATGTCAATGTCTTCCCCAGTCACAGAACTATGCTCTTATTTTTACCAGTAAGGACTGTCATCTCAGAGGAAAAGTTGTACCAAGGTTTCCTCCAGGTTTTTGGCTGCACTGCTTCACAAGGGAAATATTTTGTTTGAAGAAGATATTTGGATGTAATACAAACAGTGTGAGGAGCTTCCCTCTCTGCAGAGGAGAAGGGGAAACCACCTCCAATTTTTTTTTTTTTTCATGAGACGTGGCAGATTTTCAGGATGTGTTTAACAGTGCTGTGCTGATTCTCATATCCTGGGGAGAAGTTCTGGCTCTGTGGAAGCTCCCATCAGTGCTCCTGCCAGCTCCTGTGAAGTCAAGCAGAGGCAGGACTCCCAGGAGCAGGGAGGAGCTCATTTCTTCCTCCATATTCTGGAGTGGGGTTTGTGGGGGGGTTTCCTCTAGAGCCTGCATCATGCCAGGTCTCTGAGCTCATGCAGCTGCAGCTCTCCCTTCCTCTCTGTTGTGGAATAGATAACTTGTTTCTATTGCATATTTTTATAGGAATAAATTAAAGGAAAATACCCCTGAAGGTAATCTTTGACTTAGGTGGTCCCTCAGGGTTGTTGATTGCTTAACCTTCTCCTTCTGAAATTATTTAAAAAGAGAAGAGGATGGAGATAAATGTGAGGGAAAACAGTATTTTTCTAAGCAAAACAAAGGGTATTAAAAAGTAAAAGTTGATAAAAGAAGCTTTTCTGACACAGTCCAAGCTGGCTTTGCAATGATGCAATTTCCTTCACCCTGTAAGATTTTACTGCCCCATATCTCTTGGGAGCAGAGGAGGAGATGGGCAGCCTATGCCCATGTTTCTCCCAATATTCTTGGAGTGGTAGTAGCAATCAATATTGAAGCACTCTTTGATATTTCTAGGTTCCAGTAATTGAGAGTTTCTGAATTTAACTGTCAGGTGCAAACATTAAAGAGGATGAAAGGATTTCATTATTGCCAGGTTGCAATATTGTTCAGAATCCACTGTCTCTGGAGGCTGACTGGGCTCTTGTTCTTCTTTCCTTGCAAATTAAAGGAAAGAGGGCTTCAACAGAATTCCCCACTTCACAGATTTTGCTAGCTAAGAATAGGCATCTAGAAAATTAGAGAGAAGAAAGTTAAACACTGATGTCTGTAAAGTCATAGCAGTGGAAATTTGTATGCTGAAAAGCTGTTAATTCAGTGTTTGTTTTATCTTACTGTTTATTGGCTCATTGGCTCATTTTAATTTCCAATAAATTTAGACTTTAGAGCCTCTGAACTCAGGAAGAAGTAATTATTTGTTTAACAATAAAATAGGTTTTTTATGCCCATCTTTCTCCTCGTGCCTCACCACACAGGAGGGGTGGGGTGGTGGGGCAGGGGTGTCACTGTAACCACTCCTTCACTGAAGAGGAGAGGCAGATGATCTCCTGGAGCTGTTCATTACCACTCATTGCCTTGTTCACCATTGGAAGCAGACGCAAGGTGGATGCTGCTGCCTGATGCAACATTGCATGATGGAGTAATGTGTGTAGGTGAAGACTTGGGTGAAATGTCTTCTTCCCTGACAAGCTTACTGTGAGGAAAGCACAGGAAGAAAAGCTCCATGGGGGCTTTCCTTGTGAGTGTTCAAAGAACAAGGCTTTCCTACTTGCCCTGGAAGGGAGAGGTCTGAAAACCTATAGTACATAAACATGGAATTAGAGTTATCTTTATGTTTGCAGAACCACAGGTTCGGTGCTTAAAGGATCTAGAAAGTGGAGGTAAGAGATCCTGGCAGCCCTAGGCCACCAGTGCCCAGGACACTTGGCAGTGTTTTGGCTTATTAGCCGGGAAGTCAAGCAGAAAGGGGAACCTATGCTCTTGAACCCCACTTCTTTAGGTAGGGGAAATGTTGGTTCAGGTGTCTTTCCCCTGTAAGGTCACTGACTTCTGGGTGGAACTTTGTAGGTTTCAGACTGCTGTCAGTTAAAACTGATTGGAAGTGGTAAGTTGATTCTTGGCAGCAAATGTGGACAAATGCTTCTGGGTAGGAGGTTAGGTGCCTTTAGGTGCTTGGGTGGGGTTTGTGGGATTGCTATTTTGAACAACAGCACCTAGACTTATCAACTGGATAGCTCAGAGGTTTGGATCTGAGTACAAAAGCACTTGCTTTTCAAAACTGTATGTGTTTTCCCTGTATCTCCAAGAACAGGTACAGATTCCTCTCCTCAGAAATGCAATGTTGCATCCACTTGCTTTGCAGTTCTCCTTAGCTGTCATCTGCTAAGAATGTCCCTGACTGTTTCCATGTCTTTTGGACAGCTGCACTGAGTGATCAGGATTTGCATTTCTGGACATTATTTGGGATTGGAAAGATGATGTTGTCTGTACCTTTTCCTATCCGTAGGCTGCACTTTACCATTGGTGTTCTCAGAAGAATATTTTTGACCCCCATTTAGTTTTCCTTGCAATGGATTTTTGTCTAAAATTAATGCATACCAACAAGTAGCCTGCGAAAAAAAAAAAAGAAGAAAAAAAAAAGAAAGAAAAAAGCCAACCTAACAGCAAAGTAACAGCAACAATAATAATAATAAAATCGTAGTTCTTGCTAGGTTGCAGTCTCAATGCAATCCACTTTGACTGTAGCTGTGGCAAATTGCTGTCTGAAAATGACTGCCCTATTCATCTGTTAATATTGTTAGAAAGAAAGCTACAACTGTACCTATCAGTGTAACTAAATTAGAGCAGGTTCACATAAGGCAGGCACACATAAAAATGTACTTATGAAACAGATGTATCCCTCAACAGGAAAATGACAGCAATTCTGATAAAATGCTTTTATTATTTACTTTCAACAAGTATCTATAACTGCAGCTTGACTATTGTTGAATCATTTCAATAATCTCGTTATAGGCCTGGCAATAAAAGGAAAAGCACTTCAGCACAGTGAAATGGCCTGGCTTCTGACATCTTCAGTGGCACGTCAGTGATACAGTGATGGCTTTTAGCTGTCAAAACAAACAGCTGCATTATTTATCCAGGTGATGAACTGCTTCAAAGCAGTGCACATCCTTGTGTGGAAGAAGGCAGCTTGCCCAGGTTGAGTCCTGCTGGTAGGGATGGATGGATGGATGGATGGATGGATGGATGGATGGATGGATGGATGGATGGATGGATGGATGGATGGATGGATGGATGACTGCAGTATGAGGGCATTGTGTTGGGTGCAAGGGTTGTACTCATGTGTCTTGGAGGTACACACAGCAGTGTGAAAGATTACATCTGGAAATGAAAAAATTATTTTGGTCTTAAACTGAGCAAGCGTTTGCCTGCTATTTGCAGGCTTCTGCTTCTTATTTGCTGTAAAATTTATGGTCCACTTGCAAGTTCCTCTGAAACTAGTGCCTAGAGCATGTCCTCTTTCCAGCCTTAAGTTTTTTGGATATGGATTGTGTGCATTTTGAAAATGGTTGCAAAAGGAAATGGAGAGTTAGCATTTATGCATTCAGTGTCTTTCCAGGTTTTCATGGGTTTCGGAAGAACTGTGAGATGACAGCTAAGTATATGCACAAAGCACTGCAGTTGGCAAATACAGAAGTATCTTTTGCTATCTATAGGAACACAGAGAAATAGACTCAGAGGCTTGAATATAGTCATGTAGGTTGCTTGTGGCAAACTAAGTACTATCTTTGGAGTATTTAATTTTAATCTGCTACAAAATAAAACCTATTCCACTTCAAAAATGTGAAATAGTTGATTTTCATTTGTTTTCAGACTTGCAGAAATTTTCAGAGCAGAGAAGGAAGTTCAGAGCATTTTGGAGCTGGAAATGTCTAAAAATGTTCAATAGTGGACAGTATCTGTAAGAAGTGATATGAAATTAAACATCTAATGTCAAAAAACTTGTTCTGATTCTTCTGGTAATTCTGGTGATTGCTCCAGGCGGCTATAAAAATGTACCCTTTAGCAGAGTATGTTAAATTACAGGCTCTGATAAGGAAAGTGTTAACATTTCTGTAGCACCATCACATTATTTTTTATTGTGTATATTATTCTAAATAGTAGAACTTTAAGTTTTTTGAATATTCAATGTAAGAACATACTGCAACTGAAGTCTTAAGCTTTTTAGTCTTTAATATATTTTGAGGATCTTCCAGTGAAATTTGCTATATGAGTTCTGCTTTTTATAATTGTTTAAATTTATACTTCCTCTGCTATATTTATATCTATACTTTTAGTAACTATTTCTTTTCCCATTTTGCTTTAATATTTGTTGATCGAGAGAAAAAATTAATGTATTTTTTAAATATATGTTTGGAATTTATAAGTTTCTCAAACTTCCTCCCCTTACTCTGAACACACTGTGATTAGATCCCACCCAAAGGAAAAAAATTATTCTGGAAATTAGAAATAGAAATTTCCAGAATAGTTATTCTGGAATTAGAAATCAGAAATAAACTCCATAGTTATTTCCTTTTTGTTTTCTAATCATTTCAGACAATAGCAAGTGAGAAAGTGCTCCATATGTCAAAAATGTACAATTTTAATCATTGCTATTCCAAGAAGCAAGAAAAATTATTGAATTTTGAACTGTTGTTTTCAGTGAGGACCACATACTTGGACAGTGTGATAGAAGATATCACAAACATCTCAGGCAGTTGCTTAAGCTCTTCCCATGCATGCTTAATGAGTCTCTGCCAAAATATTTCAGGCAGCAAATAAAATTGGTTCTCCTTTGAGAGCTCCCATTGCCTTGTTTCCTTGCTCAGCCTGAGAACCCCAAAGGAGGGCTTTGAACGGGGAGATTATAAATATCTCAGCAGAACAGACATAACACCTACAGTGAAAAGGTAGTGGGAGAAGGAAGGAGGGAGATGGGAAATTGGGGATATTTTTGGGAAAGGTGTTTTTTTTCCACAGGGAATTTCCTTTTAGCAGGTGCCTTACTGATCCTGACTCAGATTAACTAAGGTTTACATCTGGATCTCTTTTCTAAACCACATGTAAACTTCATTGTCAGCTTTACCTGACTAATGGTTCCAAGTACTTTCAGCTATAAAAAGACATTTTCTTTTAGGTGACATGAAAATTGATTTCTGGTCAAACCAAATATTCTGAAATGCCCATCCAAAGCCTCTAAATGGAGAAGCCAATACTGTATCAGTGAAACCTGGCAAATGCAGGGAAAAAAGGTTTACTCATTCTGCCTACAAGAGCTGTGTAAACAAAAACAAAACAGTCTTTCAGGACAGAACATGAAGAACTGGCAAGTAAACACAAGTGTAACAGAGAAGATTTCTAGGTCACCCAACTGCCTAATTGCTGGCAGCATCTCTGGATTTTTACAGTATGTCTCTCTAACATAGTCCTTAGGAAAAAAAAAATTATAAATTACAAAATAGATACAAATCTAAAGCATTTTGTATTCTTTAGACTTCAACTTCTACCTACAACAGGGTTTGTGAGAGGCTTGCTCTGCATGTTGAGCTAAATAGAGCAACCTATCTTTCCATGACATATAAAAATTTAATGATAAGTGAACTGCAAAACTATTTTCATCTTTCAGCTTGATCTGGAGGACAATGGTGGCATTACTCACTGTTTTCTAGGGACAATAATGAAAACCCTGGATTTTGTACAGCCTTGTACTTGCAGTGTCCATACTGTGCTGCTATGGAGTGATTTAGCCATTTCCATGACTATTGGGATCCCATCAGCAATGTTTGATATCCAATTCTTTAACAGTGTTATTAACATTTGATGGGCTGGAACTAGGATATTTTTAACCTTTGCTAACAAACTGTATTAAAATGAAATACCAGAATTAAAAAGCAAAACAACAAGAAAAAAATCCCCAAACCTCAAACCTACAGGGACAATAAATAGGTTTTATTCAGTTTCCTGAACATGTGGCCCTGCTTGCTTATACACAGAAAAGACCTTTGGTTGCTTGAATATTGCCTTCCCAATTGTAAACATCTGTATAAAATAATACAGATATATGTAATTATAAAAATATTTAATGCTTATTTAAGATTTCTTGTTTTTAATCTTTGCAGTCTTTCGGGGTTGAAAGAAAACCATGAAAACCATGTTGAAAGTACCTGTCTTTATTAGGAGAAATATTTTTGTCCAGATTTGAACAAAAAAGCTTAACTCAGTTTGTTCTTTAGTTACTACTCTCCCATGATGCATTCTTGATGCTTTTAATACTTTTTCTATGTATTAAACTTTGTTATCACAGTATTACTCAGGGAGTAATTGCAATCCATTTGGCAAAAGCAAAAAAAAAAAATAGGTGAGTTATTGCTCTCTCCAGTGACTAATGCTAATTAACTCCGGCTTCACCTGCACAATGAAAATGAGCAATTTTTAAATGGTTGTGAAATAATCTTGTGACTCAACTATATTTATAAAGTGTATTTCCGTTCTTAACCCAAGAAACTATCCAGTAGTTTGAACATTTTACAGATTGCACCAGTTAAGGAAAAAGGTCATATTAGTCAGGTGGGTACATTTGCTTACAAGAAAATATCAATATCCTGTCCCATGGACAGGAAGATCAAATTACTCCAGATTGTTTAGGGGATTTACTTTGTCTTCTTTTATCTGTGTCTTTAAGCCTATCCAAGACAACACCCTTTGCTCCAGATGGGCTTTTCCATTGAGGCTCACTGTAATCCTAATTCTGGCACTAACCAAATCTGCCTTGTCTGCCTCCAAGAACATTTCTTTCTCTTTCATCCTCATCCATTCCTACACACAGAGGTGAGAAAAGCTTTGGCATCCATGTAAATTAGGCTCCTGAGGGTATTTGCATACTTCTGTATTTTGTTCAGTCATTACCTGTTTGCCCAAATATACTTCTTGCTTCCACCCAAACATCTGAACATCAGCTCAGTAGCTACCTAAGTCAACCTTAACAATGCTTAATACTAACTCTAATCATATATTAGTTTTAGCCCTGTACATTGGCAGTAAGACCATTTTTATTTGCGCTTATAAAGCATATTTAAATCTTTTTAGATGTCTACTTTCTGTGCATAGCATCTATAGGTCAGAGTTTGCAAAATGGCTGTCATCTGGTCCCTGTACAACTAAGTTAGTTCAGCGCAGGAAAAAACACTCTAATGATGAAGGGGGAAAAAAGAAGTCAAATTAATGCAAAGTGACGTACTGCAAGAGTGTATATTGCTTGTGTGAAGTGGCTTGTGTGTCAATTTTAGATAGAACACACAAAACCAAACCACTAGCAATGGACAATCTATGGTGAATGTCCCAATATATTGAAAAGCTGAACTCTTGCAGGTTACATCATCCCCAGGGTACCAGAGAGATTTCAGGGCACAAGCTAAACAAGCAGGAGGAAGGTTCAGTATTTTGGGTGATCATACTCTGTATACTTTCCTGTGCCTGATTGCTCAAACACATTATTCACACACACGGTCATGGCATGGTAATCAGTGCATGTTTCAGAGAAGGCACGCTGAACTCATTGTCTCAGGAGACTGAAAATGTCATTTCACTCTGCCTGCACATATTGATTATTTATTCTCAACAAGTTCTATTACAAATAGCACTGTTGTTGTGATTGCCAAATAAACATATCCTAAGGTATCCTCAGCCTTTAGCTTATTAATTCAAGACCTGACCCAGTTCAGATGGGATGGATACAACGTGGATACCGAGACGTCTCATATGTATGTTCAATTAGATCAAACATGTATCAGTGGATGGTGACATACACCAAACCTATGAACAACACTGCTGTATCTGTTGCTCAGTCCTTTGAGATGCTGTAGTGGTACCCATCAGTGATTTTAAACCTTTAGAACACAAGGGAGACAAATGCTGGCTTGTAATAAGTACTGTTGGTTTGCTAATTGCTACTCATTTTGCTAAATCTTTGGTATTTGTGTATAGCTTGCATAGAGTGGGTAGCTGTGTTCTGTCTCGTTCAAAACAAAAGCCAGAAAATATTACACTGTTGCCCTACACTACTTGTGTTATCTTGGGTTGCTATGGCATTGCCACACATAATACAACATAATGGCAGCAGAAAGCAAAAAAACATTCTGGCCTGTGAGAGTGTTGATGTAAATAGATAATGAAGCTTTCTGTTGTATACCATGATAACAGCAAAATAATGGAAACAGAGCTGCATGCGATAGCAGTTTTGATTTATTTACTGAGATTTATATAAGACGTTCTTCATGATTCTCTCCTCCTGCACAAATAATTGCATACAAATTCCTCCTGCCAAGATACCAGAGCTGTCATCTAATGCAAGGTCTTTTTGACTTGTCGAAACCATTTGGCCACTGAATATGACAAACCTTCTTTAACTGTGACACTCCTTGTGATCCCAAACCTTTTGAGATGCTGGGCTTTGGACCTTTTTTTTTAGTCGGGCAAGGGGATGATTTCGTTTGGGCTCTTTGTGCAGGCTGTTTGCATGTCTTTTCATGTGAAAAATACTGGTCAGCATCCTAGAAGCCACTTGTTGCAGCAGTATGACACCACGAGAGAGACACTTTCCTTTGGTGCTCAAGTTTGGGTCAATGTGAGAATAATTTTAGCCACACCAGACAACCAGCAACACAGTCACACAGCCAGTCAATGTCAGCTGCAGCATCAACCACAGACTGAAGGCTCCATGGATGACATGAGCATGCTGAGAGACAGATGCACTTTTTTCCTGCAGGATGTTGAGAACTGACCTGATTCTCTGGGTTCAGACATGCAGGAGCAATACCACAAGTCCTCCTTCCTGACTTCTGGCAGCTCTGCATCTGTCGCCTCTCTCTGCTACCCATAAGTTAGTGACATGCAGACTGATTCCTGTAAGCTTCCCATAGCATGAAAGAACCTGAGTTATACTTCAAGGTTACCTTTGAGAGTTCAGAATTGCAATGTGGACAACTTTGCTGAAGGCTATAGGGCATGGTATAGATGGAGTTCTGTGTTAAGGGATCTGTAAGGTTAAAACTATATATTGGAGTAGAAACCATCTAAGTTTGCCGTCAGCTGAAGTCAGAGGGGGCTTGACAGCATGTTAAGTCTCCACAGGGAGTAAAAAGGTTGAAATAATTTGAATTGGGATCCCTCCCCCTCCCTAACCAGTTACAATTTTAAGTAGTTTAAGGCTCAATAGAGCAATAGGAGTGCTTTGCATTGGCCTCCAAAACAAACTGTAAAGTGGCGCAACCTGAGAAGCTCTGCTGCAGTGTATTCCCTGGCTGCTGCAGTAAATGATTGTATGGGTATTCTGGTCCCAGAATGGGAGTTTCAAATTCAGTAAGAGTCCTCCCCACACCAACACCACCAAAAATTTTTCAGTGTTAAAGTCAAATGAGACAAGAAGAAAAAAATGTACAACCCACTCCCACCCCTTTTCTAAAATTATTTTTTCTCTAAACATCCCTTTCTACACTAATTTTGACCACTGGACTGAAAATCTACAATTTGATAAATTCTGTTTAACAGCAATGAGAAAGGTGTCATATCAGCCATCTTATGAAAGGGACTCCAGGAGCTCTCTGATACTGGGAGATGGTTTATTTGTGTCTGTTGCAGATGGATGACATCTTTACAGAAACAATTTATATGTTAGACTGAGAAAAGAAACTGATGCTTTAAGATATCTTCTTGATTCATTCAACATAAGTCATCCAAAAAAATAAGCTTGCTCAGGAGCATGGTACAAAAAGGGAGAAAGAGAAGATGATAAGCTGGTGATAAAGATACACAGGAGCTAAAGCCCTTGGAAACATCCATCTGGACTTTGTCAGTGCCCTGGAACTCTCGGGAGCTCTCAACCTCATAGACACCTCTGGTCTCTTGTTCCACAAAGGAGAAAACTGCATGAGTTCACTAGGAGCTGCAATGACAGTTTCATTCCGTCACACTTTGTGAGTCTTTAGATAGGTAACCTAATAAAACAATGCAGATAGTCAAAGAAATTATCAAGAGTTGTCTCTTTTAAGGTTTAAAATGTTAATATATATGTTTTCAGCCCCCATAAGTAGTCCGTATATTATGCATGTTAATGTATACCTTTGAGTGATATTAAAAATAGAATCCTGGTCATATGACAAACCAGTTGCTATAGTAACTACATTTTTGCTGTAGAACAGCAAAGTACTAATGTGTAAAATGTGTAAATTATCAGTGTGCAAGAGCAACTGATGTGTCTTCGCTCTGCTACTCTGTTTTAAAATGAATCTTTCTATGAATATACATGTCTCATTCATGTATTCTCATGACACTCCTGTAGCTGGCTCCATTTCTTCTGTTGGCCACCCTTCTATGCTTAAGTGAGATGTGACATTTCAGCCAAAAGAGAAAGAAGCAGGAGAAACACAGATAATGGCCTTGATCCAAAAGAAAAAGGCGTATACTGATTTCAATAGACTTTGCCTTGGGCTTTATGCAAACAAAGGTGATTTATGAGGGATACCAGAAAAAGTCAGAGTTCACTCATTTTTGCATGCCTGTTATCACATTCTCCTTTGAAAATTTGAAAAGATGCTGCCCTTGACATTGGGGAAAGGTAGGATCAAGCACTAACATGTTGGAGATTCCCATAGCAGGCTGAGTACATCTCAGTGAATGTGGAACCAATTTTTGAGAACTTGTCTTCCTTCACCCCAGATTCCAAGCTTCTAGATTTACATGCATGTCAGATGTTGTTTTGCCATTTAAATTTCTTAGGATAGATAAGATAAGCGTTACTAAAATTTAAGAGTGGGTGAAACACTTGGAATGAAGTCCTGGCTTAGATGAAGTCAATTCCAAAACTCTCATCGACAGTATTTCCCCTTTTCTGTTTAGTGTCACACTGAAGAGGGCACTGACCTCCTGCCCTGCAGGAGATTGTAACCCCCACAAAATGCAACAGAGATATTTATTTTGGACTCCAGAGAGAGGAATAGTGTTTGTAGCAGGGCTGGCTACAGATCAGATGTATTCCCATCCAGAGGGAATTGTACCAGTTAACCAGTAAATCTTTTGCATGACTGGCTTTAATTATACTAGGTGGCTGTGATACTTTATTTTATTGGGCTTTCTAGTTTTGCTGTAGTCCACATTTTAAAGAGAGTTGGTTGAACCTGAAGTCATTCTAATTTTAAGGTTTCAAGGCACTGTGTTTTTCTTTTTGCAACCACAGCGTAGATGTAATTATAATCTGCCTTGTAACAGCACCTGCCTGAGTGGAACAGTTAGTTATTTACTAACACTCCAGGAGGGACTCCAGATTGAAGGAGATCAGCTGTGTCTCTGAGCTCGTGGGTAGCCCAGTACTAAAATATGGCTCCAGATTTACTGTCTGAGCTTCATGACACAGCCCACCCCCTGTTCTCTATCGCAAGGCAACGGCTTTTTGCTCAAATGAGACAAACCCCATTTTGTATGCAAATACATGTCCCAAAATAGAAAGTGTTAGTTTAAAATCAGAATTTATTTTTCATCTTAAGTCATCAGCAGGAGCTTCTACCTTTCCCTTGGAACTTTTGACAAGTAGAGCTACTGTCTTAAATTCTGCTGTAAAATTATCTTATGGGACTCCAACCAAGAATGCTTGTTTTGTAGCTTTTTGGAACAAAGCTTTTTAAAAATTAGCTTTCTGAAATCTACATATGGAAACCAACAGACTTTCTATCAGATTTGTATTTGTGAAATATTGTTTTTAATAGTTTTCTGTGACAGCAAACTAACATTTTTCCTGTTTCTTGTGTCATTGTTGCAGTATCAGCTCTATCATTTAGTGTCAAATTTTTGTATCTATATCAACAAATTCTGAAATAGCAATTTTGCTGGAGCTCTCTTTTCTTTGGAGTGGAAAACTTCAACTTTTGGCATACATCAGGACTTGTTAGGTGGAGATGATGTCTTGGTACCTCCGTCTCTCTTGCTCTCCTGGACTTGGTGCTCAGAGGGACTCTCACAAAGCACTGCAGAGGGAGCAGGAACTGAGGTGGCCCAGGCTCCAGAAAGAGTGTGGGACTCTATCCTGTACATCATAATATGCTATAAAGCTTAATTAATTCCAGTGTTAAACTTACTTGGATATTTCTATGCTATTCTACAATATACTCTTGCTTTTTTATTAGTAGTGTGGTGGAGACAAATGTAGTGATAGAGAATCCAGCCCAGACAAATGAATGGCAGCATGAGGTCTATGACTGCAGTACTTAAAATGTTTTCCAAAGAGAAAACCACTGAATTGTTTTCTTTAAAAAGGCCTTGGAGTAGAGGGCTTATGTTCAAACCTTTACCTGGAATGCTTTTCCTTTGAAACTTGAGATCTCTAGATGGAGATCTGCAGTTTTCTAAGCAAAGGAAAATCCTTCTCTTGTTTTTTTTTTTTTTTCAAACAACCACAAAATTTCATGAGAAGTATTATAAGGACAATATGCATCAATTATCAAAAACCAAATATTTTATTAATTATTTGTGGTAAGAAATAATTAAGAAAGGTAAGTTCTTCCAAGGTTCATTATTGTTCATATTGCCACACTACTGTCATTTTCTATGACTGCTTTTCACTAACAATAAAAGATTCAGTAATAGATTACTTTCCCTTATTTAAGAAGTATGGTAAAGTGTATTCTGCTATATGTCTTCCTACACTTCCTTGGTATTGAAGTTATAGCTCCTACTAACAAGTCACCTTTAACTTAATAAGTCAATTTGTGGAGTCAGAGTTGAGTAATTTAAACCTGTTGTCTTTCCAGTAGTATGATCATTATGGAAGATTTTGAAATAAAGCCCATAATTAGGAACTGCTCAGGAGCTGCACTGACAAAATAATTTTTACAGGAAACAATTAACTGATCTTCAAGTTGTGAAGATATGAAGTCGTTTCTTCAGAAAAGATTTCTTGGATTCGGTCTGGGATTTCTGAGCAAAACAAAGACCTTGTTGGATAGTCTGAATTAATTTCCTTCCCTCCTGCACTTGTGTCCCCTTTTTGAGAGATCACGATTTTGCTCAGTGATTAGGGTATTCCTTGTCAATCCCTGGACTATTGTAATTACACCAGGATTTTTCTTTAATTCTCCTTTCCCATTTCTTCCTCAAAAACACTGATTTTAAGCTATCATGAATTCATGCCAACATGGAAAGGAGGAGATGCCAGTGGAGAAAATTTTTTTAAGATTAAAAGAGGAGTCTAAATCTTCTGTTTTGATCCCAAGGTTCAACTGCTTCAGCTTTGCAGGTATGAGACCCTATTTTTCAAATGGGGAGTAGAAAGCTCACAGATGCACACATTTTGTCATAAAACCCTTCACATGTAGCTTACATATGGTAGTTTAAGTTATGCAAAGCTTTAGAAATCTGTAGGAATATTCAGGGAATAGTTCACAACTCAATGGAGATAAAGACAGCAGAATCTAACATTCAATTTGCCAAATATTCTGAACAGAAGCCAGAAGTCCATTTACATATAAATATATAATTTATAATGTGGAAATGCTTCAAGGCCTTGAATGCAAATGCTTTGGATTTTTCTGGGGAAAAAAAAAGAAAAAAAATTCTTTTCATCCTCTTGTCTTTTGTTTCAATTAAATCGTGTTCCACTGTTGCATGCATTAAAATAAATTAAGAGGGCAACCTTTTCTCTCTTTGCATACAACTGGCATATAAATGACACTTCCTGCATGACATAAAAACCTCAGATAATTGTTTTATAATTAATTTACCTAAATTAATTTAACAGATAAAAAATTGCATTATTTTATTATAAATGTTTCCAATTCATTTAGAGAAAATAAACAGCATATGGTTTCTAACTCCAGCCTTTTTCTTCAAAATGCCATTCCTCCTGAAGTGTAGATGCTTGGGATTTTTAGCCACTGATGTTTTTTTTTTCTTATTACTCTTTCTGAGTATCAGTGTGTTCTGGATGTTGGCTGGATCAAAAAGAGATAAATAAAAAAAAATCAGATCTGAGAAAATGCTTTTGTAAATATTTTCAGTATTTTTAATTTTGTAACTAAAACTTTGTTTCTTGTTTATGTTCAGCTGCTGTTTTAATGTATTTAGTTTGCTGGCAATGCTAATGACAAATAACTAATTCATCTGAGGAAAAAAATTCTGGCTTTGGAGAAAGAGCTTCTAATCACAGAAATTTGTTTTTCAGACTATGGAACTGAGTATCAAAAGTGGAGATGTTTTACAATAAATTGGGTTGCAGTCATTTATTCAAAACTAAAAGTCATTCAGCAAATACTTTGATGAATGGTTACATGAGAAAAACACTTTGCTAGTACATGGACCCCAGCTAAGAAAAAAAATCCCAACAGCTTCCTGCCATTTCTGCAGTTCAAAAATAGAAGCTCTTCTCATGTGCATATAGGGCTCTTGAACTCATAGATAAAGAAATAGCAGGTTGTAAAAGAATGGACACTAAGAAGAAAAGGATCGTTTAAGCAGATTAAGTAGCTGGAGGGATCCAGTGTATTGTCTGTTTGACTAGAAAAAAGTGTGCCTTTTATGAGAAATAAGTATTTGACCATAAATTGAGAAATATATTTTCCTGATAGAGATTGTGAAAGCAGACAATCCAGAGATAAGGGAAACCTAGAATCACAGAATATCCTGAGTTGAAAGGGACCCACAAGGATTAGCGAGTCCAACTTCTTGTGTCTGTGCAGGACACCCCAGGAATCACACCAGGTGCCTGAAGGTGTTGTCCAACCACTTCTTGAACTTGTTCAGGCTTGGTGCTGTGACCACTTCCCCAGGGAGCCTGTTCCAGTGCCCAGCCACCCTCTGGGTGAAGAACTATTTCCTGATATCCAACCTAAATCTCCCCTGATACAAATTCAGGCCATTTCCTCAGGTCCTGTTACTGGTCATGAGAGTGAAAGGATCAGTGCCTGTCCCTACACTTCCACCTGTGAGGAAGTTGCAGACTGCAATGAGGTCTCCTCTCACTCTCTTTGCCAAGATCAAGAAGCCAAGTCACCTCAGCCACTCCTCACATGGCTTCCTCTCAAGGCCCTTCACCATCTTCACTGCCTTTCTTTGGACAGTCTTTAATAGTTTAATGTCTTTTTTATGTTGTGTTCATGAAAACTGCCCCCAGCACTCGAGGTGAGGCTGCCCCAGCTCAGAGCAGAGCAGGACAATCCCCTCCCTTGCCCTGCTGGTGATGCTGTGCCCGATGCACCCCAAGTTGGCACTCCTGGCTGTCTGGGCACACTTCTTACTCACCTGAAACTTTTTATGTGAACCCTGGTAAAAGGAAACCTGAGCTTGGAATGTGGCAATCCATAGGAGTGGATGGAAAATTGCTCAAAGGAAATGGAAAAAAAATAAAATACAGTTAGTGCAAGACTTTAAATGCTAACAGTGCAATAAACTGTTCAAAAAGAATATAGCACACAAAATAACACATTTGGAATAAATTTGTTTTTGAGAAGGCTAATAAACACCTTATTTTCCACATGGCAGTAATAGTGGTAATCAGCACACTTAGATTCAGAATGGACAAACAGGTTCTTGAATAGAGGGAGTGATGCCAGGAGCTGTAGGGTTGTGCTGTTAAAGGAGACTTCAGCCACAGCTGAAGGAGCCAGCCTAATGTGACAGGTTTGCCTGGTGCAGTACGTTCTGGATGTGGTGGCCGCCCTATTGATGCAAAATTGCCACGCCAACAAGAATTTATGAATTGGTGTGAGTAGTGAGAGCATTACAAAAATTATGGTCTCAGACAATAACATCCTATTCTGATCAGCAGTGATTTCTTTTTAAATCGAATGAAATCTAAATAAAAATAGGTGCTTAAGTAAGGTTTATTTACTGTTTAAGACATTAAGAACCCAATTAGCAGAGTGTGCTGGATTTAAAAATTCAGTGTCTTAAATATGGATGAGCCCTGGGATATGTTAAAGTCAAAACTGCAAAAGCTCTCTAAAAATATGAAGGAGAAAATGTAGAAAATACATTAGGTACAAATACATTGAAAGTAAAACAGGCTTAAACCAAGACAGGCTGAGAGAACTGGGTGTGTTCAGCCTTGAGAAGAGAAGGCTCTGGGGAGACCTTATTGCAGCCTTCCAGTATCTGAAGGGATCTATAAGAAATCTGTAAAAGGGCTTTCTTCAAGGGCATGTCGTGGGAGGACTAGGGGGAATGAAAGAGAGTAAGTTAGATATTAGGAAGAAATTATTTACTGGGAAGCTGGTGAGACACTGGAAGAGATTGCCCAGAGAAGCTGTGGAAGACTTCTCTGGAAGTGTTCAAAGCCAGGCTGGATGGGGCTCTGAGCAGCCTGGTCTAGTGAAAGGTGTCCCTGGCCAAGCTGGGGGTTGGAACTGGACGATCTTTCAGATCCATTCCAACCCAAACCATTCTATGAATCTGTGATTCTAATTATGCAGTGATTCTAGATGGACACAGAAGGGAAAATATTTCACAATGAGAATCATCAGCCACTGGAATATCTCCCTAAAGAAATGGTTGGTTCCCCAACACTGGACACTTTTGATATTCATCTGGACAAGATGCTGGGCCGTGTTGTCTAGACTATTTGTTTGCCAAGAAAGCTTGGACCAGATGATAGTATTCTATGATTCTATGAAATAGCAGAAAGTTATGGGTAGTAAAGCTAACAAAAGAACAAAAAAGAAAGCTATTCTTCTTTGCAGGGGGTGAGGTTAAGATTTAGCTATGGATCAGACCCAAAATGTTTTGGTTTTTCCTAGTTTTTGCCAAAGACAAAGATGAATAATTATTCAATAATAGGTAATTATTGAATCATTGTTCAGTAATAACAAGATTCCAGATTCAATAATAATCACAGTGCCCAAGGGACAAAGAAGAGAATCTGAAATACCCACAGTTGAAGTAAAATCAGAATCTGGAAAGTTAATTTCATCATGCATCAGGAGTAAACATGAACTTTATTTTCAATGACATGTGAAACAGTAAGAGTTTGATAGCTGTTGTTTTTATAAGTTACAAGGTGGAGAGCATGGATGGAGTGTAGGAAGTATAAACCCATATTAAGAAAGGAAAAGTTGTGATCTGGGCAATTTCAGGTTCTGACTGACTTATCTAAGAAGTAGGGTAGGTCAAATCTGCTTGGACTTTAGCAGGGTATCTCACATGGTGCTCCACTGGAATTTACTAATTGCCATAGGGAGAATGGGGGTTAGAAGGGAATTTAGGAAAAAAGCTAAAGAGCTGAATAAGGACAACATCATCATGCAACAGCTCTTGCTTGAAGGGGATCATCAGGCTGGAAGGAGGTACTGTGGATTCTTGAGGGATCATTAGGGACTGATTAAGGATACCTAATCAATTGTCATGACCATCACGGGCAAGAGTGTGAGTTTGCAGCTTAAGCACAGTATCTATTTCTCTCAAGACACTTGCTGCTCAGTGTGTTGAGATAAATAGGAGACAGCTACTCTGTTTCAGGTAGTTGGATGCATGTGGGCAGTTGCTGCACAGTAAATTATGTGTTCAGGTTTTCCCTCTGGTAACTATTTCCTCTCCTCATACCTTTCCTTAATAGCTTTAGTAATGACAAAGGCATAAAAAGTAGCAGTGTGGTAATGAGACAAAATTGGAGGTTTTGTCAATATGGAGAAAATCGAAACATAATGCAGGAAGATCTGGGTTACCTAGAGGACTGGAATAGCAGAAAAGAGCTGTAATTCAATAGCAAAATGTACAAGGGCAGTCACTTAGAGGGGGAACTAGGAGGAATTCTCTGATAAGTTCAATGGCAGGAAATGGCAGAGGGAGCAAGAATACCCTCATTGGTTTCAGGATATGTCTGAGAAATCCAAGAGATGTTTCCAAGAAAGTGGCAGGCTCTGCCCTTAGATAAATCAGCTGAGCCTCATGTCTCACCCTAAAGACATATTATGAACATACAGAGAAGTTTTTGCACTTCTGATCACCCATATTAAGACAGTTAAATTCAAACTGGAATAATGGTTGTTGGGAGGAATGAATGGATTGCTTTTATGAGAAGAGATTAGAAGATCTTGGTGTATCTGCTTCATAGAAAAAAAACTGGGAAGGAGCATGTTATTGTCCAGCAGGGGAATAAAAAACCAGGAAGCGGAAAGTATATTTGAAAATATGACAAAACTGATTAAAGGCAATAGTTATAAGCAGACCAGATCATACAGGAAGGTAGAAATGGAATGAAAAGTTGTCAGATTATTTCAGAATAAATTCTTGAAATTTCACAGAACTTGAATCCTCATGCAAAATATAGGAATTAAAAAAACATGTAAAAATATTTATTTTTAAAGGTTGTAGGTTTTTAATTGCTTAGAGATGTAAAAATTACTTTATATAATGTGGCTCTCAGTCTCAACCATTGATAAAACCTGACAAGTGGGTAAGATGCTCTACAGACTTGCAGAGGGAGAAGATGAGAGAATGGTTCAGGTTGGTAGTTCCAAAGCCTTGAGCAGAGTGCATCTCTCCTGATCATTTTTTGATGTTCTGGTATGTTGTATCTCTACCCTGATATCCAGTTCTGATATTCTTGGCAATAATTAGTTGTGTGCTACAGTGCTGTGCTTAGTGTGGAAGGGCTAAAGGACATGCTGAAATAGTTTGCAGAATTAAGACCATAGAGATTTCTGGGCTGATAATTTAAGGTTTTTTAATTAATTTTTTTTTTGTAATTTTGTTCTGTTCTGTCATTTTAAGATGCATAGAAGAATATTTTAGTGCTACATTGTTGTGTGAGCCATATGAAATTATTTTTTGTTGTTGTTTACAGAATTCAGAATAAAAGTTAGGGAGTTATAAGTCCATAAGTTCCATCAGGACACAGGTATTTTCAACTTCTAGTAGCACTAATAAATCTGTTCCTTTAATTATGAGCAGATTAAATGTGTCAAGACTTTATCTTCAAGTCATACACACACACCACACACATACATATATACACATATATATATATATATATATATATATATATATATATATATATATATTCTTGCCCTGTAATTAGTGTAGGTAAACCTTTGTCCACTTTAGGTGTATTACTTAACGGAAATTATTGTTCTGAATTTTTAATGCTTCCAGCATTACAGTTAATGAAAGCCAGATGGAGTCCCAGCCGCGAACAGAAGTAAAAATCCCACTAACTCAAGAGACACAGGAGTAGATCCACAGTCCATTGGACCTTATCAGTAACTTGTAATCTTTAATGTTTGGAAATACACTTCTTTCATCTCATGGTCAGTGCCAAAAAATCCTTGATAGCTTCATCTGAAAGTTGTACAACTCAATGAGTAGTTAAATGTGAGATTTTAAGAAAACAAAAATGAAACATGTTTTATGGTTACTAGTAATGGAATACCAATGTGATCTCATAGATAATTCAAAATTCCAGTGGGAATCACCTGTGATGAAAGACAGGTGTAGTGGAGAAAGGTGCATGTAGATAAATAGTTGGAGACTTCAAGGTCTCATTGCACCATAGAACAAAATAATGTGTTTCAGAAACTGGAACACTGACAAGTGAAGATTTTAAGAAAACAAACCATCCAACACACTAGAAACTACATGTAAACAAAAGATCACATTCTATTGGGGTTGAGAATGTGGCTTTCAGCAGGGCAAAAGAGAAAAAGATTAAAACATGCAGTGTAAAAGTCTATTGTGGCCTTCCACATGAATCAGTCTGAAGGTAGAGAGCTGCCTCGACATCTTAGGTACACACAGTGTAGACCAAGCAGTTGTGGAACAGCAGGAATGGCAGGAGAAGAACAATTAACAAGTAGTCCTTTGGAGAATGAAATACTTGTAAGTAATAGTAGGGATTAGATTTGCTGGTGTAGGAAATTATTTATTTGGAAAAATCCTCTAACTGGAACACATTGCTTTTCAGTGAAAACTGGAGAAGTTAAAAATGTGCAGTTGTAAAATTTCAGGGGGTTTGTTTAACTGACCTTCTCTTCAGGTGTCTAGATTAGCACCAAGGCCGTTGGAGTGAGTCATCAGAATTGTGCCTAAATTTTGTATGTCACATAGAGCACCACTTCTGAAATAAATACCTAAATTACTGTTAAATATTGGCTACTACATTTAGGGCAATAAGGATGCAGAGGACATCAGAAAGAAACCAAGCAGAGAGAAAGCAGGTGACTTTCAAAGTCACTGGAGAAATCTTCCAGGCCTGTCACCTCAAGAAGGTTAGTAAAATTGGACCCTTGGAGCCTAGCTAAGCTGAAGGGCTTTGGGAACAGGAAGAGGTGGGAGGTGACAAACTGCAGATCTTGACTTTGTGTGAAGCCATTTAGAGCAGGACAGAAATTGTAGTGGGATGGCAGAAGGGCCCTGGTGCAGCACAGGTGCACTGCAAAGATACCAGGCACTGGGGAGGACTGTTTTCACCCACCCTTCTACCCCATGGCCCCTAAACCCCTGCTCACACCATGCCCTCTCTCTCTCCTGTCAGAAATGGGGCAGCTGTGCTGTCATCCATTTGTAAGGAGCACTGCACTGCACAGCCTCTGGGGATGCCTGCCAACTGGAAGTGGGTGAAATTCACTGACCCCAAGGGAATATTTACATTCATTGCCTTTAATAAACAAAACTATTTTAAGCTTCAATGTGAATAAAGCTATTTTTGCTAGATACACAGAGTGTTTGCCATTGTTGTATGTACCTTGTCACATCTAGCGTTTAAAAATGCTCTCAGTGGAAATACCTGGAACAAAACCAATGAGAAAGCTGCACACATACTTCAAACACCTGCATATCACAAAAATTCAACAGTGCCAGCACCAAATAGTTCTGGTTTATCTCAGAAGAATGTTTGCAGCTAATCCTCTCCTGTGGACATAGATAAACATACTGCAGCTAATACATACTTATCATAATTCAGCGGAGACATTTCAGAGTGCACCACTTAACTGCTTTTCAATTTCTTTTCCTGTTTTGTCATTATCATTGTTGTGGGGATTTGGTTTTGGTTTTCTTTTTTTTTATCCTTAAATTTTGGGGTTTGTTTGTTTGTTTGTTTTCCAAATCATTTACAGGTGTTTGTTTGGTCCTTTCTTGGAACTAAACCCACAGTGTACTTCAAATTTCTCTTACTTTCACTGCTGCTTCTCTTAGCATAGAAATCTGCAGAGCTGTGGGAGAGGTACACACAGAGCACCCAGCTGCATTGTAGGTTTCTTAGACCCCATGACAGCACTGCTAGAGTCACTTCAGGCATTGCAATTTAAATTACATGTATGTCATCTACATTTATTTTTCTGTAGGACCATTGGTTTTCTTAGCCAGATTTCAATTCTCATTTCCTAAGTACTATATTTTCATTCAAACCAATTCAATGTTATTTATTCTTTGCCTTCTTTTAACTGTATAAAAAGTTCAAATCCAGAGTTATTCTAGATCAAGACATATATATCAGTGTAACAGTTTGCATTAGCTGTGCCATGACTTTCCTGTCCTTGTGTTCTTGCTGTAACTTCAAACATGCTTTTCTTCAATTCTCCCTCTTTAGATGGTATTCTTCTTCATGTCTCTCCTGAATTTCTGCTCCACAGACTTCAGATTGTCTTAAATGGTTTTGAAGTTTTGCTCATGTATCCTGTGTCCCAAACTTTCCGTCTGCTCAGTCATATGGTTGTACAGTCTCTGATATGAATCTTCTCTTGTGAAGAACAGATATTTTGTCTCCTGCATCTTCCTCATAACCATGATGTCAGAGGGCTAATGCCAACCTCCAGGTAGGTAGCTAGGCCAGAGGGCTATATTTGAATGCCATTCCTCTAATGGATCAAGCATTTCAGTTGCAAAAGTGAATAAAAGAGTGTGTTTGCCAACAGGTTTAATCTACTTCAGTTTTCTCATCATCTGGAGACTTCTCTGAGACATTGTTGTCCTCTTCTGATTCCACAGTGTCTCTCTCCCTTGCATTGAACAAGCTGTTACATGCACTACAGAGATTTTTTTTCTTGTCTGTGTTTTCTTTGAGACTATGCTGAAGTTGCAAAGTTGGGAAAGACAGAAGCCATTAGGAGAAGCACTGCTTGTTCATTGTAGCAAACTTCTGATTTAAGAAAACAAAGAATCATTGATTCCACTCCCATAATGTGGAGCTCTCTGTCTCACCGCCATGGGTTACCTCACTGCCATGCTTCAGGATGGGTGCAGACTGAATGTTATTAATGTTATTAATCTTTGATTCCATCTTTTGCACTAAAAGTATATTGGCATCTTAGGGGTGTGGAGGCTGTTAGACCAGGTAGTCCTTGACACCATGCAAGTGTTACTGCCACGCAGCAGAGGTTTGAAGTTGCAGCAGGATAGAGTTTCCTCTCACTTCCTTCACCAAAGATCATGAGGCAGCTTTCAGGAAAAGAAAGTGTTAATTTGCCACAATACTTGAGCCATCTCCAAAAGAACAGTATTTCAGTGTTTTCTCAGCCCAAATCTTTTCCTGCTCATGCATACCTGAAATTGGTAGTTTGCCTCTGTGCAAACTCCTGCTGATTGACCTGACCTTTGGATATTTACTCATGCACCTCCACCTTTAATGTTTCCTGCAGGACCTAACCCAACATGTGCTGCATGTGAGGACAAGAATTATACCAAGGTTTTGTGTATTCTTTGAAACGTGTGCATTTCACAGTATGGATTCCCATTTGTTGTGTTTTAGGAATGGTGCTCTCCAATTTAGTGTTCCCACTGAAACTGCTCTAAACCACTCTCCAGTTTTTTACTCACCCCTTCCTCACTCCTCCCCTTCCCCTGCATCAGGCTGGAGAGGAGAATTGGAGGCACAAAAGGTAAAAAGCACAGGCTGATAAAAGAACAATTTACTGGACCCAGCAATTAGATAAGAAAACTAACAATAACAGCAACAATATTTAATAACAAAAGTGTTTAAGAGACATGAGGGATTCACATGCAAATGCTCGCCATATCTCCCAGGGAGCCACCACCACCCTACCCCTACACAGAAGGGAGCCCTTCCCCATTCCCAGAAAGTTAGGTAGTATAGAATAACCTCCAGGTCCTAGCCATACCCCTCTGCAAAAATTAACCCTGTCCTGGCAAGAACCAGGACAACCTTCTATAAAAATATGTTCAGCCTGTTTTTCAGTGGTCTATAACAGTTTGGTAGTGCAACTCCACCTCAAATACCTCAAATTTTTTTTTTTTTTTTTTTTTTTTTTTTTTTTTGTGACAGGCATTCCTTAAAGCAAGTGAATACTATTTTTTTTTGTTCCCAGGGTGATTTGATAACAATTATTCAATTATTCTTTTTTGGGTGGGGACAGAGAGCATGTCAGGATGGAGCATAATTATCAACTGAACAAGCAGGGACTGGTTTTGCCAATGCCATACCAGGAATGACATAACAGGATAATCACACACTCTGACGAGATCAATATATACCTGGCTGTCTGAATCTTGAGAGTGGTTAAGCATCTCAGTCTTCTAGGATGCTACAGCCTCTCCTGGATTTCTCATGCTCTTGTTCACTGACTCAATCTTCCTTTTACCTTTTGATTTACAATCCTACTATAAATTCTTAGTGAACAGAGATTATATGTTTCTACAGTGGTTGGCAACTGATCCCATTCAGAGCTGGAATTCTCCTCAATAAAAATAAAGACTATACTTTAGGTGCTGGTGAGTATTCCTTTGCAGATGGGCATAGCATGTAATATCTGAGAGAGGGCATGTATATATGATTTTACATATTAAGTGGGTTTGAATCATTCATAGGCTTCAGGAAGTGCCTTTAAACCTATTTCACCACCATAGTAGCCTTGGAGCAAATGCAATGCTAATACTCCTTCTTAGTGATTTTAAATAGTTTGTAAGCTGCTGTAAAAAATGTGTTGTCAAACTCTGCAACTAATTTACTTCTTCCAGTCTATAAAACTAGGGAAGGAAACATCTGTTTAAATGGGAATGTAATGGCATTGGGGATTATACTTTTCTTGTCTCTGTTGTTGTTCATTGTGTTTAATCGGTTTAAATATACAAAAATAATGTCACTGATTCATAAGTAGTAGTATTTATTAGAGCTTGAGACCCTGTACAAGCCTATGTAGATGAACATTCTTGTGACACTGCTGGCATTTCTGAAACAAATTAAGCAGATGTGGGAACATTCCAAAGATTGCTGAATACATAGTTCACTCCACATGGATGAAGTTATGGCAGAGTTAGCACAGATGACTGGAGCTATCAACACAACATCTTTGTCCATAAATTCTCTGCAGAAAGGGTTAACACATTGCAAAAGGCATATCCTGCATGGGAATTTTCATATTCCTCTGTGTGATTCATTTATTTATATGTGCTCTATGTCTGTCTCTCAGATTATTCAGCCCCTGGAATGCCAGAATAAATGCTTTAGAAAGGTCAGCCCTGCTTGCAGGGAGCCAGCCTTGCTGTCCTCTGAACTTCCAAAACCCAGAGACTGTTTCTTGCATGTGCTTTTTAATGGCCCTGAAGAAAATGCACTAGAAAACAGTGCATTTTCTTCAGGGGCGTTAAAATAATATTCAGTAGAGTGTGAAAAGCACTAAAGGGTTTTATCCTGAGCATTCTTCCCTGTGAAATGCAAGTCTGGTGCTCTAGCAAAATTTGGGCTTAGGGGCTGTGCCTTGTCTGCTCTATGCTACTTGGTTTATTTGCAGATTTTTCATTTAGAAGTTAAAATAAACCAAGGTTAACTTGTTGCTTACAGACAGGAAATAAATAATTTTATATGAATGTTTTGACACAAACAAGTGAAATGAACAAAAATACTGGGGTCACATTCTATTGGTCATTTCTTACTCTGCAGTATGTGGCACTCTGTTGCTGAGCCTTGAGGACCCTGGAAGAAAACTGGCCAAGGCTTGAGTGTTATTTTATAGGTGTAGACATAGGATGTAAATGGCATAGAATATGCAGCAGTAAAATAGCGTGCAAAGGCTTTTTGTTGATTCAGGAACTTTAGTGGTATTTGTAAGATCATCCAGAAAAACATTTAGGAGCAAACCCAGTGGAACCAGAACCAGGTAAACATCTGCACTGGAGTGCAAGGAAAGAGATCCTCCAGAGACATGGTTGGCTGTGGCTCAGGATAGAGCCTACAATAGTGCAAAAGTGTGTGTACATTTCTTGTGGCAATTTTTAGAAAGACAAACAAATCCAGATGCATTCACAGTTTTAGTCTCCACATAGAAAAGCATGAGTGATCATGGTTCCTTTTAATTTACCTTGGGTAGCTGGACAGGGCAACTAGAGCTTGGTGAAATGGCATAAATGGATCAAAGTCTGGGTATTAATTTCTAACTTCCCTAGCAAATTTTTGTCTTTAGCTAACATTTTCTCATCATCAAAACAAAACAAAACCAAAAAATCCAAAACAAGACAAAATTCTCTTCATCAAACCATTCCCAAGACTTCACTTGTGAAGTCTCATTCCTCTTCCATGGTAACTGATAGAACAAAACCAACAGTGGCGCTCCTCTAGTGAGTCGTGAGGTAAACAAAGAACAGGCACTAATGACAAACTCTCAGTAGTAACATGTGAGGACACTAAACTTAAGACTTAAATCTGCACAACACACCACCGAGGGCCTAATTAATATTTTTATGAAAAAAAATTAGTTAAGAGATGCAATTGGATTTTTGCAAACTTGAGCTTTCTGAGTGAGAACTCAGATGTCATTCCACGGGCTTAAAATGAATTTTCTAAGACCAGCATTTCTTTCGGACTAAGCAGGAAAAGACATCTTAAGAGCTCTTTCAAACATGGGTTATGTATTTTGGTTTTGTTTTTTAGATCTTTGTATGCATTTTAATCACTCTTCTGGAAAGTCTAAGGTAGGTATTTTGCACTTCATAATGTCCAGTGGCTACTCCATGTCAAAGAGTGAAATCCAAGGGTGAAGGTATTTAAGTCAGAATAAAGGATGTTTTTCTAGCTCAATGAAGACATTTCTTCATTGAGTTTTAAACACTCCTTTATTTCCTTAAAGACTCACCAACCAATGCAATTTCAAAATATTTTCTTATCAACTGGAAAAGGAGAAACTAATATGTCCTTTCAAATATGGCTTCTTCACATGAGTAATTAAATGGAATAAGAAGCTCAGCATATGCATTGCCTCATCAGGATATGAATGAGCCTTTCTTTAATGTCTCTGAAAGGCAACCATCACTTTTACAAGATCAAATAATGGAAGGGCTTAAAAATCCTGCATGCAAGCTACTTGTAACACCTGAACAATGTCAATCAGAAAGATTTGAACAAGTGGGAAATCATTCCATTGGTTTTCTAGCTTTGATCACAAGAGGGAGTATTTGCAAGTAATCTTTTCCTGTAAAAACAAAAATGCTACTTAACAGCGTAAGCAATGGGTTTGGGCCATTAACTGTTTTCTGCAATGCTCTAGAAACATCCAAATCAAACTTGCAACAAGTGCTATTTCTTCTTGTCTGTTTGTAGAAGTATGCATGATAAGACCTTCAGAAACCTCACACAGGTTGTATACCAATCATAGTGAACTATTTTAGAGGAAGAAATTATAGTCTTACACTCAGAGACAGATTACTGTGGCATAAATTCTTTGTCAGTGTCTCAAAGTAATAAATTAATCTTTCTTCTACTTTTATCTTTCTGCCTAAGAGAGACTGGTCCTTCCATAAAGGAAGTTTTTAATTTCTATTAGTTATAATCTTTAATTCTAATTTTTTCAGGAGATAGAATGTCAAGGAAAGGAACATATGGAGTGTAAAAATAAAAAATGGCAGTTTTGGACTAGTGTGATTTAAAGGTCACAGTTTAAAGCTATCTGCAAGTTCATAACAGCAACAAAAAAGTCCTCATTCATTACCAATGACATGGCTTGCAGCTGTGTTTGGTGCTGATCAGTCATCTTGCACTAAATAAAGGAAAGACAACCCGACTCCTAGAATTAAAGAAATAATAATGGCATAATTTGCTGCATGTTCAATCCAAACACCTTGAAACCAAGCTATAAATTAGTGAAGGTTCATAACTTTCAGGCAAATTAAGAATAGGTTTTGCCTCCTCTTTGACCTATAAGCAGAATTTGACCCAGAGAGGGAAATACTGATGATGCAGTGGGAGTGCAATGATACTTAAAGGAAGGGAGGGGGGAGCCCATATTGTAGGAATAGGGACCTGCTTGAGGTTTCAAAGGACAGTGGTAGCAGGCTTTATAATTCCCCAACTGCTGGAGTAACCTTTTCCTTATTTAAAAATGTTACAGCACTGTTTGGGAATCAGAGGAACATGGAGCAAGGGAAGAAGAAAGAAGGATTAAAGGCACACTGTCAGGTAGAATTATGCTCCATATAAGTGTGATTTTTTGGAAGACTGTTAGATTCATAGAAAAGGCCTATGAAATCAAATGTGGAAAATTATCCACTGAAGAAAAGTCTTCTATTTGTATTTAACCATTCCACCACAGCATCTGCAATCAGAAGGAAGGGTCTTTGTTCAAACCCCTCAGTGCCAATTTTTCTGGCCTTCTGTGAGAGCACCTAATAATTTTGCAGTGAGGAGAGCTGCTCTTTGTGGTCAACATGTACTTTTCCTGACTGCACAGAGGTGTTTTGATGATGCCTGGCAGAGCAATGTGTCAGGAAATTGCTTACTGACATAAGTGATAGGTGGGAACATGTCAGAGCCAGTGGCATTGTCTGACTGGCCAAATCATGGAGTGGAAAATGCCCAGCCAGTGCTCAGAGGTGTGAGCGAGGATGGTGCCTCTCTGCCCTTCCCCTCCGACCACATACACACCTGTTGGCTCTCCAAAGGGCTGGCAAAGCCTGTGCTCTCAAGGATAGTGTGTGGCAGCAGGAGGGAAGAGGAGCAAATAGGACAGGACAGGAGAGGACAGGAGGAGGCATCAGCTGTCCATGGCCACATACTCCCTCACCGTCCTTGCAGTTGGAAGGAAGCATTGCTGCTCTCTTAAGAAAGATAAACTAAAATTGGAGAGCTTGAAATGAGTTTCAAGAGCTCTGGTTTGATCATCTTTGTGCATAGGCTATAATTTTATTCTCCGCTCTGTGTGGGTAGCCATTCTTCTTAATGCCTGGAATAAACACTAAAGTAGCAGTGCTGGGGCTAGCCTCTACCTACTGTGTCCCTCTGATGATACCACCTCATGGAGAAGAAGTGACAGGATGACATCCATTCCTGACAAGTGAAAGTGTTCATGTCTTGGGGTGACTTGGAACTGAACCCATTTAATAGCCCCAAGAGTCAAGATACAGTGATTTTTTGCTTTAACTGCACTGGGCAAGCTTTCAGGCAATGATTTAAGAGGGTTTCTATAAAATCATCTTTTTTTTTTTTTTGCCAACTGTTCCTCGATTTCTATACTGCTTCCTCTTTTAAAGCTACATGTTCTCTTTGTCCCAGGGTTGCCCTTAAAAGCCGAAGTGCAGAGGGAGAGAATATCCTTTCAGCTTGATGTGAATTGCAAAGCAGGCCTCTCTCCTTCCATTCTTAAACACGAAGGGTGGTACAAGTAGCAATGCTGACAGTGTACATTTGCAGATGCCACCATATGGGTCTTGAAAAACTAGTTGCACCGATGATTCCCTGCACATGTAGGAGACAGTTTGCATTGTTGGCATCGTCCCTGCACAGAAACAAGCACAGCTTAGCAGAGCTAAGCAGATGGCACTAGATCTGGTGCCAGGGAAGCACTGAATTAAAGGTTATACCCACCAGGTTTGATGCGGTGCCAGTTTGAATTGGTACAGAAGCTTCGGCCCACCTGCTTATTGGCCCCGTGACATCTGGCATCTTTTTTTTTCTTTTTCCCCTTGGACTAAGCTAAATGCAGCAAGGAAAATGTCATTTTAAAAGCTAGTTACCAATAAATGGGATTAAAATTCTCTTAGAAAAAAGAAAGCCTTGCAAATGCATTCTGTTTAACACTGCTATATTAGAGATCTTGGGACAGCTTTGTGAAGATTATATGATGGAAAATACGGGTCTGGGTAAAACCACATTTTACAGAAGGCCTAATGGTCAGGGCGGCATACTAATGAGCTCATGGAGCTGTTAGAAGTTTAGGGCTATCAGCAGCCTGCACACAGCAGCTCAGAGTCTCAGACTGTCACCTTACATATGTTGTCACTCAGAGCAGGAGAGATATTTTATGCCATGCCACCTGAGTGTGGCTGGTGGAGGTGCCTAACAAACAGCAATGCACCCTGCTAAACTTACTGCCTGCTCCACTTGGATTTCTCCCTCTCCTTTCTGTTGTCACCCTTCACCTTCTTTTTTTTTCTTTTTTTTAACCAGTCTCTCCTTCCTCTCCGCACGTTCACATGCTGTATACACAAATATGCTGCCATGGGGACTGTGCTTGTTGCAGAGACTAAACCTGTTTATATGTCTTCTCCATTAGGGATTTAATCCTTGCTCCCTTGGTGTGAAATGAAAGCATGCAGCTGTATGGCACTCTGGAGATGATTACCAATAGAGCTAAACCTGAGTTTATACACACCATGAGCCAGATTAATCAACAATTTATTGACTCAAAATTGAATCCATATAGCAGTGTTTTTGACTTTTTTTCTTTCTTTCCTTTTTTTTTTTTTTAAAGAGGGTCTCAGACTGCCTGAATAATTTTGGTAGAGAATTGTCAGAAAATCATTGAGCCAGATTTATTAAATATCTGAAAAATAGTGACAGGCATTGTGTGAATTCTAAGGCTCCATCACAGAATGGCAGGGAGGTCGATATGCTTATAAACTGTAGACATACATTTTGAAATCATCAGTGCTGGTTTGCAGTCTTCATTAAAAAAGAAAAAAAAAAGGTCAGTTTTGGACCTTGCCTTGAATTTTCCTGGCTCCTCTATATCCAGTGCCAATGTTTAGAAAAAAAAAAAACAAACCACAAAATAAAAAGCTGATAGGAATGGATAAATAAGGCAATATATTTCTGAAGAAATAAATGTACTGGGGAACCAGTTATAATGCAAGTGTGTTTCACAGTAAAAGACCATTGATCTCCTCCATACAACAACACAAAAAATGCTGTACACCTGGAAATTCTTAGGCCGAGAATATTTTGTTATAAAAAAGAGACTATTATTAAACATCCAAATTTTCCACTGCTGACCTTTGAGTTAGAAAGTATTTGCAAATATATCCAAATCCCACTGAAGTCAGTGGAAATACTTTGTTGGCTCATGCCTGTCTTTTCTTGACCTTGCTGCTGGTGTCTCTGCCTCTCACTTTCTCCAGCACAGGCAACTGCGTTGGTGCCCTTTGTTGCAGGAGCTGCCTCACAAGGCCATTCCTGGCACAGATACGTGTTGAGTTTCAAGTTGGACACTGACTTTTTAAACTGTTCTACAGCACAGCTTTGGCATCTGCTGAGCTATTGATTTCCAGGGTCAGAATTTCATGGCTTTCAGCTCTAACCTTCTAGATTTGCTGCTTGTAGACAGCAGCCTCATTGCACAAAGTGAAGTCACAAGAGCTGGATCTCTTCTGGCAAGATTTCAATAAGGATCAAAGTCTTGGAGGTAACTTCCTTCTTCAACTGCCTCTGAAGCAGCTTGAAATGTGAACTCTCCAGATCTTCAGATTTCAGAGATGAAGGTGTGCAATGGCAGCTCTATTGGTTTTGGTTTGAGTGAGAACCAGGCTGGCCATTTTGTGTCACACTTTATAGGTAGCCAAAGCAATACTTGGGTTATTTCCTTGAGTTTTGATGAATGTCAACACTGAAATAAAAACAATGGGCAAGGCTTTGAATCTTATTCACAACAAATCCTCCTCCTTGTCTTTCCCAAACTTAGGGCATTTATCATTCAGTCCAGTAGCAGCACTAGTTGAAAAGTGGCTTGTTTGTTGGCTTTTTTTTTTCTTAATAATTTGACAAATGTTCTATTTACATGACAGATTGGTAAATAGTTTGGAGACAAATTTCTTTTGTTAGCTCCTCAGATTTCTTCATCTAATACTGCTTTCTCAGAATATTGTCGATTAAACTTTTTCCCTAGCATTTTTAAGTTATAGACAATATCTCATGCTCCCAGGGACAATGATGTTGTATTAAAAATAATATCCCTAAATAAAAAGGTTATAAACAAAGAAGTTTATTATATATCTGTTTACCAACATAATCAATGATAGAAATTTCATTAATTATTTGCCTGAATTTAGTCTATTTTCATCTTTAATGGTTTATTACAATTGCAGTTTAAATTTTCCATCTAACACAATGATTTCCATCACTGTTACTCTCTTCACCATCTTCAAATTCTTTCCCACGTTTAGTATCTCATCACCCTTCATCACCCTTCATCACCCTCATCTTCCTCTTTGAACTCAAATCATCATTGGCTTCTCTCATGGAATTTGAAATTCTGTCTTTCCTAAAGCATTAAGTGACAACATCTGGATTTATCTGATCTCATGTTGTCTTGATCCAATGACAAAGGACTTCATCCTCCCTGTAGGAGTTACAGCAGGATCCCATGCCAAGAGCCATAAAGGCTACAAGCATTCTTTAAAGCGCTTGCTCTCTGCTGCATCAGGCACCTACAGCTGTGACATTCCTGCTGGTACAACTGCAAGGGCTGCATTCTTTCCTCCAATGATATTCTTCATTGCTGGTGTTAGGTACCCTCTGAATGTACCTAGGACAAGCATTCTCCTTTTGTGCCCCAGCACACCTGGTCTCCTGCTCCAAACGATGTTCAGCCAATCCTTCATTAAGTCTGTAGACATCCATCCTTGGTTTTGACACCTAACAATTATTCCAGTAGGCAGCTGGTCCTTCAGCATTGTTTTCCGCTTCAAGATCACATACGGTGGCAATTTTATACCATCTGCTAACACTGCCAGCATTACTGTAATGCACATTTTTTCATTCCCCAAAGTTTTGATGATGACGGATTTTGTGCCTATTTTTCCAATGACATTATTGGATGGCTCATCAAAGGAAACTGGTGTCTCATTTGCATGTCCCATTTGGCTCAGCAGGTAATTGTGACCTTTATGCAATCCAATCACGTACTGCTGGAATGCAATGACTTTTTTACTGAAGTTGGAAGGTACACGTTGGCAAAATGAAGTCCTTCTCTTTAGGCAAAAACCTTTATGACACATCATCTTTATGCACCAGTCATTAGTGATTTTGAACTTTTGCCATGTAATTTGTCATGCATGTGCTATGCCCTGAGATCTTCATGTAATGATTTCCTGTGCAATAAGGGTTCTATCCTTTTTCCTGTTTTGTTTTTAGGTGCACATGTTCTCCAACTTATCTTTCTACTTGAGCAGACAGGATGGATTAGACGACCTCCAGAGGTGCCTTCCAAACTCAACCATTCTGTGTTTCTGGCATTCTGTGATAGTGCATGGAAGTGCTCTTTTCAGGGGCACTGAATAATTTCTGCATTGAGACTGCTATTGCATAACAGTTTCTGTTCTCATTATTTCTGTCTTGTCACATGTGCCTCAGTAACATTATATTTCCTCTTGGCTCACAATTGCTTGTTAGTACCCAGAGTTCCACCATGGCTTTTAAATCTGCATCGTAACTCCTACTTGCTTTTTGGTATGTTCCCTCTTGTACTTGTCACCTGACCTCCAGATGTTTTGCTATTTTTCCAATTTACCTAAAACTATTTTAAAAAATCATGCTGGAATTTTCTGATCCACCTCACATCTATTCTCTAGTTGCTGAAAAATCAAATAATAAGTCATTGTATTCAATCATTGTATTCAAACTTCTTCAAACTTTGGGTTTCTTTGGGCAAGTTTTTGGACATAACCAAGGAACCTTCTGCAATGCATAGTCATGGTATCATTATAATACAAAGGAAAGACAATCTCCATTTTTTAACTTAACTTTCTGGACAAAACCCTCTAATCCTACTTCTGTGTAAAGCAAGTATTGGGGTCTTTTTTCTGGAACAGTGGTCTGATTAAGTCACAAGTATATTTTAACTCAGGAAACCATCAACACAATCTATGTATCCACTACAGAGCAGCTAATTTTTTTATTAAATGAAATAAATGAGGTCTGCATTGCACATGACCTGTGAAATCATCTTTTTTGGCTAGCTAGTCCTGCAGCATGTGGGCTCTGGCATGGGCAGAGCTTGGCTGGGCAATGACCCTCAGCCATGGGCAGGCCCAAGGCCCCACGGGTGCAGACATTTCTCTGGTGTGCTGGCTAGTCACCCCCTTAGTGTTTGTGCAACCAGAGAGACAGGCCAGCTCTCTAGCCCAGGACTTCCTTGCTGTAGATTATATGACATTTATAATGGCCATGTGCATAAACTTTTAATCTGAATGATATACAATAAACACTACACACGAGTCATGTAATGCCAAGTGGCAAGAAGAATACTGCTCATAACAACCCAAAATACAGGGTAATTTCAATGCATAAATGAACCTATTCATAAACATTTTAAAAATAATACATACTTACTTGAAGCTTTTTACCATATTTTTATATTTTGAAATATATAGAAGTACAATTAAATTATCTGCATGAAGAAAAAGAATCCAAGAATCAGCTCCTTGTCTTTGCTTATAATTTCATGGAACTAATTGCTAGTGTGGTTTAAAAAAACGACAAAATAGATTGGTAGCATCCTACATTTCTACTACCTTAAAACAGCAACCATTTAACTTCTTTTTTTTTTTTCACCCAGTGACTAATTCCAGATAATAAATTGTGTATTGCTGTGAAGTGCCTCATAGCAATGGAATGTATTTAACTTTAATTAAGCTACAACCGGATCTATATTTAAAAGAACGCTGTTCCTTCATTATTTTGGTGAGTTGGATTTAACTTCATGAGTTACAGAGTAGAACTATTTTATAGACTTTCTTTATTATTTGAATGGTAGACAAATAAAAGTGGACATAAAAAAGGTCGTTTGTATTTGAAAGTTTTATTGCTTCAGTTACAGATAGTACATATGAGTGTAAAAAGACTGTAGCCCATATTAGTTCCGCTATATATTTCTGGGTTTGCTCTTTAAATTAAAAAAGTGTGGAGGCATGAAAAACAGATGCTTTCAACCAATTTTCCTCCAAAGTGAGAAAAAATATATGTTTGTTTTGAGGTGCTAGGAAAATTAGGGATGGAGTATTCTGAAAAGATTGTCTACTTCCTCAGCAATTCCTTTGAAGCTGGCATAGACCACATTTCAGTTCATGGGTTCAGGTCTGAATTTTGGAGGTGAGTTCTTGATGCCTAAAAAACATAGGGTTTTTTAGTGCAAAATCTGCCCCACCACATAAAGCCTCAACACAAGACCACATGAACATCTGTTGCATGTTGCTTTCTGGTAGAAATCTTGAAGCTGGAGGCCACTGACCGGCTGCAGATCTTCTCCATGCTGAGTTTGTCTGCAGTGCCAGAATGCAATATGTGCTGTGAGTAGGGAAATAACTGGAAGCCTTCACTTGGCAGGTTGGCATAATGTGTCTGCTTATGATTTTATTCATACAACGGTACAAGTTGGGTTTAGTCTTTTGTTCATCATCAGATATTATCTCTATAATCATAAGAATAAAATCAATGCAGGACACTTTCCAAACTCCTTTGTGGGTGTTCGGGTTCCTCCTCTTGATTAGCTTCTTTTTCATTTGTATTAATATAATCTCTTTTTTGTGGGATAATTTTCTCATTTTCCCCTTATTATTTCTTAAAATGTTAATACTTATTTCTTATTTTCTAATTTGACTTTCCACTAAGATTATTTAATTTTATATTTTATTTCAAGAGACCAAGTAATGCAGTGCTAAAAATGAGTATAAGTGTTAAGGGTATCAACTAGAGTAAATGTTGGATCATCGTCAGAACATCAGGCTTCTTGTTTAATGTGGTTTTGCATTGGTGCACCATGTACCTATGTCATTTATAAGCACTGGCACAAGAAGACAGTCTATAAAGTATGCAGATACAAGACCTGTATGGTTTCTGTTGGATTTTCTTGTAAAAATGTCCTAGTTTTCATACAACTGACATTGTCATACTCAAGTTTGAACCCTGTCAAAGGGCAAAGGGATTATAATTTTAAAATTTGGGCTTCAAGATCCATATTGCCACCACTGGTATCAGACATTGACTGCAACTAAGAAAAAAAATATTCTGCTATATCCAGCTCTGTGCTTGAAGGAAAGCAGCAACTCCTGCAATGTGTACGATCAGTAATGAAGTCCAAACATATGCCTGGGAACATGGGACAAAGGCCAGTCTTCAAATCATGAGTCCCAAGATTATTTGGACAGGATATTTGGACACTTACTCATGGAATCAATAGTTCATTACAGTATCAAAGATAATAATTTGGAGGTTTTTTCATTATTATTATTTCTTCTGTGCTGGGAAGTTTTATGTAATTAGAGAGAGTCTGTGGTGGAATAACTTCAAGCTGATGAGTTTTGATGATGAATTGAATTAGGACAAAATTTCCTTGTTGGCATGTTGTAATGGAGATTTAGGGAAAAAGAAGATTTTGTAATACTCAGCTAAGTAAACAGGAATGGCAATACTGGAAAATCTCCATTGAGAGAAATGGAGGATTTAAACTCTCTCACCTAGACCATGTACTGCTTCTTTACCTGTCTAAATATTCTTGTGATATAATAGCTGGAAAAGATTACTTTTCAAAGACACATGGAGGAATGTCTCTTAAAATCGGTTTCAGTTTCCAGTGTGGCATTTTGTTGAAAAAACCTGAAGGAACATTAGCAGCAGTGATGGTTTCTCCTTGGAATCCTCAGTCAATGAGTGAGCAGGGTTATGCCATTTGAACATTATTGATACTCAACTCACATGCTGCTTATTAAATACATATAACACAGTGGTGACAAAGTTGAAAAGAGAAATTATATGATGAATGTTTTGGAAAAAAAATGGTTCCCTTTTTGTGAAAACATGCAAACAGAATTATGTGGTTAATTATTCATATCGTTTTAATAAGGGCAGCAATTCAAAATTTAGAGGAAATGCCTAGTGTTTCAACAGTAATATTAAGCAGCATCTATCAAATATAAAACTGGCTGTAAAGATAATTAGCTCCAATGTAATTTTAGCCTGAAGTTGTTCTAAAGATCCAGGACTTGGTCTGTAGTCAGCAATGGTAACTTTTCCATGGTTCTTTGCACAACAGTCAAAGCACCAAGACGAAATGACCACCACAAAATGCTTTTGACATAACTACAGGTAAGAGATAACTAAGCAGGGACAGCCATTATCAGAGTTTTCCATGCAAAAGATTCAGCATGCTCTTGAAAAGTATCTGCCGTGTGACTACAATGTCGCTAAGTTATGACAAGGAAATATCTGTGATATGACAGTGGCATCGTACAACTGTCAATATAAAGTAAGTGCGATGGGATTGCTCTGTGCTCTAAAGCAACTGTCATGTAATGGGGCTGTGACTAGGCTGTAATAGCAGTGTGACTGCAATGTGCCAGCAGAGTGACTGATAGGTAACTCCTGGAAGAGACGGTTCCCAATAAAATTGGCTCTAATTGTTTTGAAGTGCCACGGACCCCATTTGTAGTGACAGCACTGCCCATCAACTTTGGCGAGCTTTTAGTCAGTACCTTATGAGAGACCAAGGCAGTTTATTGCTGTGCTTCTGGCAGCCTTAGAGTTATTCTGAATAAAATATTTTGATATCTGTTCAGAGTTGCACTGTGCCAAGGGAGCTGACTCTAGGTACAGCCTCATGCACAAATGCCCCCACAGCAAAGATGGACAACACTGGCCAGTGACCAAAAGATGGGGTCAGAGTGGGCTCCCTGGATGTCATGGCAAGAAGTCTTACCCCTGGACTCCATAGAACAGTGTTACCCTATGGCAAGCAGAAAAAAGACCTCCCTCTTTGGGATGTCCCCACTATTTAGGAGCACTTTGGACCAAACCTTGAGTTCTTGACCTCTCTGCTGCTCAGCCCCTCTCGCTCCCCAGAATTAGACCTCCACAATGAATGCTATGGGCACTTGGCAAGCAAGGAGAGAAAATACGGCAAATTAATTAAGAAAAAAGGGAAGAATTATTATATTCATTTCACAGATGGAGATATTGATGTTCAGATTAATTGATTTGCCCTGAAGCCATGCAGCATGTCATTAGCAGCCTTGTGAATATAGTAATGTTGCTTGAAAAATGGTTACTGTGGATAGTCTTCAATTTTCTATTATATCAATGGAGAAACCTATTTCTCTCAAGAAGAAATATATTCTTTGCAAAAAGTATGCTGTTAGGAACTTTCCATTATTTTTACTTTTTGAAATTCTTTGTCTGGTCCCCTCCATTAGATTTTCTTATATCTCAGTTTGCCTTAAATAAGATTTGGAACATTACAGCTAAAATGAGAAAAAAAAACCAAAAAAAAACCAAAAAAAAAACCACCAAAAAAAAACACTCGGAAGAAAGTTTCAAGAATGCTGATGTGCAATTTACACTGATATTTAAAAAAATAATGAATAATGTTGTCAGATTGCTGTCCCCTTGCATTCCCACTTCAAGAATCCCAAATATGTTAGCTCATGTAATGGATCATTGGTATGTATGTCATTGTATTCAGGTCACAAATCAAACCAACTGTGTTGGAAAGGAATGCAAACATCACTCAAGTGGAGCATAATATTTCATACTAAACAAAGGAGGACAGGAATAGAAGTTTATCCTATCTGAAAATGGTTATGTTTCTGCATACCAATGCCTTCTATCAGCAGAAACACCTGCAGCCACCATAAGGTCCACCTTTCAAAAGGAACATTTTCATCTTTTCCCCTTTTCTTTCATATAAAGGAGCAAAATAAGTATACTGATGTGCAATTAATTGTAAAGGCTCACTGCTGAAAAGATTTACTTGTGGTTCAGCAGTGTAATCATCTGTTGGGCATTTGCTATAAATCATGGGTGTCTGCTGTTGTCTCCACTAATTAGTACACTAACTTATTATTAAGTCCCTTAAACATTATACAAGATCTGGGCTGTGCACAGAATTACTGGGGGAATGAGAACACTTGAAGTTTTATTGCACAGCTACAAAGCATACAGTAAATATCTGGGTGGTGGACAGTTGTAAGGCATAAGACAAGATGGAATATATAACCTTTAGTAAGTGCTCTACCCATCCATAATTATAAAAGCCCTTTATTTTTCAGCCTTCAGTGTGTCTGTTCAGTCACTCAGGCACCAAATAAAGGTCTCAAACATAATAATTCAAAGCAACTGGTACAGTAGTAAGTGAAGTTTAAAACAACAGTAGACAAGTTGATTAGAGCCTTTGGAGATGCATGCCCTGAATGAAGGTTAACCTTTGTGAACTTTGAATACAAAGCTTTCAGATGAATTTTATATGAAATCTGGTGACAAAGAAAAGCACTATTCAGCAAGGGCTGATTAATTGAGTTACACTTCATTGTAAACCCCTGACAATGATGGAAAATAAATTTAGCAATACGCTTTGTAGCCATACATGTTGACGGGATCTCACTAAAAAGCAAGAATCAGACCACATAAAGGCCCTGTTGAATACCTCTGAAGATAGTCTGGTGAGTGAAATGTAAAGCCAGGATTTACAAATATTACATAAGTGAACACTGTTACTGCACTCAGGCTGAAAAATCCTGTTCAAATCCAATAAGTGGTTTAAGATGTGTAAATAGAGGTTTCTGCAGGGAGTCAGGCATTAGAAGCCACCTGGAGCATGTGGTAAAGATTGTATCCATCAATACAGCAGCTGGGCTGAAATTATAAAGAGAGCTGCTTTCCATCACGCTTGTTTTAATGCATACATTTCTCCTGTCACTAGCACCCCAGGAAAACTACTAACTACAAAAATGAATGGTACCCATTACCTGATATTCATACTTGTGACAACAGAGACAACAATCACAACACAACAGTAAGCAAAAAAACTGATATCCAAATTATTTTTAAGTTGTTGCAGTGGATAGATCATGAGAACCAGTTGGTAATATTTTAATAACACTGTAGGTTAGAGGAATGAAGCAGGCATCTGGCATTCAATTCGAAGTTTCCTTCTGCTCCACACATTCCATCAAATCATGCACCAAAGCAGTTTAAACAAATCAAGACTAGTAAAAAATTGTTCCAAGAAGGGGAACCCTATGTAAGGTTCAGTTGTATGCCAGCATCAGGGAAAATTTGACATTGTTTTTCATTGTGATTATTTAAAAATAGCACAGATTTACTATCATTGTGTTCCCAATGCATAAAGAGTGCTTTTTAACCCTACATTAGTGTTGAACTGTCAGAAAAGGCAAAGTAGGCAGCTGCTTGCCTGAGGTAGTAGCTCAGGGCACCAAAAACTCCTCTGCAGTTTCCTTCCAAACTGGCAAGAGTCATGGGTGGAAGAAACATGGTCTTCAAATTACAAAAAGCTACAGTGAAAGCAATGTGCAAGTGTCACTCCAAGACAGGCAAGGAAACTGTTAAATTGCTCATTGTAAAGTCAATGTTAAAAAGTAATAAAAAACAAGCAAGCCATATTGCATGTGTAGGGACAGACTGTGCCACTAAGCCACAGGCCCAAGCCGTGGGTGGTGTGGAGCAGCATTGTTCCCCAGCAATTAAAATGAACATGCTCACCACACAAAGCTGCAATGTGTTCCTTCCTCTGTGAGTTGTGCCCTCCTTCTGCCCTCCTTCTGCTCCCTGACACAACCAGCCACAGCAGTGAGCCGAAACTCTCTTGTGTTCCAGGGAATTTGGGGGACTGCAAGCCTCACTGACATCTCATTGCAAATTAGGAGGTAAACAGTGTTCCCTCAATTATTTCTGTCCTTCTTCCTGTGCATCAGTTCAAGCATCAGAACTGCCAGTCCTGTATTTAGGTCATTATCTTATTCCCTGTGGATTTTGAAGGAATACATTAATACTGTGTGTACAGCATGAAGCATCTTTGCAGCTGGATGGATGAGATGTAGGTTGTGCAGTGGTTCCTATGCAGACCTGATACAGTTGGGCATCAGTCCTCCATCCCAGATCTCACAGGTGAGCAGCAGCCACCTAAGGAGAGAGGACCACATCCATTTCTTACCTTTTTTCTTGCCTTACTTCTGGGTAATGATATACCTTTTTGATTGCTTATGAAGGGAACAGCAAGTCTGTTTTTAAACTTTACCAGAGTGTAGCTTTTCCATCAATTAATACTTCTTTGCATATGAGAAGAGCTGATAACAGCTCAAATTCTTTCACTGTTTACTTTGCTGTGCAGCTTATTTTCTCAGTAGCCAGCTTGATTTAAATGTGTTAATGAGGGTGCTACAACCTTGCTCTGAATGCTTAGTGGGCCAAGCCAGTTGAGATGTTTCAGGTGTTCTCCAACTTACCTGAGCTAACATCAGAGATAGGGATCACAGGCACTAAGTTGCTACATGAATAATCTCCAGCCCCATCCTGCATGTGTGCACAGATAAACTGATCAACCTCCCCTGGGCTCCCCCCAGGCCTCATGACTTTTGTTCGATAGCTCTCACTCACCCCAACTGCAATCATAAAGCTTTCCCTCCCCACAGTAATTTTCTAGAACTTCTTTATGAAGTATTTGTGGAGGAAGGGAGGGAAGAGGGTATTTTCCCTTGTGTCCTTGCCTCCAATCTGTAGGTCCTTTCACTCAGCAGAACTCTGTATCTCTTTCTGCTGCCATGGTGATTCGATGAGTTTGATATTATTCTGCTAAATCTGCCTTTCCCAAGAGAGAGTGGTTTGATTCTCAGTATTCTTAGATAGGTCAAGAATTGCATTAGCTCAGGGCAAAATTGCTCACTGTACAAGGAGGTGAGTTTCAAGATCTTGGCAAAGCAGCAAAAATGACTTGCTCTTGACTCTTGTGATAGATGTCATGATGCTGCCAAATAAAAGCAGTTTTGCTGAAAGAAAACTCAGAGTGGTACTGCTGCAGCCAGGGACAGACCAGCAGTGGTGCAAACAGTCCATCCACCCACAGTGGAAGAATACGGCACGATGGCATCAGGCATAATAAAGGAAGGGCTGGCAGGTGAATGACATGCTTATTTTGTGTCTTTGGAGCCATTTAATTTGAGATGAATTGTTGTGCCATAGCTACTCAGTAGCCCAAAGGCAGCAGCACATTTATGCTTCACATTTCCATGACTTGTGTTGCACAAACAGCAGTATAAAAGGCCACTGTTCTTGGTTTGCATGTGCACACGATTAGGTCCATTCACAAATCCACTTTATCCTGCCCTGTTATTTATGTATACACCAGTCAGCTACACAATGCAGCACATGGCTCTTTCTGAGCAGGCAGTCTGAGAGTCTTAGCCTTCCTATTTTGAAGCAAAACTGGGTAAAAGCAGAATTTTTAACCACATGGCACAGAAGATTCAAAAATAAGTGTTCTAATTTGAAATATAATTATTAGAAAACTACCATAAATGGAATCATTTTCCTAAGAATTATTACAGAGGGCTGTGGTAGTAATATCATAGTTATGTCTAATACTGGAAATATCCTATTAATATTTTCAAGATGATGACTTATTGCTGTTAGGGAAGATATAGTAAGTTGAAGATCCCACAGAACTGACTCTTGTGGACCTTTGTTTCTCACCATTAAAAGTTCAGCAAAAATTGTTTTACCCATATCTAACTTGAAATGCTCTCAATATGCAAACTTCATGTTGTGGCTTATTTATGTTTTAATATCTTGCTGATCAACCTTTTCTTAAAACCTTCAAAGCACTTTGCAAGCAATAGATAATGCTGCAGTCCAGCAGAACTTATTGTCTTATCAATTTTATGAAGAGTTTTGACTCTGAAATTGACTGATTTCTAAACTGTTTCTCAAATTGAAGCTCATTTGGGTGGTTTTATTCATGGCAGTGGTTTTCTACATTTTTATCAGTATGTTTAAATTCTGCTATCAGTCCTGCATAAATCCAAGAAACCCCTTACAACAATCAGGGTGTGTAAAAAGTGGTGACCTCATCAGCTGCCCATCTTTACTTATATTGCCATACTGGCATAATACTATGCAAAGAATATTTTGGAGTAGGCTGCATTTCAATTTATAGTAATAGTTAGTCTACCATATCAGGATTCGTGCAAGTTTTTTCTTCTGTGACCATGAACTTTAACTTCTTCTTTATGAGTTCAGAATATTGCAAGGAATTTTATTTCTTAATGTTTGTGTTGTGCCCTGACTTGTTCCACATGACTTCTTTCCTCATGTGTTATTTTTAGCTGCTAGCCTTGTAAATGCAGACTTACCAGTAAGTAGAGTTCAAGTTCAATCTCAAAAAAGCAAGGCTTTTAAAAAATAAATATGTTGTCTAAATATGAATTTCAGGAAAGAAAACATTCTCAGATGAAGCAATGTGAGAGTTTTGGATTTCTGTGATTTAGAAAAACATGGTAAGGAAAGAAATTGATGTAATTCTTTTCATGGAAGTTTGCAATTTTGTTAAAACAGTTAAGGTCATTAATTTGTGAATCATTCAGAGTTGCAAACCAGATTTACCTACATATGAGAATACATACCTGAACTCTCAAAGGTAATGGTGCTGTGGATTGTTTGTCTTGGAAAGACATTTTTTGGTCATAATTTTTACTATGTACATATGTTTTTACAGGAAATTTTGTCTGTTTCTGCTATTCTCAAGGAAAGCTAACAGAGAAAACCTGACACTGCTGTCTAGCCCTGGGAAAGTTATTAAGGGGTTAGATTCCCTTGTCTAGGAGCAAGAACCAACTTTCACATTGCAGCCAGGACTGTGGTGGTGCGTCCTGCTGTAGAGAGGGAACATCATGAGGCCATTCTCCTGTAAATCTTCTGCTGCCCAGCACCAGCTGTGGTTTTTACCCACTGTGACACAGCTTGACAAGGTGAAAACCACAAATGCATTTCACAGTGGAAAAGACAGTTCAGAGATCTATAAAAAGTTCTTGATGACTCCAGTTTACATGGAGGGAGGATCCCAAGCAACCAAATCCAGATTAGATTCACAGTCCCAAAATCCAGAAAACTTGCCAAAGAGGGGGGAGGTGTGGTGTGTAAAAGGTGTTATATGAAAAGGTAGAACTTTAGACTAAACCTGGAGATTTGAGGCTGGAACATTTACCTAAAAGTCAGCTTCTATCATACAAATTATGGTCATTTTACACACCAAACTATGTGGGGAAAAGATTATCAGAGAGATTATTTTCCATCATATGAATAGCCTTTTGGCTATTGAATGAATATTGAATGCAACAAGACATTTCCTTTTCTCATCCACTTTCCTCCCTCACTTGCTTAAGTGCCTAAATTAGGCTACATGTGAGCAATTGATGGATGGCTTGGAATCTTGACCAGAAATAAATCTTTTCTATGCCTGCTTGTCATCTTTTCCCTGTGTCTCCACTTTAGAAAGCTCTTTCGGGGAGGAGGGAACAAAAAAACACTTCCTCAACCTGTAGACATTCCTCTTAGAAAAGCCCTCTTCTCCTTCTTTGCTGCATGAGATTGATCTGAATTTTTATCATTTTTTGGTAAAAAGTTGAAGATGGATAAATGTAGCTTTCTCTATCATGGGGGAATTTGTATAAAATTTTCTGTGCCTGGATCAGTTCCAAAGCTGCTGTCTCTGGATGAATGGTTCTACCTGAGCTGAAAACCATGCTTCTAGTGCCAGTAACACAGGAGCTGAATCAGTATGAGCTGTAGCATGAATAGTTCACCATCACCACATTTGCAAGTAGTACTAGACACTTTAATACTTGTAAAAAATGCTCTTCAAGAATGTGAATCCTCAGCTTGATGTATGTTTTAAATCAGGAGGCATTTTATAACCAAAGGTATGATTCTATGCAGACACAAAAAATTGTGACAGCTAATTTTAATCTAACAGCTAGATTTTTTTTTCCAGTTTTTGTTTGCAAATCATTTCAGTGTGAGCATAGCTTAGACACTGGTGTTGAAAGTCAACAGATGTATTTGAACTGTGCTTAGATTGATGGAATTCTGATTTTTCAAAATTGATATTTTTCTTACTTTGTGTCACCAAGAGTGGACTTTGTATGAGAATCACTCTGACAAGAAAATGTCCATTTGTCAGATCATGCTTAGTCTATTGCAGGATTTTACACAAGTTTTTATGTGTTGAACTGACTAGAAATGTAATTTTGCATGCTTTTATATGTATGTTTTAACCAAACAAACACCCTCTGTCTCAAAGCTCAAGATATTTCTGAGGTATGTGCTTTGCTTTGTAAGTGCAAACTTTCCCTTCTGCCTGGACTCCCTAGTCACTCATAGATAATAAAGACCATATACATTCCTATTTTTCCAACAATATCTCCTTTTTTAATTTTATTTTTATTTTTAGCATTCACAGTGAACTGGAAAAAATTAAAGCTAAAATTAATATGTCCTTTGGCGAGGAAGACAACTTTTTTGAAAAAAGTGCAACTAGGACTGACTAATTTCAATTAAAGTTGTGTATCTGATCCATACATTTGGTTCTATATTTAAGTGACAGCTTAATTGCTGGTTGTGGCTGATCTAATTAAGTCTAATAAGGACGATGAGCCTTTTTAGGTTGGTATGTAGATACCAATGCAAGTTACATGTGTACATTACTGTGACATATTATCTGGCAGCAGAGAAAATATAAATGTCTTTTCTGTGCATCCACTACGCGTGTAGGAAAACAATGTCCTAAAACATTACAAATGTGAAGGAAAAATTGACCTCTTTTTTATATTTATAGATTATATTTTATTAGCATAAATATCAGCTTCAATTTTCAAGTAGGGCTTGGCCAATTTAATGTATTTTGAATAAAAACTTATCCAAGCAGATGAGGATGAAGCACTTAGAATTCTTTATTCAGAACAATGTTGCTCTCCTGTTGAAGAAGAGTCTGTCAGTGTTGCTCCCTGAAAAAGTACATTTTCTGTCTGTAGCATTAAATTAATTGAGGTTATCCCTGTACTTACATTGGTTTATTTTTTGCTTATTGCACTTTATTGCAAAGTGCTTGTTGTTGTCTATTGCTGAATTTGCTTCTTCCATCTAATCTGGTCCTTTTGTTCACTTAGGTATTCACAGGGTAAAAATGCCTCAAGGAGACCAAAGTCAGATGAAAAAGTATGAGGGATATGGTCCAAGAAAACAATACCAATATGTTAAAAGAAGCAAACTGAGAATCAGAGAAAAGCTTTATAATTTAAAATTAGCCCAAAGCAACAGTGTTATGCCAAATATTATGCAGTGTTTAGGTAGTAAATCCTTGCCATCCTTGTTTTCTGTTGTTCGATACTTATTATCTGTAATAGTGTAATTTGTCTCCTTCCTCGGAGAAAAAAAAAATAAAAAATGAATGTGTATGTACATTTTTGTGTATAGGTGTGTGTATATCAATGCACTAATACCTACATACCTATGTAAAGAAGTAGATTCAGTTCTCAGCTCTACAACATATAGCCAAGTGATTCTGAAGCAGATAAACTAAGAAGAGCTTCTGCATTAATTTGCCTTTTAAGGGTTTTGGTCTGAGATGGATCTTTGTGTGCTCAAAGCTCATCACTCCAAATGACATCAACAATAGTTTTGTTTTGAATGTACAAAGAGCAAGATAATACCAACTAATCAAAAAAGTGGTCTCACAGGTCTTAGGTTGGGTACCCTGCATCAGCAGACACTCTAGGATTACTATCTATGCCTCATGTCCCCAGCTGAAACATAAAGAGTAGCTGCTCCATCACTTCACAAGGCTGTTATGAAGATAAGTGTGATTAAGCAAGATTTGGATAACATTGTGATGAGCACTGGAGAAACATTAATCATTCTGATTTTCAAAGGTTGTTTGAATAGTGTGTGTCAGGGGGCTGCAAATGGGACAGGAGGAAGAAGAATGGCTAGTTGTTCATTAACTGAGGAAGCATGATCTACTTCATGCCCTAAGTGAAATCAGAATCCCATGCAAAAATGGTTTTTGATGAGGTTATCAGAGACTGTGTTACTAAACTTTCAGAAAATGCATTTTCTAACTTCTAAGTGCTTGACTTTCTAAGCAATATTTTTATATTCTGCTTGTTTTTAAAATATTTTGCTTGTATTAGAAAATAACAATTAAATTGCATTTTCAAATTTTTAAATTTGTGATTTGCATAAGTCATCAAACATTGTTATAAGTATCTTGCCCTCTGTACTTCATAGTTTTGCTCAGTGTCTGCTAAGATATCCCAGTCAAGCATTTCTTGCCTTGTGTATTATTACACCTTATCACCGAGGTATTTTTTCTCAACCTGTTCTTAAAATTTACTCCCTTTTGAAGTTGAAAGAAAAGTTGGTTTCCTGATTTTGTGTTTCTTCCCTAAGCATCAGCAAGGTTATTAATAGGGGCTCAGTCTCCCTGCAAAGCTTTCCTTACTGTCCTAGGCCACCACCACCACGATGGCACTGCCTCTGCTCTCCCATCGCCTTTCTTGATGCACCTGCTGCAGCCTGGCTGCTCTGGTGAGTGGCTCCACATGCACACCATCTCTTTTACAGTTTATGGAGGTTTTGAGAAATTAACAGTATGGCCTGGTGAAACTGCTTTGCTTTCTTTGTTTCTGACCCAATCTGGGCTCAAATAGAAGGCCACCTAACTTACAAATTAAAGCACATAGAGAGCAAGTGGTTTCTCTTGGCAGAACATTTCATGCAAATGAGCTAAGGAAAACAAGACCCACACAACTTCATCATTAGATGGAAACTCATGCAATGTGACTACAGCCCTATTCCAGCCTGGGATGTTTTCCCTAACCCTGTTTTAACAGCTCTGTACTTGGAAATCTGACGGACAGCAACTGGTACATGCTGCAGACTACAGCTCCGTGAGCATGTTTAGTAATGAGCACACCACCACAGGAGAAAATTGGGCCTGCAGAAATCATAGTCTGGAGGCAAAGAGATTTCCCTTTCATTAAACTAACAGCAGAAGCTCTACTGAGATTTTCCCTGCAAGCTGTCACTCTTGGATGTTTCTATAGACTTTCCAAACTGCTAAGTTGCAGTAAATAGCAAATAAAATAATTTGGCCCAGTCATCATTTGGATCTATGAAGTTTTTACATCTCAGAAAGCTCCTAACAATCAGACAAGCTCAACAGATTTTTAAGGAAGTGTAATCAAAAGCCTGGAGGATGTGTTAGAAGTATGAGCTCTGCCTGACTCTGCTAGTGCAGATGAAGCCAACTGACAGTGCATTATAAAGAATATATGTCTCTGTAGAAATGCCTTTCATGGGAGAGCACTTGATACTTTCTGATGATGAGCAAAGGGATTGAACAGTGTGGTTTTAGTACAGCAGTCATGCACTCCCAGCTATGTGAACTGAACTCAGAGGTATAAGAGACAGATGAAATTCTTGACTGATATTTGATAGTTGCTGCTACCAAAAGATCAGTAATTTTTGGACCTTTCTAGCTAATTTTTGGTGGTTTTTTTTTTTCTGTAACAGGACACTCATTAGAAGAAGTTAATAATTTGCTAATAAGTTGCGTTCTCCAGAGATGAACATTTGTCACTGAATATTTGCATTTTTTTACATTTCATTTTTATTAAGCATGATATAAAACAGTAATTGTGGACTTCTACTGTACAGGATGGGTTCATTCCAGGGATGATTCTGCATGAGTCAATGCTGATCCTGTAGAGCATGTTTTAAAACTGCTCAGTTGGACTTACCATCAGAGAAGACACAGTTGCTGTATGGCAAGGGTGCCTTTGCTGTGTTGCACGTATAGTTCCAAAATCACAGCTTGCTCTTTGGATCATCCAGAAAGACAGAGGGAGAGAAACTGCTGGGTATATAGACTGTGATTGCTTATTTTAACTCAATATAAAACATAAGAATACAAGACTTCTGACAGCTTTAAAGCTCAGCAATCTCCAATATGTTGATTCTGCTATTCTATACATTTAATTTTCTTTTTAAAATGTATCATATTTCTCCAAGCAGTGATTTGCTTTTCAAATTATCGTTGCCTAGCTAAGACTTGTGTACCAGGTGCCATGTAAAAGCATGTTAAAAGTAGATAAAAGCAATTTATCCTGCCCTCTAATTAGAGATGTCTTGTCTTTACCACTGACAATAGCAGCATGCAGCTGTGGCAGAGAAGAGATAATAGCACCAGAGCAGAGAGAAATTAAAGATAGGTTATCATATGCTGGCTGATGTAGAGTGTCATCTCTCCATTGCATTGCTAAGATGGTCCTTAGGAAGAATACTAACTTAGCTCTTGGCCTGACTCAAGCAGATTTATTTTAGTTATTAAATCCAAGGTAAGATTTTATTATAACGAGGCAAAGGGGGCAGAATAATAATGTCTCCATTAAATACACAGAAAGAGAATGTGACTTGCTGTGATTACTGTATCAATAAATACATGCACACCACGTCCCAGTATGTGCTGGATCTTTATGAGGGAGGGACTAAGATTCATTTTGCCCTGCACAGAGTTCCTCTTCAGATGAAGTGAATGAGTGCCTGGGGGGTCATATAGTGGGATAGATGACTCGGTGGCATGTCTGCTGGATGATATAAAGGGCACCTTTTAGTTCAGCAAGAAGCTCAAAATGAATGGCGAAAGAGTGGCATAAGCCTCATTTTCATACCTCGATGCCTTAATATGCTATGTACAGGGAGTCTGCACTGCAAAAATGATGTGGAGAAAGAAATTTCCATCAGGATTAGGACTGAGCGGTGTCTCAAGAGGGGCTTCATGTGGGGTACCCAGCTGGGAGAAATTCAGTGAGAGTGAAGCTAAATAGAGGATCTGTTTTGGTTTTAGAAAGCAAATTTCCTCATATTGTTACAACAATACTGGGGTAAGACTCCTTAGTCCTTACCACAGAACTGTAGTCTCCAAATTATGGAGAAATTAAAGAACTTGTTCTTTGTCTCCAGCAAGATGCTAACAGGGTAGGCATCATCTCTGCACTTTGTCCAGGAGACAAAAGATCTAAGACCAAGGCAAAAACTCACTTCTGGGGTAAAGAGTAGTGATGGGGAGAGGTTGTGTTCAAGGCTGTGGTGGAGAATTAGATCGTGACTATGGGCTAGATCATGCCTCAAACATCTGCACTCAGGCCATCACTGACACATGGCTGCACTTTGGAGTTAACTCACAGTCACATCTCAGGGGCTGAATGATATGGAACATCATACTGAGGAAGCATTTCATGTCCTAAGTCCTGATTGCAAGAGATGGATTTTATTCATCTTTCCAATGTCCTAGATATATGTGCAGACATAATAAAACTGAAAGAATGCACTTTACCTCCTGTAAGTTCACAGACAACAACCAGGAGGGTTGATCTGCTGCAGGGTAGGAAGGCACTGCAGGGTGGAGGGATCTGGACAGGGTGGATCAATGGGCTGAGGCCAATGGTGTGAGGTTCAACAAGGCCAAGTGCTGAGCCCTGCACTTGGGTCACATCAACTTCTTACAATGCTACATGTTTGGGAATGAGAGGACAAAGAGCTGCCTGGCAGAAGAGGCCTTGGGGGTGCTGGACGACAACCAGCTGAACATGAGCCAGGCTGTGCCCAGGTGGCCAAGAAGGCCAATGGCATCCTGGCCTGTGTCAGCAATAGTGTGGCCAGCAGGACAAGGACAGTGATTGTCCCCCTGTACTGGGCACTGGTCAGGCTGTGCCTCAAGTGCTGTGTCCAGTTCTGGGCCCCACACCACAAGAAGAACACTGAGGGGCTGAAGTGTGTCCAGAGAAGGGCAGTGGAGCTGGAGAAGGGGCTGGAGTACAAATCCTGTGAGAAGTGGCTGAGGGAGCTGGAGATCTTTAGCCTGGAGAAAAGGAGGCTCAGGGTGACCTTTATCACCCTCTCCAAATACCTGAAAGGAGGCTGTAGCCAGGCATGGGCCAGACTTTTCTCCCAGGTAAAAAGCAATGGAATGACATCAAATGACCTAAAGTTGCAATAGGGGATGTTTAGATTAGGAAAAATTTCTTCACTGAAAGGGTGGTTGGATATTGAAACAGGATGCCCAAGGAAGTAGTGGATTCACCATCTCTGGAAGTGTTCAAAAGGCATGTGGATTTGGCACTTGAGGACAGGCTTTACTGGTGAACACAAAGGAGTTAGGTTTACAACTGGACCTGATGATCTCAGAGGTCTTCTCTAGCCCTAATAAGTCTACAATTCTATATCAAGGCACAAAAAGAAAATCAATTTTAGTGTACAGAATTTAGAATCAATAATGACTTCTGCAAATCTAAGCACACTTCCAGAATGAGTAAAGTTTGCATTGACATTATATAAGTTTGGGGAAAAACCGTTTGTTTAGAACACAACATGCATAAAATAATGAATTTCCCTCTATTGCTCTTGCAGTGTGATACCTGAGAACAGTGCTTATAACTTGCCTCATGCCATGGTATTGCATGTACTCTGCACAGAAGTTTTTCTCCACTCTGACCTGTCTAGCTTTTGATTTAAGGGAAAAGAAATCAAGATATACCCTTCTACTTCTCTTGCTATATCAGATACAGACATTCATTAAAGTTTGTTGACTTGTTTAGTTGTTTTAACATGTTTGCAGTACTGGAAATTTTTTCCAAAGATCTAACAAATAATATTTTAGTGCTAGTGGGCAGAGCTGGAGGGAAAATTGAAGCCAAAATTCAGTTTAACTGTTTTGATATACACTGGTACATATCTCCAGATCTTTCACTGACTAGATCCTATCAGGGATTGACAGAGATCAGATTCATTCTATATTAATTAAAATTTTGACATTATTGCTGAGTGTAAGTAATTCCTTTACAGGGATATTGCCTCTGAAGGGGACTGGAGATAAATATGGTATACATTCTCTTAACTGTGGTACATACAGCTACAGAGGGTGATCTGAGCTCTGTTTTCTCTTTTGAGACAACATGAATTTAAGCACTGAAATCAATGAGTTCATCCATTCCTACATTGATAGTGCAATGTAGAGTATAGATCCAAAGGTCTTAAAATTGTATTTATATAGTATCTGAAGTATTGCAATATTTTATCCTATAATTTTATATTTATATCCTGTGGTTCTGAGCTTTTCAAATCCATTTCTAACTTTATAAAAATAGTTCTACATCATGCCTAGTGGGATTACAATGTGTACTGCAGAACCATAGCTAGGCTTTCAATTAGTGGCCTCATGCTGCTGCTTGTTCTTACTGGGGAATTGTTTATTTTCTCCAGGACCACAGAATCTTCATGGATTAAACAGCAGTTAGGGCACTGATGCTGGTATACCTGTAAGATTACATTGCTTAATAGAAATATTTTAATTTTTTTTTAGGCTGCTGTTATTTCCTTTTGTTTGCCTAGTAAATTTGTGTTTGTAAAGGTTTATGATGCTGGCAGCATTGGGAATAAGAGCCTCACATGTCTCTAAGTCACTAACACTGTGAATTGCTGTGACCCTCTGAGATATCATGCTTTCCACAGGATTTTTCCCCCTAAAATCTGCTGAGCACATGAGGTAACTGCAGTTCATCCTCTCACCCTACCAATTCAATGATTGCTGATGTGACCATGTTTCCTCTTGCAACCAACATGCCTCTGTAATGCAGGCCAATTGCTGAATTAGCAGGGGAAGAAGGAAGAAAGGGGATGTATGCCATGAGCTGTGTGAATGGTAATGTGTACAACTGCCTCTAGCATGGAGGGCTGGGAAGCCTCCATGAGTCTAACCTGGGAGGACTGAAATCCCATGAAGCTGATGGAGAGTGGATGAGAGAGCTCACAGGGCAGTGGGGAACAGTGACCAGAGGTAGGGAGCTTACATGGAGGTCCATCTGTAGAGCAAATAAGTCAAGGTGGAGAAGAGAGGAAAATAGACCTGTGATGGAGTAGAGGCACAATGGTACAGCAAAGGCAAAAAATGAAAGACAGGGAAGAAAGGTATCCAGTCAACTCAGTAACTGAGAAAGGGAAAGGAAAGTCTGTATTCTTAGGCTGGGACAAATGAACCTTGGTACACAACAAGGACAGCGATGGCTTTCTGCCACCTCAGCAATTTTTTAAAGCATAGTGTTACTGAAATGTGAACTGGCTTCCAAAGATGTCAGCAGATGTTTGACTGAGGCCTTATCCACCTTCTGTTCACTTCAAACTTGCCAAAGAAACACAGTTGGCAACTGCCTAGAGTAAATGATTGCTGAAGCAGTAAAATAGCCATGACCTTCCTTCACTTCTAGACCTGCCATGGGTGCTGCCACCAGGAAAGTGCTTGGGCGTGTGGGGCTGAGATGACTACTGAAGGTGAGGGTATTCTCCTGCTATATCAGGAGAATAGCCCAATATCAGTCCATAGCCCAACCTTCCCCTTGTTTATACTAGTGGCAGGAAAGGCAAATTTTCTTCCACATTGGCCTCACTCTGCTGCTTCCAGTCCTGATTAGTCCAGATCCTTGAGATGTCCCCTCTGAGGAGTGAAACCAATTTTTCATACATTCTGAGAAGATGTAATCCAGTTTCTACCCTCTTACATGCTTCTTATGTTGACTGTGGGAAAGTGCTACTCAGCCTGGGAGAGGAACCCTCTGTGAGCAGAGAAGCTGCCTTTGTGATTACTTCATGTCGTTGGAGCGGCACAGACAGAAGGAGCTGAGCTAGTTCAAAGGGGCTATCATCAACAGGGTCCATGGTTTTGTAATTGCCAGCAATTTCTTTTCTGCTGTCTAGAAGTCAAAAGCAGATCATTTTGGATGTGAGAGAAGATGACACTGCCAGTATCATGTATATATTTATGCCTTTAATGTATATATTGGGTCTGGCAATGAGGAGTCCAAACTGGTGACTCCAGCTCCAGCCTTGGTTTGTGTTGTGAGTTTGCACTCATCTTTGAAGTCTGGTCTTTTAGAATGGAGTGTGTGCAAACTGAAACACCTTTGTGGGGCTAATTTCACATAAAAATAGGGTAACAGCTGACCAGAAATATGTGGATCTGGCTGGCTTCATGAATAAGCATTTAACTTGTGCTTACAATTCCATCAGCTGCACTCTTGCCAGGTCTAAGGTTCCATTTTCTGTAAGTGGGAGGCATGACTTTCAAAGCAGGATGCTTAATACTGTGGGTTAAAAGTAGTGAGAAAATAAGGTAATAACTAATTTTCTGCAATGGGGGACTTTGAAGGTAAAGCAATTCTTATTAATGAAATATTTTAGACTTTTGCACAGAAGTGTAAATTTTACAGAGCAAAGATGTGTATGTATATATATATGTAATTGGTGAAGTGCAGTATTTTTGTACACAGAATATTTTATTGAGCTCTCTAATGGACTAGGTAAATGGATTGCCCCATAAAAAGTTTACCAAGGCAATAAAAAGATCAAAGACATTTTTCACATTGCATCTCCAAACATCTAAACTACTGAAGTTTAAGAGTTGTAATGTGACCTTCCAGCCTTGGAAAACTTGTTACAATGACTAATTGTCCTGCTTTGCACTTTCAAAAGGTGATGACTGTATATAGAAGTTGAGATCTAAAGGAGAATAGAAATGAAACGTGTGTATGAGAGAGAGGCAGAAAACCGATTCTGTAAACAGCCAAAGGCAGAAAGTTATAGTCACAGGCTATAATTAAGGTCTAATTAAAGAAAAATAGTCATGACATAAACAAAGGGCAGAAGACTTGATTATAACAGGAGGGTGGCGAACATAACAATGAAAGACAATGTCCTAATACAAATAGAATAAAGAGAACAAATAGAACAAGTGGAGTTTTGTGAAAAAAGCCAAATATGTGTACAACTTATTTACATTGCAGGAATTGAAATCAGAAATCACAAATCTATTTTTCTCCTTGATGGTGAAGATTTTGTCAATTTGTCAATTGCTAGCAAATAGAGTTTTTGTCATGTGGATCAAAGCACTATTTTGTTCTCCCCAGTGCTGTTCATGTTCCTGTGAAGCGAGTCTATGAGCTGGCATTACAAGCAGTGAAGGCTCAGCCTGAGCAACCGTACAGAGGAACAGAGCTCTGGACTGGGACAGCTCCCACAGACAGCAGCTTTCCTCTGCCATGGAAGCCACCAACATCAGGAAGCTCTATCACCAGTCCTTCTGCCTGCTCCACAGCATTCTCATGCACAGGACACTGACACAGGCTGTGGGGCTCCTCAGAAGCAGCCCAAAGAGAGCAAGCTGATGGGCTGGGGCTCGCTGGCAGAAAGGAGCAGATCACTGCACAGCACCAGCTGAGGACACTGCAGGGGGAGCCCTGAGCACAGAGGGGCTCATGGGGTACTTCTTGTCAGGCTCTGGTTTTCCTCCACAGCAAACTGCCAAGACACAGCATGGGCACAGAAAAATGTTAAAACTGCTTCCCAGATATCATGGGAAAAGTGAAACCATTTTTCTTGAGGCTCCCAGGGAGAGAATGGCATCACCCAAAGTTTGTTCCACAGTTCCCAGAGCTCTTAAATGCTGAGCATCTTCTGGAATGCTCTGTACATCTTCTGCAAGCTCAGGGCCTCCTCAGCTTCCCAGCGTTTCATTGAGAGCCAAGAATACTCAGCACCTCTTCACACAAAGCACCCTGTTAAGTCAGGCTCCTGGATGAAGTGTGTGCCGCTTGGGCAGTTGTAGGTGTTCCTTCTGTCTGCTCAAGCGTGCTTGTGTGTTCAACAAATCATACATAATAATGTCAAATTATTAATAACTTGTGAAATTTCTGGAGTGCTTTGGGAATATTTTCCTAATGTTTTATGCAAACTACTTTGCTTGTTTCTTTGAAAGCCTTTATTTTCTTATTGAGCCACTGATAATTTCCAGCACAAAAATGAGCCTACTTAACATTAAAAAATCTATTAGTCCATGCAGTAGAAGTTGTAATTTTTTCAAAAAATTGAGAGTATTACTTTGTACTGGAGAAAAGACCACACAGGCTTTAACCAAGTGAAAACAGCTGTGTACAATCTCTAGTACTTGCTTTGCAGCATCACATCTGTGTGGTCAGCATGTGCTGCAATATTGTGAACAGACTATTTATAGATCAGCTGTTTAGATGTGGTGATCTGTCTGAAAGTGTCAGTAGCTGCTCTGGTTGTTCACTTGATTTTTATATTATATTTGGTCTAATTGTTAAAAAGAGTTTGAAATGCAGATATGGCTTTTGTTTATTCTTTGTCTCTCAATATTCACTAAATATTCAGACAGAGTATTTTTTGAATATCCAGCTCTACTCTGGGAATAACATGAAGGGTGCACACTCTGCTTTGCCTGTGAAATTCAGTAAACAGAAAGTCTGTATAATGCCTGTTTCCTACTTTATTTTCATTTAGACTGTGTCAGGCTTTTTGTGTTGTGCAAGGGCTGTGTTTCTGCAGAGGATAATGCTTAGCATGTGTATCCAAGGTGAGTTTCCATTGTAGTCTATCAGATTGCATCAGACTTTCAAACAAATTCAGGCCTGGGACTGAGTATTTCCAGAGCCTTGGCTGCCTCCTCCTATCTAATGAGAATACCTCATGTATTTTATTAGATAACTGCCTTGAGAAATATATAATTTTGCAGGATCTCATTCTTTAATAGGCATTATACTGCTGAGGTTGTGCTATAAAAAGTTTTAAATGGATAATGGATAGCATAGGTTTGCAAAATAGCCCCTGAAAAAGCATTATTTTCTCAGGTCCATTCAGTGGAGAAATATTCTATGTAAAGACATCTGGTTTTCTGTCCTCATATTAACAAAGACATGAAAAGGCCAAGTAGAAGAGTTGCACCATTGCTACAGTTTGCAAATGGCTGTGGTCAATCTGTTGTTTCCCACACTGGGGTTAGAGGGCAAACACACAGAGAAGTGTCACACAAGAAGAGTGAAGGCACAGGTCAAACACATGCATAGAAGTGCTGAGAGGTAACCTGAATGTTTCTTCATTAATTGAAAGACCAGTATAATGTGAGGATGAAATTATGAAGGTATCCTAGCAACTGTATTTTCAGAACAGCCATGGCCTGTAAAATTGCAGTGAATGCCTGCTGCATTTTATTAATTCAAGAGGGTGAGAGCAGATAATTTTAATTAATAAAACTTAATGGCAAGCTCCTAATGCAGAAATTTGATAAGCCCCCTATTGTGGGCACCATCGCTACAGTTCTGTAGAGCTTTTAGAGTTTCCTAAATCTGAAATTATGAACTAGACCTAGACATGTTAAGACAATCCTTATGCTATTCTTATTTTGGAACATAAGCATGGATGCAGACCAGGACCTTCTGCCCTTGCTATAATAACATGGAAAATATGAACAAGAGGGGGAATTGTTTCCTGCTCAAGGGAGCCCTGCAGTGGCACCTGGGTGTTGCCTCCTGAGCACGGCAGGCGAGGCGCTGGTCAGGGCACAGGCTGGCTGGGATAGGGCAGGGTGGAGCTGGGGGATTGAGCTGCTGTGCCAGCAGCACACATGGGTGTGCACAGTGGCAGCCAAGTGTGTTCCTGGGCCAAGCAGCTGTCATTTAAAGAGCAACAAATGGTTTGCTGTAGAGCAGATGGAACAGAGAGTTGACCCCTTAATTTATTGGCATGCATATGTATATAAAGACAAGATTCATACAAAAATCAAAAGTAAAAAAATCCCCAAAGCCCAAAACAAGAAAGGCTTAATCACCCAGGTTATTCCATGTGCACAATGGCAGAAAAAATAAACTAAGACTTTCAGCTGGCGTAATTCAGGTTAGTTTTACAAAACTTATGTTGCTACAGTGGATTTCTGCCAACTTCTACCAGCTGATAATCTGGCTGATTATGTCTGGTAATTTGTTTGTAACGTCCATAATGCCTTCTTAGAAATTTTAACTCTGGAGATGATTTGTTGGATTCCACATGCTCTGGGATGATTATGAATTTTTATGTTCTGAGTGAGCCAGGTCAAACCACTGCTGGCTTTCCCTGTCAGTGTGTTCCATCAAGAGGTTTCCATTTGCAGTTCAGCCGGGGTGTACAGGCATGCAAGTGCCAGCCAAATTTGGAGCAGGCACATCCCTCAAATCTCTGGAAAACATCTTCCTGAGATGGAACCCAGCACTGTGTTCTGGTGTGAGTCCCTTAGATCCATTTATCAGCACAGGCAAGGGGATTGTTCTTGTCCCCTTGGGGAGAGCAGGAGTGGAGGGCTCCCGGACCCATGCCAAGACCACATCTTTTCAACAAATTGTCCTGCACTCTTACTGAAAAACAGGACAAAATTTGCATCACTCTATGGACCAGATCATCAGATCACTGGCTGGATGTGGACTATAATTTGGGAATTGCTGTTGTAAACTTATTTATGAACCAGTGGAAAGCTGCAGAATCGCCTGCAGGGCTTGGTTTTTTTCATTGGACTTTCTCTGAATTTACATGTCTTGTAAATACTTAGCAAAGATCATTTAATTGAGGGAGGTATAAATGGGCCACTGTGTTTGAAACTCTTTGTGAATGAGGCAGATATATGGAGATATCCCCTATATTTGTGCAAGGTTCCACATGAATAAAATGCACATCTCTGAGAGCCAGTAGAAAGATCACAATACACACAAGGAACCCTTCCAGTGGTCAGAAACATGTGTCTCAGTCTATGCACAGCTGGCATGGTATTGCCACTGTCCCAGGCTAGCCAGTTCAAGAGGTTTTGGTTGGGTTTTTTTACAAAGCATCCATGATAGCTGTTTCAGTATGCTGCATGAACACTGGAGGCAGCTTTCTCACAAGAAGGATTCACAGCACTTCTTGATTTGCTTTCCACAATTATTTTCTTAACATGAAACATAGTTCACATAGAAATGCATAAAAGGGAGGATTTGAACCTGACCTAAAGGTGAAGTTCTGCCACACGTGAGATGGATTTCATAGAGGTATGAAACTTTCACAATGCAAGGACACAGTGCAAAGCATGGAGCTCCTATTTTTTTATTGTGTAAGGCAAGGGCTGTTGATCAGATCAACATGGTATCCTATGAAACTGAACACTCTACAATTGGTGTTAGGGATTTCTGGTTAATTAAAGAAGGCAAAGCAACATTTCCTTGAGTTAAAATATTGTCTGTATGGAAATTACTCATTCTCAATGTAGAATGGCCAACTATGAAAATTTTCACCAACATGATCGGTAAACACACAGCAATTTAAAAGTCTCATAAGCTAAATCATGGAAAACCTCCTACACTTAACAATTTGCCTTTACATCAGTGTTATTTTTTGTAATGTTACCTACTTTCCTGATTTTCATTTTCTATTCCTTGCTATAATGAAAAATTATTTATCATATGCATTTTAGAAGTTGAAACACACATTTATGGGAAGTCTTTCTTTATTGCTATATTTCTGTACATGTTGGGACACAGCCTTTGTTTTAGCTGAACCCTATTATGCCCTAGAATATTTACGTTATAAAACATTTTTTTCCAACTCTTTTTTTCTTTTCCAACTCCTGTAGGAAAACTGTAGAGTACAAGTCTATTTTCTGCACTCTTTTGAGCTTGATGGAATGCAGTCTGCAGTGTTTAGACCATTGTCCAAGGCAATGGCTGAGCCATTGGAGAGGATGGCTAGGAATTTGTGGAGGACTAATGTCTTCCAGGGGATGGAATAGGGCCAGGGCTTACCCTGGGAAATCAGACCCATCAGCATAACTTCACATACCAGGAAAAGCGTTCAAAACTACATAAAAGAAAATGCAAGGGATGATTTGCTGCATTTTTCATTTTTAAAGGCTGTAGTCATTTTATTTGAATCAATTCTCTTGATTTATGTGGATGTGTGTGTGGTGTTTTATTCCAGTCTTTTCTTGGGGAGAAGGAAGGAAGGAACACTAGGGAGAATAGCTAACTTGTCTTTCTTACTAAAGTAGACTTTTGGAGCCCTTGGCCCCAACCCAGATACAATTGTTTAAAATTTGCTGTTGTCCAGTAGTATTTGTATTTTATAATACAAAAATATTAATACAAGCTATCTCTTTTCAAACTCCTGTTCCAATTAAGTAACTCTGCAGCTGATTTTATTGTCAGGAAGTTTTTAGCCCTAATTTTGTGGATACACCCTGAGCCCTCCTTCTTCCCCTAGTACTTGTGATACCTTGTTTTGTTAAGGAATACAATTTATTATTTATTTTTATTATGTACAAACAATGCAATATTTTATTTGGAAATTAATCATAGTAGAAATATGTAACACTTATGCCTAATGCTTGCAAGGTTGTGTTTTGTAGCTGTTAAATTGTTTCCTAATCACAATTGTTAAAGTTAGATCAACCGACCAAATGTTTTTGTGAGGCTGAGCATCCTTATCTTTAATCTGAAAGATTTTATAAGTCAGTTTTATTTTTTTTATTTGCAAAATGAAAGAAAAAAGTTTATTAACACTTGAAAAATGCGAATGGAATAATAATGTTGATCTGTTTACAATACATTTAATCACAAAGTGCTAAACAGAGAAAGAAAATAAGAAGTTAGAAAGATTGTACATATTTTAGCAAGTACAGGTTACTCCTTCCTGTTTTACCAAATCTGTATTTTAAATTTCCACATATTTTGGTATTTATTAACATAATATAAATGTCTAACAGGTCCATTGCCAAAGAAATTTATATAGATTTTGGAGTGAAATTCTAGCCAACACCAATTTCTGGTAACAGTGTAATTAGTGACAATGCAGTACTTGCTGAGAGACAGTGTCCCTGAAAACCAGTCTGTCAGGAAAAAGAAAATTTTTAGAGATAAAAGCACAGAGATTGAAAGATTTCCTCACAGCTATGAAGGCACAAGCTGAGTGAAAATGCAAAAGCTGATCTGTCCCCTTCACTTCACCACAATGCCCTATGGAATTTTTGTCTTTACAGCTCCTTTGACACCTGCTTAGAGATGGTTGAGAAGCTGATGGGTTAATTCCTGCCACAAAGCTTTGAATTAAGCAGCTTTCCTTCAGAAGTCTTCCTGAACTTGCTGAAGGACTGAGCCATGCCGCCCTTTTCAAGGAAAGCCTCGTGCAAAAATGAGCTTGTGACTTAGTTAACTATTTCTGTAGGTGGCAGTGGTTTCTCACCTCTGTCTGTCCCCCCTTTGAAGTTTCAAACAACAACGCGGAGAGAGACAGACAAGAACCCTAGGAGACAGCTGCACTCAGAAACGGGCACTTGCCATAGCAACTATCTTTATTTCCACTAAAACAGTGGAACATGAAATGAAATTGTGTCACCAGCAAGGAGTGAAGTATTTTGCCCTTGGATGGCTGCCATCCAAGGTAGATGGCCTTCTCCTGGAATGGGTGGCAGGCCTCCAGCCCCAGAAAGCACAGGGGAACCTGGGACCCCCATTGCTGCCTCAAATCATCGCCCTGAGATGATACAGAGCTGATTGACTGTCTAACACTCATAAAGGTCCCCGTGAAACAAACTGACACTATTGGTGATAAAGTAATGAAAAAAACATGTTTTCTCTGTTTCCAAA